>NC_056565.1:13202087-13331463 GCF_013358625.1 Macadamia integrifolia
AAAAAACCCCAATAAGCTTTTTTGACCGCTTTTTTGACCGAATCCTTCAATTAATCATCCGAATTATTCCGAATAATTCTCCGTCCTAATAATTCCCGAATCCGAATTTGTTAACTATGTACTTGATACGCTCACAAGATCTGTTGTACCCATCTTTTGGTTCAATTATGCAAACACGTGTTCATTTGTTTGACTGTTTCTAATGTTTTGACAGGTTTCCGGTAAAACTATCTTCGATAATTCTATTATATTCGGTCATCCAATTAGTCATCCACTGTATATAGACAAAATTAGCAAACCAATGAATCTTGCATCATTGCAGTAGGACGGCTGAGGGCTAACTTGGACCCTTTCAAAAATAATCCTAAACTATTGGGTTTTTCCTTTCCTTAAACATGTGTAAAGAAAATTATAATATTAATATTTCTCGTGAAAAAAAAAAAATACTTGAAAGACAACATGATCTTGCGTCTAAACATTAGGAAAGGTGGAAAATTCTATCCTTATTAATGTTTTTATGCAAGATTTCATTAATTTTGTACTCTTTTATGAGGGTCACTTTTTTTTTCAGGAAAACATGACAGAGGATATCTATAATGTTAGATTATTAATTTGGATGTATGAAAAACCCAACTACCCAAGTTATGAATTGCAAATAAAAGATTTTGGAAAAGATAGAGAATGTGGTCGCTCCGTTTCTATGTCTTGACTCTTGTGAAAGGATCCACACATGGCATTATATATCTGGATTTTTTTCCCTTTTATTATAAATATTGGGTAAAAGAATACTATGTACCTCTTAGTGTACCTTAACCCCATATACTATAGAGAAGTGGAATTAGGACATGGATGTCTTTTTAGAGCTTGATTCTTTTTTCTTATATACGTAGACATAAGGTACACTAATAGGTAGCATTCTTTTTCCAATATATGTTATATAGGATCTTTTAACATTGATAACTTATAAAACAAAGAGATAAAAAAAAAATAATAATAATAAAAATAAATAAATAAAAGGATAAGAATTGATTGGCCATGTGATTCACATTTTTTGCGACGATAGCATATTTTTGTTTTCACATAAAGACATTAAGATGAGCAAATAGCTTGGATGTTGAATCGAGTCTAAAATCTCAATGTGAATCATCAAACCATTTATTTTTATATTTGATCCAAACTGGCAGCTGCCATGGTTGACAGCCCTATTACGGCGCCCCTGGCTTTTGCGAGTTGTTAGGGGGTGGGAGGGATGAGGAACTCCCCATGTGAACTTTAGTCTGCCCTCTGAAGTTTAAATCATTGAGACAAGAATGGTTCTCTTGTCTTCGCTGAAGCCCTTGAGACAAGCTGCTACATCTTAAGAAAGATAGAAGAAAATAAATATATTAATTAACCAAATACTGGTAAAACATGGGATTATGTGTCTTGATCATGATTTTCTTGTCTACCAAAAAAAACCATGATTTTCTTGTTTATGCCCTGAAGGTTATGTTTTGTAGCAAGGTGATTAGTTCTTCATTAACTTTGAGACAAAGGTTTAAACAGAAGAGGCGATAAATCTAAAAAAAGGGGATGGCACTCCACGGCCAAAAAGTGGTGAGAAAATCGTCTACAGTCGTTGCACTAGTGCAATGAGTATCGGGTGATTGGGACTCTTTTGGGGCGCATGCCTAGATGCTCCTAGCCATCTGATACTCATCACACCTCACCGCTTGCTACAAAGAATGTGGATTTCAAAAAGTGGTGTTGTCTCTATTGAGAAGTTTTCCTAGGTCTGTAAGGTCACTCCCATACATCTTCCTTGGTATGTTTCATCTCATGGAGAAGACCCCTTGTTAGTTCAATTTTTTTTTTTTCAATGTTATTCTAGCAAGATAGAGGTGACTTTGATGCTAATATTTTATGACCACATTTGGAACATCTAAAGTATGGGAGAGTGTTCTTTGCGTAAGAGCGCAGTTTCTACCAGCATTGGAGCACCTCCCATGGTGTCTCTTTCCTCTATTCATATAGGTCATTACACATGGGAGAAGAGAGCTAAACTATGATATAGGTTGCGCTTCCCCAAAGAGAACATTTTTTCCTAAAATATTTAAAAATTACACGAAAAGCTTTCAATGAAAGTGCTTCTACGCTACTTTTTGGCGGCCTCCACTATATAGTTAAGATACTATGGCACCATTTGATAACAGTTCATTTCAGCCGTTTCTGTGTTTTTTTTTTTGTTTGAGAAACAAAGAAACAGGAACAAAAGCTTTTGATAACTTTGTTCTGTTTCACCTATTTTTAGGAATAGAAATAGGAATTTATAATTATTTATGGTTCAAAAAAAGGATTTGACGAAACGACTCTCACTCGTTTCGCTGTTTCCGAAAACAATATTCACTCAAAAAAGTAACCCACCCCCGATGAAAATCACTCTTCCATCTTTCGAAAGACAGAAGCACAGAAGAGGCGACTTCAGAAATTGTACACCTCCTCCCAGCTCCGACTGCATCCACAAAGCAACTATTCTCTCTGAGGTTGCAGAGATTCATCGTGTGATTGCGCTCTCGTGAAGGCAGACGAGTTGTCTTCTCAAATTGCAGAGATTCGTCGTGCGATTGCACTCCCGTGAAGATGTACCATTGGAAGTGTGTTTGCTAGAAAAGGGCTTTCAAAGAGGACTTCAGAAGCAACTTCTACCTCCGATTGTTCAACCTAACTGTGTTGTGCTATTGGATTGAGTGGGAAGCATTTCAGCCGTTCGGTGCCCTAGGTTCCTCAAGGTATGTTAAATCCTCCCTACTTTGAAAACCGTAGAACGGTAGCAGGCCTCTCTACGTTTCCTTTCATTTTCGAAGTCCCTCTCTGAGTTAGGGTTTACAACTATAACCTTCCATTACAAATTGATAGTAGTTTGTCTCTCTCTCTCTAACACATTTCCTTACCCATATACAGTTTCTGGATTCAACATCGCCGGTCCAGAAACTTCTATTCTCGGTACGGTGCCCTACTATTTTCACCTCTATTTCCTCTAAAATAATAGAAATCTAAATTTTTATTACTTGCTGATGATTATGGATGATTTATGTGTGTTGGTGCCTTATTTGGGACTCTGTGATGCTGAATTTCAGGGAAGGTACCTATATATCTTCCCAAAAATATGCTCTTCTCTTCTACACTGAAACACAGTCCAAAGCACTATATTCACTATTTTTTAATGAAGGAAAATTCAAAGGGTCAGCAACTGTTTTGGGTATTACAATTTCTAGTTTCAAGGCACAAAGACCTCATTTTGTAAAATAGGAAGTTCAGTCTGTTCAGATTCGGCCGAAGCATGCATATCCTCTCTTTCAAGTTGCCATACATATGATTAATGATTACAATGCAAAGAGGGTTAAATATTTTTCTGCTATTTCAGTTGCCTACAGGTCTGGTTTTGAAATAATTTTTGAATGGTTAATGCTATGCTTATTTCTAACATAATTCATACTATGTTCTTGTTATAATTAACTCTCTCTATCCTTTACTTGGCCAATTATGTTGGAACATTTTTTTACACTTTTGTTTTTGTATTTGTCACTCTCTATCCTTTATTTGTTGTTCCCATTCTTACTAATAATTGGTTTGCCATCTCCAATTTTTTGGAGCCCCTTTTTCTCATGATAGTAGTGATTGGTCATTTCTTATTTCTGTTTTTATCCTTCCCTCCACCCACTTCATTATGGTTCTTTTTTATGCTTAGTAAATTCTGTTTGCCACGATTACATCCATGGTTTTATTCATAATTTCTAGGCTTGAAATATTTTTCTAGAAGCTGTGTTTTATATGTTGCCAATATCTGTGCTTGTCTATTGATAACATGTTAATAAGATGTGAGGTACTCTATTTTTATGACCAAGAATCATAATATGTGAAAGCCTTCACTGTCATATTTATGATTTAATGCCTTATCTCAGTGTTTGACTCCATTCTATGAGTTTAATCCTATAAAATCTACTTATTATTAATTCCTTAAATTGCAGGATTTCCCAATTGCGCACTAACACTCTTTTAGATCTCTAGCACTCTGCCTCCCAGTATGTCAAAGTAATATTTGACATCAGTGCTTTGCTTGAAAATAAAGTAAGTGGATTTTTAACCTCCTACATTGTTCTAGGATTGCATGTTTTATCTCTTGATAGATGATTCTTCTTGCTGTTATATATCTATTGTATTGCATTTCAGTTGCCAATATCCTACCCTTTATTGTTTGATGACTTCTTCCGGTTCTAAATTTTCATATAATTCCTTCTACATACAATGAATATGATGAGAATTAACATTTGTTATGGTACTTATTAGTAATTCATTTCCTTATCTTTCCTATGTTTGTTTTTTTTCATATGTCTTGTCTTGTTGTTGTTGGTTTTTTTCTAGGTCTGGTTTTCTTTTTCTTCTTTTTTTAATTTCCCATTTGAATGTATTTGAAACTAGTGTTTGAGTGTTGAAATGTGAACATAATGCATTGGATAATTTTGCACATCCATTGACCATGACGCATACTGTGTACCTTTGTGTTCATCCTTTTTGAATTTTTCCTCAAATGCAACTTCTATTTATCTCATTCATAGTAGTTAAATTGTTGCAAAGTCATAACTCTCTGTGCTTCCCATTACTGAATAATTTTTGGCAAGCAATTAGCTACATGTAAACGTCGAAGATGCCTTGTTGCGTAAACAATTTCTTCTACATGTAAGCGTCGAAGATGCTTTTTGCTTCTTGTACTGTCAAGAAATTACTCATTAGTTTCTAGATTAGTTAGGTTTATTTTTTACTTTGCTAGGTGGGTCAGTGACTACTGGATATTACCGAGTTAAATTTGTGGGATTAGTGGGTGGGTTGGTTCGATTATTAACCATGTTTGCTTTCTTTCTGAATATTTTCTAGTATAAGGAAGAGTTATGATATTCCTTTAAAAATTAACATATTTTGGTAATATATTGATTTAAACAAACCAGAAAAGAATGCAAAAAACGTTTCCAGCAACGACATTTATCAAACACCATTGCATGCGGGAAACATTTCCAGAAACAACATTTATCAAACACCTTCAATTCCGTTTATGTTTCCAGAAACGGAAATTTTGATTTCTGTCGTTTCTTGAAACAGAAATAGCAGAAACATTATCAAACGGTGCCTAAATGTTCACAATTTATGTATTACAAGTTGGTTGTAGAAATTTTGAAAAAAAAAATCTGCTTTTAAATCACTAACTTTTAGCAACGGTTATTTGTCACCATAATTAAATAACAATATATATTTTGGGGTGGATTCTATAATATATTCTATCGCCTCTAATAAAAAGATTTTTATTATTATTATAATAAACTACATGTATAACAAAACGTTTACAATGGTATTTTTAAAATGGCATTAATTATTTTGGTGAACATATTGTTTAGTAATTAATGGTTTAAAAGAAATAGTATCAGATTGATCATATTAATCTATTTGTATCAATATTGATATCAATATTAGTATCAGACAATCCCAATATATTTATAAACCACCATGAATAATCTATTATTGGATTCAATAAAAGAATAATACCTTAAACTATTAACGATGTTTATTATATCTGCCTTTGACTCCAAACCTTATTTTAGTGAAACTATACTGAAGATTAGTGGGTTTTAGCTTCTTCAGAGATGGGCATACGGCCAATAATGAAGCATTATACTTCACTAGACACAATAATGACTAGAAGGACCCAATAAATTATCATTACTAACTCAGTTAAGATTGTCAATTTGAGATCAAAATCTGCTACTATTCATAACTGATTAGCTAAAACTCAGATTTGATTCGTTCCATTACTAAATGGGATGGTTCTTGAAATTGATTTTCAGGATTGATTACTAAATAGAAAATGATAGTTTTGGGACTGCCTTCCCAATAGTTCCATTAAAAAAAAAAAGAACTGTTTGGATTTATTTATGATGTATATTTAATCTTAATTAATACTTAATAGTTATAATTATAAAGATTTATTATAATTGTGAAAAATAATAATGATTGGTGTTTTATTATTTAGGGAAAAAGAATACTACTTGATCGTATGCTACTACACCCATCACAATTGGTGACAAAATGACCACCTCATCCGATGATTGATGCTTATACATGCATTGTCATTGGCCTACACACTGATGGAGGAATCATCTGACCGACCACGCGGCGAACCTCTCCCTATTATTTATATGTTTGAGAATGTATATTCAATTACTTGTAATGCATGGTAAGTTAGAAATTTAGAACTCATTTGAGAGTTTGACTGTCCAGAACTATTAAGGAACCAGAAAATGGGGATCCTAATCTTGGAACTGTTTATTAATTGGGAATGGTTCTGGATTGAGCCCTTGGAACCGTCTTGGATTACTTCTCCCTTACCCACAATTAAAGATGATAGATCTATCATGATGTACAGGTGTCACACAAACTATCAAGAATCCACGACCCCAAGTCTGGAAGTGTCTTCCTGGAACTTGCTCTCTGCATGAGTCCATGTTCGCTCATTCCAAGTTAGCAGAAAGAAAGTAATAAAAGACTTTGCTTTCTACCAAAGCAACCTCCTCTACTACCTCCTTAACTGACCAACCACACATAGAGAGAGAAAGAGGCTAATACTAGCAGCCAGCACTAGAAGAAGAAGAGAGAGAAGCTCCGTCATTGAAACCATGGGAGTGGACAAAAAAATCAATACTCAACGTTCCTAATTTTTTTTTTTATTTAAAATATAAATTTAAGCCTTTCTGATTCGGTAACCTCAGCCTGCCTCGCTTAGGGCAACCAACCAAACCTGTTAGGCCACCATTTAGGAGCACCGCCCTTGACATCCACCGGATAGAAAATCAAGTTTCCAAGTTACAGACTTCACGAGCATTCACAATCCATTGCAGAGAACGAGGCAACTAGGGTTTATATATTTTTTTAAAAAGATTTTTAAAGTAAAAGAGAGCATGGATGATGGTGCAGGCAATAAGCAACACCCAATCGAAGGTGACCCCAACAGTAATATCAACAGAGGTAGCAGCAGGAAGTGCAAAGGGAAAGGTGGTCCAGATAACAACAAATTCAGATACAGAGGTGTAAGGCAGCGAAGCTGGGGCAAATGGGTGGCTGAGATCCGTGAGCCTCGTAAACGTACTCGCAAGTGGCTTGGTACCTTCGCCACCGCTGAGGATGCTGCTCGTGCCTATGACCGTGCTGCCATCGTCTTGTATGGTTCCAAAGCTCAACTCAATCTCGAACCAACACCTTCCTCCACCACTACTTACCCTCCTTCTTCTTCTTCTTCTTCTTCTTCTTCCTCTAATGGCTCCTCTTCTTCCTCCTCTTCATGTTCCACTACTTTATTACGGCCTCTCCTTCCTCGTCCCTCTGGTTTTAGCTTCACTCTCTCTTTCCCTTCCACGACTTACCCACCACCTTATTGTGTTTATCCCAATCCCACCTTTGGTACCTTGGCTGCACCATCCTATCCCTCAACCCCTCAATTGATGCAATTGCAACAACATCATTGCCGTCCGAACGATGTGGCCGTTCCTGCCGTTGATGGATGTGGTGGACCTACACCCACAAGCACTGGTATCGTAAACCCTAATTCTCAAACCCTACTGTACGAGGGGATCGATTCCCTGGGAGGTTTTATTGACTCTCAGTCTGATCAGCTCTCTCTCTCT
The DNA here is from genome assembly GCF_013358625.1 of Macadamia integrifolia. Classification (NCBI taxonomy): domain Eukaryota; kingdom Viridiplantae; phylum Streptophyta; class Magnoliopsida; order Proteales; family Proteaceae; genus Macadamia; species Macadamia integrifolia. The sequence continues at coordinate 13,209,794 of NC_056565.1, forward strand.
AATCAACTAGGGTTTGGAACCGAACCACCGGTCATGCCAGCGACGCCGCCGCTGCCGGTGGGATTTGCGCCCAGCTCACCCACGTTTTGGCCCTACACCAACGATGATGCTCTCCCGGGATCTTGTCTTTGGGATGTTGGAGATTCTTTCTGGTGCGATTTCTGATGTCTTTGGGTCACAGCTACTCGATCAGAACCTGGTTCTTTGTCGACTTTAGTATAAATCTCTCAAAAAAATGAAATAAGAGGCAAAAGGTTTGCATCCAAGCCCTAGAACTTCTCTTTTTCTACAAGATTAAAGTCTTAAAGATGGAACAGATAGGAGGGAAAAGACTGCAGCGTTCATTAAACGAAGAGATGGGGAGGTGTGGTTGAGCTCTCATTGCATCATATTTCTGATGATGCAGAGCTTATAATCAAGTTTCAGGTGTTGGGCCATGAAAGATTTGCTCTTGATCCATTAGGTTTATTCACATTTAGTTAGGGTTGAAAGGAATTGCAATTCTCTTCTATTATTCTCTTCAATTGTCAGTTCAATCTCAATGTAATAGGGAATTAGGGTTTGTTGAAGAATTTTTTTTTTTTTTTTTCCTTCCTTCCTCTCTTTCCTGCAACGAAAGGTTAGATGGCTAGAATGGCCTACCATACAGATTCAATTGATGTGGTTGCATGCTTATGAATTTATTCAACTTTTAATATTATTAATAGCAGATACAGAATTGGACTTTTCTATTCCATGATTTTTGTGGTTTCATTTGAGTTGCAGACCTGATTGATTGTGTGGAAATGACATCTGACGTGTATGAGCTATGAGGCACCCATAGGGAAGAAGAATTTTAAAGTTGGATTTTATGTTTGTTGTTGAAAGGTGGTATATTTCTTGGTGGAAGAAGGGATATGATGGTCTGAAAATATGCCGGGAAGGTACCCTTTGATGAAAACTGAGGAAACACCCTTTGGAGATTGAGGAAGTCCAAGGACTCTGGAAAGTGTTCTCTGATTTACTAACCTCATAAGGGCTATTAGGTTTGGAAGAAGCCAAGTCCTTCAGAATATGAGAAAAAAGATGACTTAATATTGGCACGTGTAGCAATTCATGTTTTTCTGTTGTTGTTTTGTAATATAGATTTTCTATCATCAAAGTTGCTGGCTATGGGTTTTGTAGCAATTCATGTTACTATATGCAAATTAGAATAAATCGATCCTCAACATTATTTCAGAAATTAAAAAAGAATTAAAAAAAAATTCCTTTTGAACATTTGTAGTGAAATAGAACAAATTATTATCCTATTCATAACCCATTAACTCAGTAAGATAAATTGTCCAAGGAAGCTTGGGGTTTTTTTTTTTTTTTTTTTTTCTCAAGTAGGAAGGTTGAATTGGATCAGTATGTAATTTCCTTCAATTCAACTGATTCACCTGACTTGATTGTGAGCCTATTGGAAAACAATAGCATGTGATCCATAATCTAAGGGGTTTCTTTCTTCGTTATTATGCTTAGTGAAGTATAATGCCTCACTATTTGTCATATCGTAGTATGATTCCATGTGATAGAAACCAAGAGTCCAATGCAAGGTTTGAGAACTCGATATCGGGAATGGGATCGGTTAAGGTTGATATCAATTTGATACCAATCCAAATCGGCCAAAAATACCTCTATTTCCACTTAAAATTTGTATTTTAGTCTATTTTATACCCTTCATCCGTATCGATCCATAGATATGGTATCGGCTAAGAATTGGGATCGGTAGAGATCAATTCTTTTGATTTGATCCAACTCCTCAAACTAGGGTTCCATGTGATAGAGGATGACGAAAACATCTCTTTAGTATAATTTCAGCTTAAAATGAGTAGAAGAAGTAGTTAAGATTCTATTTTTTTATTTTACATTCATCTCTATTTGATGTAATTTTGATAATTTTATTAGAACTTTGAATTAAAGTTTGAGCAACTTTTTTTGCTTATTTTGACCTAAAATTTGGCCATTGAAATATATGTCAGATTCTCTATCATAAGGACTAACCCATATACTACTGAATGATAAATAATGAAATGTTATATTTCATTAATTCAATAACACCATTAGAATTTCATCAAAATGCTTTTTAGGTTGTTTTTTTTTTTTTTCCAAAGAAGAAGAAACAAATACTACTATGGGATTGGGCTGACACACCATCTTTATCACAAATGATTGTTCAATGTAAATGGAAGATGCGCTTCTTGCGAATTGATCTTGGGTCCTAGGTCTTTCAAACCTGATAACATTTTTCGATGTAAATAGGTATATCCAAAGGGCTTTTTAGAAAACCCCAGAGTAGATTTGAAAGAAATCCCTCGTATATGATGAAAACTAAACCCCAAAGTGTAGATTTAAAATAACTCCCACGTGTATGACAACAACTATTCACGTAGTTCTTTCTATTCGCTCATGGTTTGGACTCATATTCGACATCTAGAGATGTGTAGTCATGAATCATGATGCCATTAGCCATTAATATGTTGGACTGCATGGTTACATTGAGAAGGGTAGATTAGCTAGCACAGTAATCTACTGTCACGATCTTCACTTAAATTATAGATGCAAAGATGGAGAATCAAACTTGGGATCGTACACCTATACTTACAATCCCGAATTCACCTAAACTATTTGATCAACCCATGGATGAGTTGATCAAGCTTTCTCACAATTGTTTTTAGGGATCACCATCAACTCTTACAATCTATTGTTCACATAGCACTCAATTAACCATGAATGCAGTTCGTCTTTTATCGCATCTGTACTAGATTTTTCTGTAGCACTGCGGACCCCTTTTCTTTTTATCTATTACTATACTCATGGGACACTTCTTCAACTTCTAATTATTTGAATGGAGAAAAATTAAATTGGCTGTATTGTGGAGTGGAAGCTCATGCATCCATTTTAGTTCCTCTTTCTAAATCAATACAAATATGCACCTAAGCTTCTTGTCAAAGTTCAGGCAGCTGATGATTGCAAATCCATATCTACACCCATGTGGCAATTCCGGCTCTCTAGGGGACAAATATCTGTTACATTAAGAGACCAATGGGTGATTTAATATGTATAAAATCTCTTTTGAATTTTAATTCAAGTTGTAATAACTATTAGGGATAATTAAGTCTAAAAGGAAGCGTGTACCCAACGCTCAGACAAATAAGGGGTGAGATGGTCGACCCACCCCTAGTGATGCTTCTATGCGTGTTCCTATTAGCCCTGCGTTCGCACAGGAGCCACACTACCTTTCAAGGAACCCTCTCCCTAAGTTATTCTACTTTTAGTTTGCAATTTTGACTTGATAGTAATTTATAATCATCTAAATACTAGTAAATTTTATTATATATGCATAAAAGAGAGAAGTCTTTCACGTCAAGGTATCTTAAGACTAACACGAATATTTTTCATATAGCAGATTGGATGAAGCATGAAATTTTGTGAGGTACGCCTCACGTCCCTTGCTAATATATAGTAAGTCAAATTTTAACCAAAGTGGAGTTGATTTTTTTTGGTGGGTAGTGAAGTGGAGTTGATCAAGTGGTAAACTAAAGCTTTGATCCAGTGAAATAATTTAAATTTTCCCGTGAGAGAGAGAAATGGATATCTTCTTCTTCTTCTTCTTTTCTTAAGGTCAGCAATATAATTATATAAAAATAAAATAATAAGAGTACATGGAAAGCTCCAACAAGAGCCCTATAAGAAAAAACTATATATAGCACTTAGGTCTTCCTCCCCACCTTAGGCATTGCCATCAGCAGGGAGGACAAATTACAAAAAAATATGCAAATACATGAAAAGGCATTTGAAGGAACCTATGCCAATAAAATTTGACAAATCAAAATCATGTTTTGGATATCCACATAGTTTACCACATCACCTTTTCCACATGGTAAAATTTGTTGCCGCATCATGATGCAGTCTAGAAATATGGAACCATCGAATTCTTCCAAGAATGACAATATGTGAGTCATGCTGCAAAAGTGACAATGGTTATAACATAGTCCAATAATATATCGAAGATCGAGAGTACTTAACCAACACAGGCCATACAAGCTCTTCCAATCTTTAGAACACATGGATTCTTCTAGGTTTAGGGGGTGAAGCTCCCCCAGACTTGTTTTCAAGTTCTTCAAGACTTAGAAAAGGTTGTAAACTATTCAATGTTTCATATAGATAAACTTAAAAATCAATTTATTAAATTTTTTGGAATTTTTTCTCTCATTACATTTTTATTAAAATAATAATAATAATAATAATCAAAACCCTAAACAATTTCAACAATTGTTCTAATTAAGTTACTGGATCGAAATAAAATAAATTATGGGCTTGGGCTGACCCATCGACCTCCGAAATAATTGAAACTTAGAAGTAAGCCCAATAACATTTTGATATTGTCCCAAGCTAGCCTTGGTAATAACATGCCAAAGGCTTTACCATTTTTTTTTTTTCTGAAAAATCCAAAGGCTTTACCCCTTGTCACCTCTCATTTATTACACTCCCTCATTATTTAAGCTTGGACCAATCCCCAACCATGTTCTCCACTTATGATTATAAATACTCATGGCAATTGTCAGAAGTACACCCTCTATGGTTCTTTGGTTATTAGTAAAGTGAAAGAAAAAAAATGAAAAAAAAAGAGGAAAATTTTGTAATCATTAGCAAGAGTAATTGTGTAACTAAGCAGAAAAATACAGAATATAACAATTGAATTCCACTTCATTCTCAACCAAAATATCCCAACATTTCTCACAGCTCTTGTCTTCTCTAACTTGTGGGTCTCACTTGTTTCAGTGTAAATTTATTCAACTTTAGCTCCAACAAGACACCCCGATTGAATTTATTATCATTGCATTTTGTTTCACTTTGCTAAAAAAAATTAAATTTACTTCACGTCAAGTCTAACCAAATGGGGTCTTAGAGAAGAGATTTCCTTGTTTTATGGTTCCTCTACTTTGTAAATATTCCTTTCCTTTTGAATATGAAACTTTCATGATCAGTGTTATAACCTTTGCCTTGACATGTTTGATATTTAGTAGGGTTTTAACATTCTCTAACCTAGTACCTTTTTTTACCATTCAAGAAAATGTAAATATAAGGTAATCACGTGCAATAATTTATTTTTTTATTTTTGAATAAAATGATATATTAAAAGAAGAAAGAGAGCAAAGCCAAAAGACAGGATAGAAGCCAAATTAGCATGAGGCTAAGTGGCAACTCAAAGCCTCATGTCCATCGATAAGCGCGATTCATCAGTGGTGAGTTGGTTAGCCATCTTTTCATCTACTGGGCCTCTGTGGAGTCAGTTTGAGATCATTTCTTTGTTAATAGTAATCAACTAATTTCTCTTCATATAATGAGTATTTGTAAGGTGGAATGCTCATTACCATATATTTGGTCTCTTTGGAGTAGAAAGGAATACTGCTTGTGATATCCATGTCCTGTTTGTCTCTTTGGCACCTCTGAAGTGCACTAGCAGAGGATCCTTCCCTGGCCATTTACCGGAGACTGGTGATTAAATAATAGTGATTGGACTGGGGTGGTATGTATTATAGTGATCTTGTGTTAACCATGTTCTTTGAATTGTTGGGCCATGGTAGCTAGCTTTCTCCTCTAACAAGCATGAGTCGCTTCTTATTGTCTTTCTGTAAGGATACCCTATTCAACTATGCAGTAGGGAATCGTGTATATATATATATATATATATAGATGGTCTGTATAATATAAATTGGTTTAGTTATAAGAATTGAACGATGCAGTCAACATGGCAATAACCATTGAACATAAAAACAAGATAATCAGAGATCATAACTAGATCCATATCGTTTAATTTTGTCTAATCACTTCTCTATGACGTTTATCAAATTTATACACTAAAAACAGAACCAATCTAATAACAGAGAACTAATGCCTCTACCATGATAAGGTCTAATTCCTAATAGGCCCACATATCACTTTACACTAGGCGATTAATAGGAAAACTCAGTACCTACTCAGGAGATTATCTTTCATATTGAACTCTATCCAATTAAGTTCATCAGTCAGTACCTTTTTACTAATTCAAACTCATACAATGAATGAGCTAACCCTTTTTTTTTTTTTTTTACTAAGAATCAGAAAGTGAACTTTATTAAAAGAAATGAAAGAATATAGATGAGCTTACAATCCCATTGAGCTGTTATTCCACCTTCAGCATGACCACCAGTCATTGCCATACAAAATATCAAATTGGTTTCAAAGAGAAGATCATCCTCATGTAAGTGTAAACATACCCCACTCCTACCACCTGGGACCACCAAAATTTTTAAAAGTGTAGACCGTACAGTACCTCATGTTTCAATTATCAATTACCACAGGGAATGCAATGACGCAGATCATAACTCAGTGGAAGCCTACCTATATCCTGAAATAAAATTGGTATGTTATTTTAGGTAGAGGGGCAAGGTATTGGTTGTGCCCACCTTTTAATTTGTTGGGTTTCTTAATGGAACCCCACATGATATATATAAGAGGAGCAAATTGTAGAAAGAAGTGTTTGTCCAATGCCAAATACATAGAAATATATCTCAACTATACTTTATATTTTTTAATTTGTATTCCATCCTAGGCATAAGTAGGGCAAATTCTAATTTCCCAACAAAAAGTCTAGCTAAAGCCTTCTTCCCCACTCCAACCCTTTTATCATATTCGCCCTCAAGAGGGACCCCTCCTTCCATTTAGTTGTAACAGTAGTAGGTTTGCGTCTTTATTTCGTCTTCTAGCCCATTAAATTTATTGCTTAGTTTCCTATGAAGATGATGCCTCTTTTTTATTTTTTAGATATTTTAAACCTTACCATCCAATCAATCAATGCCGGCTCTTGCAAACCTTGGCTCTCCATTTTTATGGGTGGCAATCAAAACAGATCAACTAAGCCCTCCAAAATGTCTTTTAAATCATTCAAACCACAATACATACATTGGATTGGATGTCTTTGAAGTTGGAAAATGGAAGCCACCACTGATCATTTGGTGGGATCTCTCTCTCTCTTTTTGTCAAACACTTGAAGATCATTCCATCATATGATTGAAACCATGATCTTCTTATGTTTCTTTTCAATTTTTTTTTTAATTAATTAAGAGATGTGTTTTAAGATATTCTTCTCTAATGATCCTATACAACCAAAAAAAATCAACCACAGACAGTTATAATCATCTACGTTGAAGAGATCTTTCAGGGACCCATGGAATTGTAGTAGGAGACTAGGAGTGGGGTTGGCATCTTCTTTGCAAAGCTACCTAATGTTTCTTAGCCTTTTCGTATCTATTATCATTGAGATGTTAATTTTTTCTTCAAATGCAATGATACATTTATAAAGTTTCAGTAGATTATCTATCGGTTGGATTTTCATCCTCTCCTGTATAGGAGAGAGTCCTCCAGCCACATCGATGATTGGGAACTCCTTGAGCATGCACCCCAATGGAATTAGATCTTCGCCGGTGATAGTTAGGAGTACCTTGGGGTGCGAGCCCAAATTGGGATGCATGTCTAAATACTTTTAGCTGTCAAATTTGCATAGGGCTTCTGGTGTCATTAAAGAAGATTTGAATTTCATCTCAACATCTAAACGTATGCTTCCAAAACTTTCAACCGTTAGATATGCGTTAAACTCTCTCTAAGAGGGGAGGATCTCAATCTCTATCCGTATGCGTTGAAATGATTAAGAAGAAGACCCACTTGGAGATTCTCTTTTTTGGAGCCTTTATTACTATGAACAGGAGGTTTGCACGCTTATGACGGCCCAAGTACTAATTAGCTAAGGTGGGAAATAACTGCTTTCCAAATGAAAGATTGGAATTTTGAATCCAAATTTATTGTCTCAATCCAAAGCCCACCACCATAAAAGCCAAATCTCTTTGTCAACATTTGCTTACGTGGGACCCACTTTGGGAAAGTGGGGCCCAAACTATTATTCATGTCCACATCCTTATATTATATATAGCTTCTTATGAATGCTCCAAGGGATCATCCAAAGGACAATAATAAGGTTCTGCTAAGACATCATCATGCATGCCAATAAAGAACATGAAGGGGACAGGTGGGTTCACTTGCTAGAGCACTTGTGGAGGTTTGCATGATGAGATCTTTGGCCCACATGTCTAAAATATGTCCCCTCCTTGAAAGGAGAAAGATCCTCCATTTTCTGATTTCTGAGGTAGTGGTGGAAGGTGGAGTTAGCGCCTTTCCATTTGTCCTTTTATTCCCTTCCCCCCAATGTAACCCCGTAGGTGTGTGCAATTGGATCAGAATGGTATATCCAAAAGTTTCAAAAATATAAATTTTATCTTCTACAAGATACATACACATATTTAGATGTAGAAGAATTTTCAATTATAAATTACAAAATCTGAAATATCTTATTAGCTTTTAGATTTGGGATTTCATCTCGTTTAGGGTAAACTTGAATTTCATAACAGATTTTGCTAGAATTCACTATGAAATAATATTGTTCTTCTACTTGGGATCTTTCTATCCAAGTTCTTTGAGGAAGGTGGATGTTTCTTTGTTTTCTTTTTTCCTTTCTTGGGCTCCCCAAATTTTGGGACCCTCCATGTATTGTTTTAAATTGTACGATTATAAATCAATTAACATTAAATAAATTTTTAAAAAAAATAAAACCATGAGATTTAAAAATAAATAAATAAAACTTAGAAAGTTCTACTAAGAAAATAAAACTTTTCAAAAATTGATTGAATAAACATGAATGACTTAAAAATATATATATAAATAAAAATGTTGTTATACAGCCAGGGAGGGGGAAAAGGCAGATTGAATTAGGTTTAAATTTCAAGAGTTTGAATCCTCTACACGTGCATTCACCTTTATATATGTATCCAAAGTCAACACCTGTCCTTTTTAGTTTCTTAAATATCTCTCTTTTAATACATTGTACGAGTAGTGGATCAATTCCAAATTTCAAACCCTGCCAATCCAAGTTGTAACCAGGCCATCTGATCCAATAATGATTAAGTTACTACATCATTATTTTATGTGCCATAGTAATGTGGATCACTACTTTGGAAGAACTGCCTCTCTGGTTTGTGCGTAGAACATTTTGCTTTTTTACAATAATCATCTTGAGGAGATTTTGGTATGCAATGCATTGATAAAAATAGCAACCAAGGCATACTCATCAAACCCCTTTCTCTTGTCAAACCCGACCACATAAATGGTGTCAAAGAGGATGACGATTGGGAGGATCTACAGAAGGTGCATGAAGCTTTAATTTGCATTTCTTAATAGGTGTTTGTGAGGGAACTGTGAGGGAACTGTGTGCTCCTTTATATTATTTGTTGTGTTGTTATATCAAATTGATTGAAAGTGAGATATGGGGTTAGTGGGGTTTCACTTTCGAATCTAAGCTTCTTAAATGGGGGAGAGAGGAGGACCACATTCACACAACCCAAAATACAACAGAGAGAGACAGAGAGAGAGAGAGAACCTATCTCATTAACCTTCTGAATTGTTTTTTTGGTAAAGATCCATCCAAGGCATTAACTTAATTCCCAGATAGTGCATTGGTGTCACACATTTTGTGGGATTTTACATGAAAGACGGAAGCAATAATTTTACATCAAAAGTGAGTAATTTGATATGAAAATCAATAATAATTAGACACCTTTTTCTACTTAACGATTAACTTTTAAAGATGAATTTTATCCAAGTCTCTAACAAGTGATATAAGTCTTATCCTCACCTTGTAAATCTTAAACATGCATTCATCATCAACTGGATCATATGATTCATATCTTAGAAGCTTGTGCAGACTGGCGTGAGGCTGAGGTGATCCTAACGTGTGGATAGGTTACCTAAGCAAAAAGCCAAGAGGAACAAGGGGAAGGGTAGAGACAAAATCACATTCTATTATTAATTCCCTTTTGTCTTCCTTTTTGATAAGATCTTATCATTTTCTTGTCCCAAGTCTTAACCAAGGTTGATGATGGAGAGAACATTCCCCTAAAGCCACCTTTCTTTTCCCTTTCCTCCCTTCCATTTCTTATAAATACCTATCTCCCTTCTTTTACTTTCTCTTGTGCAGTCATTAACCCATAATTTTAGTGCACACTTCATGGACTCTCTCTCACTTTCTCTCCCTCTTTCTTCCTCCTTCGATAAGCCAGAGAACCTCATTTCAAATCAGTTATGTTGTTTTTGTGATGCTTTGGCATTTGAGATGAAGCTTAAGATAAGAAGCTACGATGCTCGAATTGATCGAGAACGAATTGAAGATTTGGAACGGAGGTGCGAGGTTGGACCAGCCGAGAGTGTGTTCCTCTTCACAGACACCTTGGGTGACCCGATTTGTAGGATTCGTAACAGTCCAAAATACAAAATGCTGGTAACTCTCTTTCTAGTTTTTATATATATAGATTGTATATATTTTCGGAATAAACTCTAGGTCTAGAACACATTCTAAACGTGATTCTTCTCTTTAAAACATGTTTTAAACCCAAAATCTATTTCAAGAATACATACCAAACACATCCCAGGATGATATCAAATCTTAATATCTAATGGTTTATAGTTTTGTGCTTTTTCCATTTAGGTGGCAGAGTTGCATCATGAGTTGGTAGGTGTCATTCAAGGCTCAATTAAGATGGTAACAATTTGTAGCCCAGCTAAGGTTCAAACCCGGGTCGGGTACATACTAGGGCTCCGAGTTGCGCCTTGTTACCGGCGCCGGGGTATTGGTGTGAGCCTAGTGAAGCGTCTCGAGGAATGGTTCGTTGACAACCAAGTTGACTTCGCTTACATGGCCACTGACAAGGATAATTTAGGTTCAGTGAAGCTATTCACAGACAAACTCGGGTTCATAAAGTTTCGGACCCCATCCATACTGGTCCAACCGGTTGGCCCACGAAGGATGCGTATCTCACCAACTGTTAAGATTGTAAAGCTCAAGATAGAAGATGCCGAGCGTCTCTACAGAAGGTTCATGGGCTCTACTGAGTTCTTCCCTGATGACATAGACCGGGTCCTCCGAAATAAACTGAGTTTGGGTACCTGGGTCGCCTACCCGATGGGCGAGTCATGGGGGGATATCAACTCGGGTCCATTCCCACCCAATTGGGCCATGATCAGTGTGTGGAACAGTGGAGATTTGTTCAAGCTGAGGGTGGATAAAGCACCATTATCATGCCTAATGTATGCAAAGAGCTCGAGATTGATCGATCGAGTGTTCCCGTGCTTGAGGATTCCGGCGTTCCCCGACGTGTTTCGCCCATTTGGGTTCTACTTCATGTATGGGTTGCACCAGCATGGCCCTAGGCCGGGTAAGCTGGTTGGTACCTTGTGTAGTTTTGTCCATAACATGGCTATGGAGTTGGAGGACTGTAAGGTAGTTGTAACAGAAGTTGGGGGTTGTGACACACTCAAACTTCACATCCCACATTGGAAGTTGTTGTCTTGTGCAGACTTGTGGTGTATAAAGCCCTTAAGAAAAGAAGCCCAAGAAACCTTGTTTGGATTAACAAAAAACTCAGCTAGTAGAGCCCTTTTTGTCGATCCCAGAGAGGTATGAGACAAAATATACTCAACCTCAGTTGTGGAATTGTCAAGATTCTTGTAGCCTTCAAGTCCTCCTCGGGAGAGATGAACAGTTCAGTTGTTCCTTTCATTTTTCACGAGACCAGATCTTTAAAGATTTCCTCATTCGGGTGCTCGCAGTGTCAGCACTTGGTCTTGTCCATTGATAGCTAAACTTGGTGATGGATTGGACTACTCAAAGCTGGTGATGGTGTTGCTTGGGGGCCATGAATAAAAAAATATATCTTCTTCCGAATTTTTTTTTTGAAAGAACTCGATCCCATAAATCGGTCTATAAGATGGAAAAACCCAATATAATATCAATTCTAGAAGCTTTAATGTTAATATTTGTTTAGTTGTGAACGGCATCATCCTCATTTTTTCTTCGTTTGTGGAGTGCAACTTTCGTTTCACCTATCGTAAAACAAATATTATTACTCACTCCCTTTGCCACAAGGCACTCTCTTCCTCTAGTGTAATTAAGTTTCCTTGTAATGACCCCTGGCTCATTTTGGTTTTAAGCAGGGAGGCTATTAGTGTAACTGATTTTCTTTTGAATGATTTAAATGCATGAGTCTTTTTCTACCAAAAAAACAAGGCTCAGCCCCATATGACTGATATGAGATCATAACATAGAAAGATTTGAACAATCATCATTGAAGTTTTTCAAATTCTCTAACTAAAATATTGAAAACTAGAGGATGAGGATGTCGACAAGCCAATGAGTCTCTACTTTATACGGAGTAATAACGAGATATGGATTAGCTTCTCCCTATAGTCATCAATCTCCTTCTCCATTGAACATAACGGGTTGAACCCAATGGGAAAGATGTCAACCTAATTTTTAAGAGTGGTGTGGTCTTATCTTTTGATGGTGTTGCTGGGTCCATGGTAACAACATATTCTCTTCTAAGCTTTTGCTTTGGGAGAATTTAACTCAATAAACTGGCTTATAAGGTAGGAAACTCAAAACCAATCAAGTTATCATCCCGCATTAAATTTCTTTAGGGCCCGTTTGTTTAGGAAGGATTATTATAACGTATACATCCTTACCCCCACTTCATCAAAAAACTGTTTCCGATGATTAACTTCTTGCTACAGTCATTAATTTCCATCTCCGTAATGTTCATCGGAACACAGTGGGAGAGATGTCAACCTCATTAGCTAGAAGCGGAATCAGTCACTTTCTTAAGGCAGACTCATGCATGAAGTGGTGATACAACAAAATGGTTATTGTTAAACAAAGACAGATCGCCTCGTCTTTGAGGGCAAATTTGGATAAACCGGCATGAGTTAGGTGTGTCTTCTCTCTTTTCAAAGATGGAAACCCACTTAAGCATTCTCACTATCACTTGTTTGTGATTCTTCTTCTTCTTCTTCTCCTTATTGAGGAGTTGAAGAAAGGTATCCAAATCAATCAATCCAAATTAACCCCTAACACATAATGGGAAAGGATTTTGATTCGGCTTTTTGGCTTTTGTCATTTATAAAACAAGTTGGGGTAATTTAGGGCCATGCATCAAGCTCTGATGACCCTTTTAGGCCTTTTGATTGATGAACTTTGATGTCATGTCTATGGGTTTCTTTATTATTAAAGAAATTGCATTAAACACAAGTTGGGGGATTTTCATTATTGAGGCCTTCCCATCAAGCTCTAATGGGAAATGATTTTGATTATTGAGGCCTAGCTTGCTTGGCTTTAATTTGTCATTTATCAAATAAGTTGGGGGTGATGTAAGGCCTTGCATCATACTCTGATGAACCTTTCAGGCCTTTTGATTGATGACATGTGTATGGGTTTCTTAATTTCTTAAAGAAATTGCATTAAACACAATTCATGTGCTACATTTCTTAGTTTATCTTATAACCAGTTTAAGATTCTATGTTGATGTATTAACCAAGATTGCTAATACAATCAATGATGAAGCATGTGCAAAGACCATGAGAACATGTCGAGGAACCCTAGCCATTCATTTAACTTGATCAATTAGATTCAGCCCTGAACATGGCATAAGGGCTTCAATGATTATTGATTTTGTGATCAAGACTGGACAGAGAGAGAGAGAGGTCTCTTTCATCTATTTTATCTTATAATAAAATACAATAAACAGGTTTCCAATATTGACATCTCCACCAAGAAATGGACAAGAGAGAATTGGAAGCCCACCATGTGGATGCCTTGTCCACCATTGCTCCTCACAACTGTACAGAAAGACTGAACAGTTTTGTTAACAATGGTGAATCTAACCCATTCAGAAAGTTGGGTCTTCTATCACTTTTGATGCCCGGCATAAGGATCTCTCTCTCTCTCTTTTTCTCTCTCTCCTTGCCCCTTGTAAGGACAGTGTGAGAAATAGGTTGATTGCTACTGCTTAGGATGTTCCTCTTCATTTTAGTGCCCCCGGCCGGTAGGGGTGGTTTTTTCTGTTGTGGTCCCTTTGGAGTTTCTCTTGACCTTTGTTGTTTCTCATGGACGGCCTAGCTTGTTGCTGTTGGGTCCTTTGTTTGTGGCTGTTTTCCTGTTGGGCTGTTATTGTTTTTTTCGTTGCCTTTTTGGAGTTTACATATTATTTTATCCTCCTAAAAAAAAAAAAATAAGACTGGTGTATAATTTGGCCGTCTAAGCCTATGCTTACGGTAGTATTTGAGTCATTAGATTTTTTCCTAATGTTATTGTATTGAATGTAAGACAAAGTTTTCCTTCACCACTAGGTGATCAAGAAGAGAATCCCATTCACCGTGGCTTCAGGCCTCATGAAAATTCAGTCCTTGAATATATGTGTGTGTTTTCTTTCACAGCATTATAAACAGTGAATATTTACTTCACTATCATTTTAGTTTACCCTCACAAGAGGTGTTTTGATAATGGGACAGGTCTTGTAAATTTACTCTAAAAGAATATATTCCTATACATTCTATACACACACTCTCTCTCTCTCTAAATTGATTCCATCTGCAATCCTTCCCTTCTTCACCTATACGAGTCATAAATAAAAACAAAGAAGAGGGCATATACAACCATGATGAGTCTCTGGAATCTCTACCCACGTGGTGTGGAGTACCTTCCCGCATGGGAGAGCCACCAATGAAATAGAATCTCCTATAAATAAGGTAGACTCCATTTCAGTGGCACTCTCCCATGTGGAGAGGCACCCAACCGGACTCAATACACATCCTATAGTTGATTTTTTTTTTTTTTAATTTATAATTTTAAGCATTTTAAAGCATAGTTGGAAAATCAGGTTTTGACCGAGAAGACTCGCCCGAATCGAGTCAAGATTTGAGATTCTTAGTCAAGAGTCATGAAGACTCACCCTGTGTTTAAAAAAAAAAAACAAGACTCAAGACGAGTCAAGACTATTCTACATTGACTCAGTTTTTTGGCCGAGCCTTGAAAAACCTACTCATTATATCAAAAGGCACTTAAAAAAAAAAAAAAAAAAAAAAAAAAATCTCTTTGCAATCCCAAATCCCAAGACTCCTAACTTAGTAACTTCTCCTACTCCTTTCCTTTTACCAAAAGGAGCTTAAGACCCAAGAAACTTCCTGTATTCCTAAATCTAAAATTCTTATTTTATTAGAAGTTGGATTATTGGAAGATATAATTTATAATTTCTAATCCATAACCCTAACCTAACGTTCTAACCAAGAGAAAGACTCTTGCCTGCGACCCTCGAATTATTGATATGTAATCTTATTTTTCTGCCTTTTTCATATTTTTTTATATTTTTATGATTTATTTATATATTTATTGTATTTAAATATATATATAAAACAAAAAAAACAAGACTCGACCTAACTGGGTTTAACCCAGGTGACTCACTAGGTTTTTTACCTGACGAGTCAGGTCGAAAAACCTGGTTTTCCAACAATGTCTTAAAGTACTTTTATAAATTAAAGGAAAAAAGAAGTCTAAAAGGTAGTGTGGTTCCTATACCCAAACATAAACTGGGGCGAAATGATCGTTCTGTTCCCCATGAAAGACAGAAATTTCACCTGTATTGATGCTTCCAACTTCCAAGTATGCTCTCAACTACAGTCCTCAAAAGTTTCAAGTATGCTCCAAAAAAACTCCCAAGTATGCTCCAATTGATTCCCGTGTTGGTCTAGAGACCACGCCGCCTTTTAAGGGAACCTTACCTTAAAATGAATTAGTATAAAATAAGTCTCAAAAGTTTTAATAGTTGGAGGCCAACATTTGGTGGAAATCAACAAAAAATAATCATCAGGATCCACAAATTAGAAGATTTAACCATCGCTTTCCTTCGACTGTTAAGGTAAATCCTTTTATTTGGCAACATGGATCGATTTTATAGTTATTTGAACAATCTTTTAATCCAGTCAACCCCTTATGGGCATTTTGATCATTTTCATAGAAAATGATTGCCAATGCGTTTGATATTTCATGAAACTTCTTACACTATAATCAAACTTTTTTATACCTCTCAAGCGCCTATTCATCATGGTTGTATATGCCTTCTGGGGGGTAACAAAATGCGATATTTATGCTTGCAACCTTTTGATAGTCCCAAATATTTTCAATGCTTTATTTTGTCTTTTGATATGGATAAGTTGAAACCGAATAAGAGAACCTTAGGTCTATCTATCCAATAATTTAGGCCCCACTTAAACTGCCACATCAAATTTACCCATTCGATTTAAATTGAAGTCCAAACAAATGGTCTGCAGTGCAACAAACCCATGCTCCATATCGAGGGCCATAGGCCCCAGTAGTACACCATTATGGAGGATTGCAAGATTAGAATCTTTTGCCTTCAACACATAGCATGCATGGTTCTTGTGTAGATCCATTCTGATGTAACTCTATGAGCTTTCATTAAAAAATAAAAATAAAAAATAAATAAAAGCACAAAATTACTGATCCAGTCGGGGAATGTGGGCTTGGAGCTGGGCCTCTTGGGCTGGATTGAGTCCACTGGCTACTAAATTCTGGTAGACTAGTTACTCGCTTCCTTGGTCACCAAGGACGGTCATAAAATTTTTTAATGTTAATAGCTCCACTTTCTCATGTATGTTTGAGAAGGATGTGTAAAGGATATAATTTATAATGGAATAATAAAATAACTTTAGAATGTATTCTACACATAAAGCATACCAAATCTATTTATCATTCATTATCTATTAAGGACATTGGGCCTATGTGTATTGATGTTTTTATATAATATGGGAAAGGTGTCTCTCTAGATGGGGCATAAGTTTGCATGAAAATCCTCTACCGCATTGCACTGGTGCGGTGAGGATATGGATGATTGAGAGCACCTCGGGGTGTGTGTCCGGGTGTTTCCAACCACCCAGATCCTCACTGCACTAGTGCAGTGCGACAGAGAATGATTGCTCCATAGGGTGTGTCTAGTCACATTTGAATTTTTATTATATGTTCTCTCTCCTCTAAAACCCCATGTGAATAGATATTTTATAATCCTCGTATTTAGAGAATCATTTCCCATATAATATAATGAGAGTTACAAAGTCAAACTTAGAACATCCGAGTTTACAGCTTGTACCAAGTTTGTTGCTCACCAACTGTGCTACCCCCTTAGGTTACAAAGATTAGGTTCTATGAAAGAAATTATATAATAGAAACTACAAGAGTAGTATTTCATGAAAGAAAGACTCGCTATATATAATTAGGGGAGTGATAGTAAATTTTCTTAAATATATCTATGGAATTGCATAGGATGACTCGCTGACAAGTCCAATAATGGAAAGAAACCTAAATCATGCAACGTGGTTCATAGTCTATCCTCCAAGTGTCGCACCTTAGTTTGTTGTTTGTCCCAACCAGAGTACCAATCAAGAATCTAAAGGAATAGTGATGGTGTGACAACCCTCCTCTTCCTTGGTAGGCATGACCCTCGCCTTTTAGGTTTATACAAAGATTAGATGGTAAAGTATGAACAAGCAATCACCATCGCAATTGACTTTAGGTTCAAAATGCTGGGCCGGAATCCTACAAATATTTCGGGTCAGATATGATTGAAATCAATCAAGTATCTATTCCTCATTTCCTTTTAAGTCATGGGTTAGAGTAAAACGATGCTCAGATGTGAACTTTAAAGTGTTTAGATAATTGAAAGAAAACCATTATTGTCAATGCCACTAGATAGGTCCCAAAAAAAGAAAAAATTTGTAAGTGGGCTTTAGTCACCGACCCGAATTAGCCAATTTCTTATTCCTTCCACTAATCCATCTCGAAGCATCCAGATCGGTTCAACCGATCCAATTGGTTAAACCATAACCCAGTATATTATGTTTTAAGCCGTTGGATTAGGATCAAAGTCCATTCCACTATTTTAATATAGAGAATAAAACGAGCACTGAGCCACTGATTAAATGTGGGAATCCGAATAGTTGAAAAGTCAAAATATAAGACGGCACAAGTCAATGTGCACGGAACCAATAATCAGAAAGAGTGCTGACTGGTCAGGTAGTATTCATACTTGTCAACGGCGCTATTAGGTAGCGCCACCATCACCTTCACGGCATCACTCCGCTCGTGAACCGGTAAGAACAGACAATACCTATCACTACAAACTGGGCCCACATGAACGGGTTTTCCCATACCCAAGTCAACTCTTTCCAGTCCTAGTCTTGACCATTGTGACACTATCAGCACCCCCACCGAGTCAGGACACGCCCTCGACCCAGACACCGATTCCACTACTCTTCTTACGTATTCGTCACCTATCTTCTCCTTGGCCCTCCTAATTAACCCCGCCGCCCAACCCAACCCATTCTCGACCAGCTCCTTCTCTCCGGTTTGTGCGCAACCCAGAATGAGCCCGTTTCCATAGTATCCATCGGGTAAATTGGGCTTCACTCTGCTCCGAATGTTGACGCTGAAGAGAAGCCTCAACGTTTGTGTCGCCGGCAATTGCAAAGCTCTAGCCCAGCATCTCCACACGTGCGCCGTTAGCACCTCGAACGACGTATACGATTGCTCCAACTCGCTGGGTCGGGTCGTTGACGATGCGAGCTTCTTGAGTTGTGTTAGAACTCTTCGGTCGAAGGTGAAGGATGTTGGAGTGAGTGGTTCTCGAGAGAACCGGTGGACAAAGCCGGATACATCTTGGACTGGGTTGAACTCGGGGTGGCAGGTTGCGGGAGATCGCTGGTGGTTTGTACGAATAAGAGGGTCGAGAAGGTGGCGATTCCATACCGGTTTGGGTTTCAAATCAGAAATGCCCCGTCGACCGGTTGCTAACTCAGCGAATGCATTGAGGAACTCTGCGCTACCGATTCCGTCACAGATACAATGACTGAAGCCTACGGCAACGGCAGCTGCACCCTCGGGAAGCCAAGTCAGCTGGACAACAAGAGGTGGGGCCCCTCGAAGAACATCTGCCACGTGGAAGGACAGTAGGTTTCGCCACTGGGTAGAGTAACGGGGGGCAAGTTCCAACTGGGCTGCTGGGATATCAGAGATGGCCTCAATGAAAACCGCACCTTGGGCACGACATACGACCTCTAAGTTCGAACCGTCTGGTCTAGCCGCCCTGACTCGACCGGCGAGAGGGTAGTAAGGGACGAGTGCCTGGGAGAGTGCAGCTTTGAGACGAGCTTTAGTTGCAGACCGGTCAGTGCCGGAGCGAGAGCGGTAGACAAGGAGGTACTCGATGGTGAAGCGGAGGAAGAGCTGAGAGTCGAGAGCGGAGAGGGAGAGGACGTGGGTTGGGGTTGGCTCCGATGGAGTCACCACCACTGCTTCTTTAACTTGTACGTTCGTGTCTGCCATGACTTCACGGCGTTTGGGGAGATGATTAGCTAGAGAAGAGAAGCTTCGGGCTTCGAATTTGGAGTTTGTTTGGGTGGGTCTTCTGCTTCAACTAGGAGAGCGTCGTGGGTATATTTAAGGGAACACGCGAGAGCTCATTATTATTATTATATTAGTAGAGAGAGAGAGAGAGAGAGAGAGAGGGCCATGTGGATCTTTTTGCCTTTCTCTCTCTATCGTAAAAGATTTGTGCGAGATTCTTAGGCATCGCTTTATGGAAAATATTACAATCAAATCTCCAAATCTGGGTTCTGCTTTCCGTCGGTTCGGCGGACATCTGTCTCTTCACCCTGTTTCTCTCTCTCTCTCTGGGTGAGCTTTTCTTTTGAGTTGATGGACGATGGACGACGGACGATGGACGATGGACGATGGATGCTGGTGCCTGTGTCTCACTGTGCATATCGGTAAGTCCACGGCCACGTATACTCCAGAGAGGTGCCAAAGTGCTATCAGATCATATTGTACAAAGCAGAGATTCGGTCTTTGCTTGATCACATTATAGAATGCTGTGTTTCGGTTAAAATGGTGTGACCCCAGTATGGCATGGCATGTGGGGCCTGCTATTTCTGTACATGTTTATGCTCACCACCTGTTCGATGATATGTCTCTTGAGGTAAGAGTAAGGCCAAGCGAGAGAGAGAGAGAGAGAGAAGGGTCAGTAGACGCATACACGGTTCAGTGATGGCTTTAGTTACATGAGTTTTACGTACAAAGAGAGGGAAGTACCCATCTGGCTAGTGAACCCTGCTGTATCAAGGTTCATTTTGGCATGCATCCGTAGCTCCATAGCCTGTCTATTTCTTCGGATTTCTTGTTCAAAGTTTAAAGTTAAGGGAATGTTTTTCCTTTTTCTTACTCGTACGGATAAACCCACGTATAAAAGAAGAAATAAATAACCTTACCTTGAGCCGTGATACCGATACCCATTACCAAGAAAGGAACACAAGTTGTTGGATTTATCTTTGAGCAAATAAACTAGCTTCTCCTTTATTTCTTTTAATCCGTTTATGCAGGAGGAAGCTATCAATCAAATTATTGAGGTGTTGTTGCTTTTAAACCTGTCGGATTGGCATCAAAATCCATTAATATTGAATTATTGATACCATGGGAAAGTTTTATTAGTGGTTTTTTTGACTTAACTGTCCATCACTTATTTAATCATTCCCCATTTAGATTGGATGGAGGGGGTTAAGGTAGAGAATCTGGAGAAGCTCAATGCCATATAAGAACACACCCACCTGGTACTTTTCTATACTAGGGAACTAAAGACCCCTCAACCTACTGAAGATTTAAAGTACATGGGTCGAGCCTTAAGGGCTCTTATGTATTGGATATGCATTGTTTTAACAGTAAAAACTGGAGATAAACACCCTTCTCACTCAACCCCTTTATAGAGATAGACAGGATATGCAGCGATATGCCTCCTTACTTAAACCATATTTGTTCCTGTTCTCTCTCACTCTCCCCCCTATACTATAAGTGGTTCTCGTCTTTTCACAAAAGCAAAGAAAGGGTAGATTAGATAGAAAGATTTGTGTAAGATGGAATATCGGCCCTATCGGGGAGAGTAGTAACTTTGATGGGTTATTAAGAAAGAGAAAGAGAGAATGATTTGATGGGCTACTATGAAAGAAGCATGATTGCACCGTTGATGAGTTAATGAGACTAAGCCATGAATATATGATAGGTTGTGGAGCACAGATAGCACGTGAATATGAGTCAATATGATCCCCACAAGGTTACAGCCACCCGTATTCCCATGTTGCATGTTTCATGTTTGTAGAAATGCTGTTGAGACTGGTGAGTATATATGATCTTCTCGCCTTTTGAGTAAAAGGGCTTTGGTGGGGCTTCATTTCTTTAAAATGATTGCTCCTTCCCAGGATCTCTTCCTTTATGAAAACCCACCAGGCCACCACTGGCCGCCCACTCCTTTTGTGCTATTTTGAAGCTCTAATAAATAGTAAATACTAGTTGCAAAGACATCGGATGCCATAATATCGGCTAATGTCATTCAAATCTGCTTGCTTGGGGCATGTCTGATTGTAAGGATATTCTGTCGATGCCTTTTGAGTTCGTGATTGTATTGCTTTTTTAGGGTGAGTTCAGTTGCAGATGGGCAAGGAAAAGAGATTGAGGTTATCAATGAATTGGCTTGAAAGTTTACATTTTCCATCTATCAAGGGTTTAAGGTTTCTTATAAATAATACAACCCAAATATCAGTCACATGGCAGCTCAAATGGGATCAATACATCTTGTGCCTCTGCTCATTTGTTGAAAAGATGTGCACTAAAGCATACACCACCAAGAAATTTCTTGGGTTTCTAGCTTAGTAAGGTTTTAAGGCTTGTTAAGAATAAAATTTAAGACAAAGTTTCATGGAGTTCTTCGGTCAAAACACTAGAGAGGATGAATCATGGGAAAATCGAATTAGATATAAACCACTATTAGCTTAATGTGTAAGATGCCAATATTAATGATAGTATGAAGAGAAGTGGCTTCGATCATGGGTCTTTGCTACAACTAGTAGAAGACCTTACCGACTGAGTTTGACTTCCCCAAACCCATAAAGCTCGAACCAATCATCAAAAGAGTTTCTAATGAGATTGATTGCAAAGTTTCCAGGGTTAAGAATTATCCTTGACACATTCCAATTGATGGATCAAAGGTTCTCAAATTGTATGGTAGGTCAAAAATTTGGAGAATTTGCATCCACTTTCTTCAATTTCTGACTTTGTTTTGTTTATTAAAAACAACTTGCTAAAACATTGAAATCTTTCTCTACCTAGTACGAATTAGAATATCTAATAGTTATCTTATATTTCAACAAAAGCAAAGGCTAAAAGAGGAGAAAAGACGGGGGTCATGCTTAGTATAACCACAGTAGGTAACACTACCATCTAGGGAAATGTCAATTTTGTATGGTAGGAATAATATATTGTAACAGGTATTTCAATCTAATAATGATATTTTGTCTTATATACACCGTGTAAAATGATGATAATATCTTGTAGTAATTGATTGATAAGAAAAAAAAATAGAATATTTCATCTCCCTATTCTCTCTCCCGAATCACCCCTCTTTCCCTCTGCACAACTTGGCCCAACCACCCAAAATGCCCAAAACAACCCCACTCCGCTTGTTACATTGACTAGGTCATCAAAACCAATCATGCCCTAAACACTGGAGAGCATGTTATCTCCTTAATATCCATAAGAGGTTGAGAAGAACGCTCACCTTCCATCTCTATTCATTTTGTGATTTAGCTCCACTAATTATATATAAGTATATAATCTTATTCCTTCACTTTTAACCAGCATCCGATGTAGTCTAGTTGGTTAGGATACTCGGCTCTCACCCGAGAGACCCGGGTTCAAGTCCCGGCATCGGAAAAGGATTTTTTTAATAAAAAAGGACGAGAGTATTCTCCAGTAGCGACAAGACAAAGGAAACTTGCAAAATGCACTAACTTTGACTGACATGCCAACTTGCGATGACTATATCAAGTATCAACGATGCCCACTCAAAGGACGAAACAATCTTTGGACCTACTACTTTCAACTCAAAATGATTGTTTTCCAATTTGTTAAATGAATCACTTCTTGGAGATTCTTATCAAAAAATGGGGAAAAAGAATCCTTTCTTGGAGACAAAATTGGGTGGGTGCTGCATCAGATGGGAATTGGAAAAGGCAAATAAAATGAAAGGCACTTCCTGAAATGGTTTTTTCTTTTTTTTTTCAGCAATGGTTTCTTAGAAATATGAGAACAGGGTTTAAGGTCAATCATGAGAGAATCTCATTCCTAAAAAGAGAAAATAGGGGTCCAGAAAATGATGCTAAACACTAGATTTTTCACCCAAAAGTCAAAAACAGATTCTAGGTAAAAAAAATTGGTTTCTGAGATTATACCAAAGACACCCTTTAAATTTCAAGTAACTGGTACAAGACCCAATACTATCACTGCTGACCAGTAGACTCAATTAAACCGACTTCAATTGAGACTGAATCTTCTGATCTCATACAGTATAATTCAATATAGGGGAGGGTGGGAGGGAGGGACTACACATCAAAAAAGGACCCAATTCCTCTTTATACATAGTGAAAAAATAATCTCTTCATCCAATGGATCTGGGATCTGAACAATATCCTACAAAAATGGGTGGATATGGACTCTATTTGTGGTTTGTGTCACAATCACCATGAGAATACATGGCATGTCTTCATTTCCTACGAATTCTTAAGAAGAGTTTCGACAACCTGTCCTCTGGGATTCAAATCTGAGCATCTTCTTTTTTCTTATTTTTCTCTTTTAATGATGTACTTTTATTTTTCTAATGACATTCCTCTGAGTAATATGGATTGGTTCTCCAACATTTTTATCATCATGTGCTACATTATTTGGAAAATCAGGAAGCAGGTAATTTTTTGTTCTGAGAAATTCAATCCCCATAATATTCTGCAACAAGTTTTAGATTGGGTTTCTAATACTTTAAACTCCTTAAGTGGTTAAGAATCAGGTGAAGGATTTTAAACTGGGTTATTCTCATATAAATTGCTTATCATTTTCTCACAAAACAATCTTGCTCATGACCATTTTAACAAGCAAATATGGTTGGGTAGGTGCTATTTAAAATGCAGGAAAATATATCTTACTTTATGCAAATTATTTGATGACAGTAGAAGATATTGAAGCAGCGGCATGTGATGTTGAGGATGTCTGGAATGACTTAGAAGACTTGGGATCAAGTTTTGATAACTCATTCTGCTGTCCATGGATAACTCTACTTCTGTTTTGGAACATTCCAATATTTTGTACAAATATCAATTTTTTTTATAAAGCCTAACATCAATCTAGTTAGGGCTCTCAAGTTCATTGCTCGTGCCACTTTGGACAAAAAAGAAGTAAAAAGATCCACAAACTCTGTTTACAATTTAACTAAATATTTATTTTGTTTCACTAAAAAAAAAAAATTTAATGATAACATTCACTCTTTCCAAAGTCCAATCATAACATTGAGTTATTACGAGTGAAGAAAAAACTAATAAAAGATGTCTTAGAGAGACCAGTAAAAACTAATAAAAGATGTCTTAGAGAGACAAGTTTGTCTTAGTCCTCTCTTC
The DNA here is from genome assembly GCF_013358625.1 of Macadamia integrifolia. Classification (NCBI taxonomy): domain Eukaryota; kingdom Viridiplantae; phylum Streptophyta; class Magnoliopsida; order Proteales; family Proteaceae; genus Macadamia; species Macadamia integrifolia. The sequence continues at coordinate 13,234,286 of NC_056565.1, forward strand.
ATTTTGTGCAAAAGGGGTTTTCCATGTTAACTCCTTAAAGTTGAAATCTCTAAGAAATTTTCAAGAATTTGTAATTGCTGCATGTTTCAAAAAACTAACCACCATGGTTCTAAAGCACAGGTAGAAACAGCTTTTCACATTTTCAAAAACAAAAAGGAATTTTTTTGTGTTTGATAAACCTGTTTCTCAAATCGTTTTTTACGGACATAATGCCACTAAAAAACCCAATAATATCATCAGATGCCCAAAAGGGAGAGAGGATTCGATTGCCTCTTTTCAGGTTTAAATAATTCATAAATTTATCTACACAACAGCCTTTTTTTTCTCTCAAATTCGTTTCTAGAATTGTAAATAGACATAAATTTTGATTTATGTTTTTAAAAAATGGTGAAACGGTACAGCTTTATCAAACACTTTTTAAGTTGTTTCTCCATTTTTTGGAATAAAAAAATACAGAAACAGCATAAATGAAACATTGTCAAACGGTGCCTAAGCATTAATATAAGATAAGTTACCAATATTGTTGTTTCAGGTGTCGGATCATAAAGAAAATGTACTTTTCAAAAGGGCAAAAGTGACACTTATCCAATCCATATCGATCCGATATAGGCAGATACCGATTACTAAATCTTGCTACCCACAGAAACCAGTAAATCAGTCACCCTACTGAGTCATAACTGAGTCCCAGTAGGAAATCTTCAAGTAGAATCTTCGGAACATTAGATACAAACAAACCAGGCCACAAAATCGTAGACCTCATTCTCCAAATAGACTATCTTCATTGTATCAAAATGACCAAACCCCAGGCTTGATACTCAAAAGTAACCATTCTGCTCATGAAGACCAAAATAAGTTTTGTGAACGAGAACAAGAAGCCAGTTTATCTCTCAATCTCAATAGATTACAGGGCCACGCACCTAGAAAAGACAGTAAAACAAAATTTCAACCAGACCCAACCAGGGCACCCAACATTCCCCCCAGCCAATAACCATGACTACCAGCATCTAACCTATCTTACTAGTACTATCTATAACCATTCATACAGTTCAGGTGCATGAACATCTCCAGTGTTTACACAAACAAGCAGCTCGCAGTGGCCTATGATGATTCAACGTCTGAAAATTCCAGCCCTTCTTTAAACAATTCAAAATTATCTGGGCTCCACAGGCAGATTAGATGAAGGCGAAATGTAGCCATCTTAATCCCAAGCAGACGCTGCAAAATAAACATAGGGATCGGTCAAACCCAGAAAAATTTAAATCACTATTACCTCAATAACTACAGTTATGGCAAAATGAAATGATCAATCTATCAGCATCAGGCTGGCACCGAGAGACAAAAAATAATGACCCAAGGGTCACCCCTATTGTGCTCACCCAAGCCTAACAGCACTCAACTGCCAGCCAGTAGCTCAAGTAGCTTCCTGGGGATCAGGTTGTGCCAATCTGATTCCACTCCTGCTCCATTATGGATTTTACACAACACTTCCTAACAAAAGATTCACAACTAGATGCAGTGATACCTTCCCCCCTGATGCAGATCAAAGCTTGAAGATACTGTTCATGAAACACTGTTCACCCAAACAGTAAAGTGGTTCCATGTTTCATATTTCAGTTTCCTATTTAATTTAGTTAGTTTCTATTTACTTCGTGAGCAATATAATCAAGTTAGTTTCCTATTTTGTTAGTCAAAGGAGTTTCTATTTTGGAACTTAGATTAGTTTCCTTTTGGGTTTAATTGTTAGTTTCTAATTTATTCTTACTTGGTCAGATTGTTAAGACACAAAATAGAAAGTCCTATTTCAGTCCATTAGTTTCCTTTTTTATTGTGTCTTTATGTCCAAGCAATGCAAGGCTATTTAAAGCCCATCAATTATAATGAGAAGGGAGATTTTTTAGTTAAACAACAAAAGATGGCTTATGCTACTGTGTTATGGGGTGTGGTTGGGTGAGATGCCCTAGGTGAGATGCCTAAACTTGAGGAGTGAGATGCCCAAAACCTAACCTTCTTCCCCCTTCTCAACCCTCCATCGAATTCTCTTTTTGTTTTCTTATTTTCCTTGTATTTGTTTGTTGTGAGAGTGTTTGAGAGCTAAAACCAAGCCTATTGGAGGACATCTTCTCTATTCAGCTAGAAGTTTAGATCCTGCCTGGGATTGGGATCACTTGTGATTCTAGTTCTACATTACCCCCTATTGGGGGGTTGGGATAATTTGATTGTTGCCTGTCCCATCCAAATGGGCTTTCCGTGATACTTTTGCACTTGATTTGTATGCCCTAGCAGAACATCTACACAGGGTGAACATAGCAAGCTGAGTTGGACGGTACAGTATAGTATCAGTACTTTTCATCCAGGACATCGCCCATGTTTCTTTTTTACCACAAGAACAAAGCTATAAGATTGGATGAAGAGAATGCCATGATAGGCCTGATATTGAGGTTGAATAGGTAACATAATTAGAACCAGGGGATCATACAACATGACTGGCCCCATTCACAAGTAAAGTAGAGACTCATAGCATTTGCTAGTGTTAAAACAGTGTCATCCCTCATCTGATAATTAGCTGATAAAATGAGAACTCAAATCAAGGTCCTGAAATGATTCCCAGTAGCAGCAATAGGAGAATAAGTCAAGCTCATGGCAACTAACTATTACCCCTAAAAATAACAACATTGACAAGTAGAGTTGTAAGAATGGACAAACCAGTATGCGAGCTGCCTCAGGTGATAAAGGATTTCCTTCTTCACATACAACATAGTCAGAAACAAGCTCCACCACACCTACATATGATTAATAAAATCACCATCAACATAAAGGTTTACTCATCCATAAGGGAAGAAAACAGAAATAAGCATCTCCCCACCTTTGTTCAATCGAACAGGCATCCCTTGCTTGCGAAGGAATGGCTCCATCTCATGTGTGAACTGATCTAGAGGCCCTTCTTTGAGCTCCACCTAACAAACAAAGACATAAGTAAGCAACCACAGAGCATTGCATAAATGAGAAACAAGCAAAGAACTTGATCAAAACTATTTCAAGAAATTACCAATTTACACTCATCATCAATTTATGACAAACTGAAGGAGAAAGGATACTTGCATTAATAACGCATTGTTAATTTCAAAGCAGTGAGATCCAGAGGGATATAAGCTTGCAACAGGATCACTCGTAAGGAATAAAACCAGATTTCCAAAAAAAAAAAAAAAATGAATAACAAAGAATCAAGGGATCAGGTTCAGGCATAATTCTGGTCAAAGACAATGATTGGATAGGAGAATATAGTATCAGAAATTAGGATTCTTAGGATCTAAAAATTCGTACTTGAAGAAGGAATTCCCGAATCTGAGAATTGATGGAGATTTCAGAAAAACCACTTTAGAAATCAGTTTCAGTACAAGATAACAGTTCTTGTGATAACCAGAAATATGAAATCAGAGAATGAAAACAGAACTTGAAAACCAAGTTGACTGAAGTCAGACTTGAAATAAGAAAACCAGAAATCTGTCAAAAGATGGAATTTTGAAATTATAGGATACTTCAGAACAGAAAATAATTACTAATTATGGAAGAAGAATTGAAATTAAATGGTTAACAGAAAATTCCTAGCTGTGAAGTATGAATTCAAGAAACAAGAAAAAAAGACAGAATTTTTATGCTAGAACATAATCATAATCAGAAGTTGATACGAAGAAAGAAGAGAATTGCATAAACTAACCTTGTAATCAATGGAGAAGAAGACAGGAGAAGAAGAGAGGAGAAAAGAAAGGATCAAGTATGGGACACCAATCCCGTATAACAGCTCCAAAATTACTAATTTCATTCACTAACTTTACCCCCACCTTATAGGCTTTTATAGAGAGACCCATACATTAATAAACCCAAAATATAAAAAAAAGACCCTCCATATGGGCTTATAAAGTGATCCATTACATTAACTACTGATTTTTTGCACAACTTCACCCCCACTTCGGGGCCTATGTGAAGGTTAGGGATTTTACCCACAAGTTTTGGCTACTGAATGAAGAGAATTTCATTGCAGATCAACTAAATATATGGGCATCAGGATTCCCTGTTTATTAATTGAATTTTCGACCTTCAGGTGGATTCCCACAGTTCTTCCCTTCAACCCCCAATCTCATCCAACCCAACATTTTTCTTCTCTAATCTTAATACTGCAAGTGGTCATTCCTTTAACTGCATAAGAGCACCATTCAAGTAGAACTGCAGAGGGGTTACACTTGCCACTGCTAACCATCTGAAACTTTTCCTGTTTAAAATATTCACACTTCACAGAAGAAGACAATGTATAAAACCTCAACAGCACCTAGACCTTCAAAAACCCATGCTCTACCTGAACCCTTGCATAAAATGACCCTAGTCCAGAGGTTTTATCTTGCATCCATACCCTGTTTTTGAAGGAGACCAACACCAGGAGCTCAGCCACACATGAGCACGATCAGATTTGTTCCAAACCCAACCACCCCCCCCCCCAAAAAAAAAAGGATACCTTGTTATTCCACTCTTTCAAGATTCAGACTTCAGAGAGTTCCAAAGTCTAAAACATCATTTCTTTGTTTCCTCCTGTATATGTGCACCTTTTTTTTTTTTGGGCCAACTGGGGGGGGGGGGTGAGTAACCAACAACAACTTTTCAATTCTGTTATCTTTCTTTGTACCCGATAAACTATCCCAAACCCATCTATCAATATAGGAATTCACTATCATCCAAGATAACCATTTTCAATTTTTCCGGGTGATACGTCCTAAATCATCCCCACTCTTCATTCATGTAATTTAAAAATTAAAGACTAATGATTATAGTTCTCCCCCTCTTTTCATCTTCTCCCCTTTTGAAGCATTTTGCACATTTTGGTTGATTAGTAGGCAGTTCCCATGAAATCGGGGAAAGAAAAGAAAAGGTCATCCTGACATGATGTAAGCCTTGAGAAATTAAGATGAGCTGCCTTAAAGAACTTTGACAAAATTCAAAAAGGCTACCAAATGCGAGGTTGTAAGGATCCAAATCATACAACTCTCCCTGTAATTAGATATAACAAATCTGTTAAACTTTTTGGAACATAGGAGGGTATAAGGAGTCCCTTTTTGTCTTTCAAACTTGCAAACACTGAGACTCACATTCATATGTGTAAAAGAGTAACCCAGTGCACGAGGCTCCTGCTACTGCAGGGTCTGGAAGGGGCAAGTACGCAGCTTTACCCCCTGCTTCGCAGAAGAGGCTGTTTCCAAGTTTTGAACCTATGACCAACATGTTGCAATAGTGGAACTTAACCGTTGTGCCACAAGCTCGCCCACTTAAGTCCATATATGTGTAATACTCCTAATTCCTAAACAACTAACATCCCTTCATCCCCATTTCACTCGTATGTTTTCCACATCAGGCAGCTTCAGCAAAATTGGGGGGAAAAAAGGGATGCTGATCACTCACACATCTTGAACTATAGGAAGACGAGAAAAAAATCTGCTTTACCCTTCATTTTTTTTTTGGTTGGGGGGAAATATATAAGAAATTCCAGCAGAACTCTACACATGGTGATGGGGTCAACGCCCCTAACGTAACAATGACACGGACAGAGACTTGAAAATTTACAAACCAAAGGGCATAACATGCGCTTAACACAAGACAACAATTTCTCATACCATACTATTCCAAACAGTTCCTTTTGAGTGACCAAATGAAGTCTAGTAATTAGCTCTTCAGGCCTAAACAATCTACTAAAAGATACAAGATATAAACAATATGGTCACTCAAACCTTTTCCGTAGCTGTGGTTCCCGTTCTTGCAAAGTCATATTCTTCATATTCTCCAAACAATCTGCAGAAAGGCGTGAAAAAGAAAGGAAGCTGAATAAACGAAAGAAATGAACTCAAATATCTAAAGGAAAACCAAAAGTGGAACAAAACCTCTAAAGAAAAAGAAATATTTCCAATGTTTATTTCTTACTAGAATATAAGATAGAGACTTTACAATATGGAAAATGGCACAGCATATAGATTTACAAAATAAAACTCTTCATGCAGTACCCTTCCTATCAAGATTCACTAGCCACAAGTAATGTCTAAACAGGTAACTCATCTGTGGATTATACATGTCAATGTGATTATTGTGGTCTTTACCCAGTCCCTGGTAGCATGTTCACCTGCCTTCTGAAGCATTTACGGTTTGGTATTCCTTTTTATATCAATAACTTTCGACAATCTATCAATTTTATCCCTTAATAGAAAAATTAAATTAAATAACACTAACTTTTGAAGACTCCATTACAGCATCTACACAGGAGGTTTACTAATCAAACCCCTTCATGCTTCTGGCTGTTAGAATACTAGAAAGTACACATTTATTAATGAAGGTCAAGGCCAGTAATGTAAGGCCTATAAATGAAATTGTGGGCGACCTCACTAAAAGTGAAGCTCCCTGGGCCTTTAAGTATGAGTCTGGCGTCATTCCAGACTAGCCTTGTGGATTTACTTACATTACATCATTAAACGTTAACCCAGAAATTCAGTTTATATCCCCAAGTCAGGCATTTTCTATATTATTATAATGAATGTTGAAGTCTTACCTTTGGACATCTTCTTTTGGCAAATTAGTGAAATAAAGCCCAGTGTCTCCCCTCAATAGCTGAGAACGAAGCCAAGAAATTCTGTGAATACCAAAAAAGAAAATGACAGAAAAGGTTTGTTCTCCAACATTCGAGAGCAGGACTACCTTAGAGACTTTGTGAATGCCAGGTCTAATTTCATCAGCAACAGATCTGCCTAAAGCAACTTGCATCACTTTGTTGGATCCAAGGAAAAACCTGTCATAGCGACAATATCAAGTAATATCAAGCAAATGGAAGTGGGTGCACGACTCAAAAATATAAAAAACGCACCCTTTCTTCGGGAAAGCAAGCAGACATTAATATCAATGAAATGAACGAATTTTACCTGCTGGTAGACTTGAGCTGCTCTCTAAACTCCTTGAACTTCTGATTTCTCATATTTTCAAAAGAGAACAGGTAGATAGAGTTGTAATTCTCTACTGCATCCCTTATCGAATTCACGATTGATTCTTTGTGATCCCTTCCCTTCTTCTTAGTCTTCGATAATGTAACTGCATTCCATAAAAACACTCAAACACTGCAACTACCAAACTTAACAAAGAGATTCGAAAAAAGGTTTATTTACCGCAACTTGATAGCAACAAAAGAATCCCTAAGCCATTAGATAAACCCTAGTGGGCATCTCAAACAGAGAATTGAGTGAACTCAAAAGCACACTAGGGTTTTGCAAAAACGTAGTGAATCTTAGACTAGTTCTATTTTAACATCTAAGGCTCAAACTGAAATACTCAAGAGAACTTGATGAACAAAACGAACACCGTAAACTTTAGCGAAGAACGAAAATTAGGGCTTTGGGTTGAGGCCGCGGAAGAAAACTCACCAGCTCTGTTACGCTTCGATTTAGGCATCTTTGAGGCGTTATGGCGGCTCCTCCCTCCTCGCTCCTGGCTCCTGCAGTCGAAGAACTAAAACCCTTCGAAGTTCAAGTCTGAGACTAAAACCTGTCCAATTTGCTTTTACGTTTTGAGGATGGAATTGCCGGTCGAACCGTACATAGAAAAGTATCCAGCGCAGTATCTTCACAACCCGCCGCCAACGTCACTAATTAAGCCCATGGATTTAATCCATTGGGTTTGGTAAGATCCATGATCTAAAAAGCTCTAAAGATTGAAAAATCGATGGATGGCAAGTGTCAATGTTCTATCATACTTTATATACCCCATGGGTGTATATAATAAGGGTGGCCTCATTTGGCCAAGGCATCCAAAAGTAAACATTGAATTTTATCACCTCAGGAATGGTGTCGATTAGGGATGTTAATTCCAAGTCTGCATCAATAGGTTCGATCGAGCCTGATACGTTTAAGGCCTAATTTAGACCGATTCGATTAATAAACGTGTCAAGCTCAAACAGGCGTTCACGATACAAGTATCTAACCCGAATCTACACATTTGTATGCCTAGCTTGAACCGACTCGTTGTAGCCCGACCCAGCTCGACTCCCTTTAATACTATAAAAAATTCCTATTTTGCCACTATTAGTAAGAAACAAATTAAGCTTTCTTATTCTTTGCTTTGTAATAAGATTTGATTTAATTAAGTTTTATTTTGTAAGTTATAAAAGTCATAATCTCTTCTTCTTTTTTTTTTTTGTAAGAACAACCATAATCTCATATCATTTCTATTTTTTATAGAAGATTTGCTTCAAATATTTATGAGTATTCAACCAACTTAAGAAAATAATCTTAGGATAGGCACGTTTAGAGTCTCTTTAGACTTAAATAAGTCCATAGCCCGGTTGAGACCACTGTTAGTTAAAACGCGTTTTAAACGCGTTCGCGTTTTTTTGCCATTTAAAACGCGTTTTGCCGTATGCTTCCATACAATACGGAAAAAAACGGAAACGGCAAAAGAATCCGCTTAAAACGCGTTTAAAACGGCCGTTTTAAAAGCGTATCCGTTTTTTAAGGGTAAAATAGGAATTTTGTAAAAAAAAATTAATATAAAAAAAAAAAAAAACCTATTAGTAAAAGTGAAGAGTGAAAACAATATGGTACTTGGTTTTTTATTTTTAACTCCATACTATTTATAAGAAAAAAATCTCATCTTCTTATAGTCCAATGAGTAAAGAGAAGTTAAAGCTAACAACATCTCATTTTCTTGTAACCCATTGGGCTATTTTATCTTGGGACTCCTAGAGCTTTTAGAATATTAGATGCATGTATGCAGGTAATAATCTCTCAAATTGCATGAGTATATTACCGTTTTTTTGGTTTCGTTTTTTTGAAAACTACACGTTTAATACTCGTACCGTTCGTTTCCGTCCGTTTGTCGTTCCCTGTTTTTTTGACCATTTTTTTGACCGTACCGTTCAACGTTTTTATCTGTTTAAAACCCGTACCGTACGCTTCTGTTTTTTTGCCGTTCCCGTTTTAACTAACAATGGTTGAGACTCGTTTAAAGAAACCCGATTAAAGCCCGACATCGACCGGCTCAATTATAAACTGTACAATACCCCCCAAAGCTAAGCCCATTTACTTAAATAGAAGTGCATGATGTGCTTTCAAGTGGTTACACCTGATTAAGCCCAACTAAGACGGCCCAACCTGATCGATTGACACCTATAGTGTCGATGGTGATGGTGATGGTGATGGTGATGGAAGATGAAGCCTCTTGAAGAGAGAAATCTCTCTAGAAATCTCGTTTGAAAAAGTTCAGAGTTTTTCTGGGGTAAAATGATTGTTTTCCCTCATATTAGTTGAGTGCACCGACCTCTTCAAAATAGATTAGAACTTATAGAATGGGTGTGTTTTGTCATTGTAACCTCGAAGCTACAGATGGTGTGAACACGAGTACACGACACCATTTTGCTATTTATTTTGTGGGTCTTTGACTTTGAACATATTTTTTACTATTATAATAATAATAATAATAATAATAATAATAATAATAATAATAATAATAATAATAATGATAATTGTCAAGTTTATCTCGAATTCTTTACTCATTTTAATGCTTTACAACTTTCATACTACCCTGGGTCATATCTAGATATACATAGATATTATATATATTATTATCATATATATCCGTTTAATCCTAATGTGTTGCTGTGCTGTTGATTTTTCTATAAAATCTCATCACACTGTCAATTTCAGCTCAAATGTTTTCAATTATCTAAATAAAAGGTTTTAAATTAAATGAAAAAGGTATTTAAACCTTATGCACGACTTAAATAATATAAAATCCCTGAGAATTTTCACCGACCAATCTGGGGCCTCAAAACAGAATCTTTTCCTATGGAGGTCCAATTGACACATATTATTGTCAGTAGACTCGATTTGGTACAAATAGGCAGTTCTAGCCCCTATTTCACTGCTTTCCATAGAGATTATATAGTTACCAAAAACAAGTTACCATAGAGATTATATCAGCCAATTTTGAGCCATCGAAATAGAATATTTCCTTCTGGGAGTCTAATTGACACCCATTGTTTCTCACTGGGCTCCATTCGGTGCGCATAGCTAGCTTTGACCCATATTTCCCCATGGATGTTGTGGGCCAACCTTGACTCCAAAACAGATGCTTTCATTTCAAGAGTCCTATTGTAGCGGTCTTAGCATCTTCTTTTTTTTTTTTTTTTTTTCTGACAGCGGTTATCCAAGCCTTAGGCTTGACTAGTCCCGCTAACCATACTGATCATCATTCAACTTTCACTGAAAGCAATGAAGAGCACTAAACACCCTGTGTGAGTGGCCTAAGATGTGCTTAGTGGGAGTCGAACTCAAGATATTTAAGTTTACGGTTCGTACCAAGTTCGTTGCTCACCAACTGCTTTACCCCCTTGTGAGTCTAATGGTAGGAGTCTAGTAGTTTTCATGGCACTGGTATTAAACTTGGGAGAGCTTGCAAGACTAGGATGTTGGGAAGGTATTCTTTTTTTTTTCTTTGGTATGGAAACATGCCATGCCAAAGTCAATAGTTAATTGATTCCACTTTGAGTGGAGCGGAAGTTGCATCTCATTAGGCAGATTATATAATGTGGCGATATTATTATTGTCAAGGTTGACCCCCTAAACAATTTTTCAGATCCATTAATTAGGGGATTAACATCATCAAATGTATTTGATGAATATTCATAACATTAGTATTTAATTAGTTTGACGTTGGCCTTGAAGTACAAATAAGAGATTATTGAATATGTGTGTTTATTTGGGAAAAAATACTTTATCTGAGAGCATAGGGGATACTCGCAGACACAAAAGTGAGGGGGGGGGGGCGGGGGAACGACCATCCCCCATAAAAGGTGGAAATGCCCATCGCTCTCTGACAAAGAACTCTTCTCCATATAGTTCATTTGCAATTTTGCATCCTTATTCATGGATGATGTGTTGTCATAAGGTTATACCTTAAAGTCTCCACAACTATAGATAACATTACGCTCTCGAAAAAGGTGGAAATGCTCATCGCTCTCTGACAAATAATTCTTCTCCATATAGGGCCCATTTGATAACGTTTCCAGAAACGTGTTTCTACTGTTTCTATGTCAAAAAACGATAGAAACAGAACAAAAAGCGTTTGATAAACTTGTTCCGTTTTTGTCTTTTTTTGAAACATAAATAAGAATTTATAGTTATTTATGGTTCAAGAAACAAAAATGACGAAACAAATTGAACTTGTTTGGCCATTTCTTGAAACAAAAATGAGGGCCATTTTAACCCCAAAACCCAACATTTTCCTTCGATAGTTGATGGTGCCCCATTTCCTTTGCTGTGAACAGAACCTCCTCCATCGTACCACTCCGCAAAGCTGCACCTCCCAAAGCATCAATTCCACTGATTTTCACCCTCGTGAAGACGACTGGAGCACCCGTGAACCTCCGTCATGTCTTCTCATCTACCAAGATTCGTCGCAGGGAGCTACAAATCGTACCACAAGTGAGTTGTAAAGGAAGAAAGAGGAGAAATACAAGAGAGGCGGTGCCGATCGAGCTTCCATCATGAATCGTGGTCGCATTAAGGAAAAGTTCAAGAACCCTAACATCACTTCAACTTAAGCCAGCGATCTCTTCTCTATTCGACAGGCAAAATCTTCTTCCGATTTCAACAGAAACTCATGATTCTTGTTGCCAGTTTATGATTTCGGTTACTAAAGGTTCTGAGTCTGGATTTTGCAGGCCCTAATTTTGTAGAAAGCTGTGGAAATCTGTAGGTAGGGTTTATTTTGAGTCATTTTCGCTATTGTCTTTCGACTACTGCAGATCAGAGTGATTCGAAGCCATATCTCGAAGATTAGTTAGGGGAACACCTGTAGGTAAGTGATTTTAACCATTATTGATTACCCTCACCTATGTTTCTACTTCTCTATTTTTTTTTGGAATGATTTTTCTTTCTCTGCACAAGTACTTCTTTTCTACTGTGGATTTCCATGAGCATGAAGTTTTATGAGTCTGGATTAATTTTGTTTAATTTTTTTGGGTTTTGTATTATGCATTAGAAATCGGCGACAACAATTCTTTTTCCCCTGAGTTTCTTTTGGGTTCTGGTGATATGTTTATCTTTTGTTTGATACATTGTTGTGATGGAGATTAACCCCCGCAGCACCCTGATTTCCTGTCATACTTCCTCATCAGTGCACCTTCTTGTTTGAGATGTTATTCGGCACCTGAAAATTGGTTTGTTTTTTTTTGTCCAACCATTGGATCTTTGAGATATTCTGGGATTCATCTCCCTTGACTAGACACATCATGTACAAAGGTTGATTTTTCATCTCACCTTTGGATTGGTAGACCATAGAAGTTACTAAATTTTGAAGGTTATGAAGGCATTCATCATTTGCCAATTCAATCATTGGATTTAGCTAATATTTGGGGATCTTTTCATCCATTCTGGAGGCATTCTTGACCCCATTTTGAAGATCATACTGTCAGAATCAGACAATTTTTTTTTTGGCTCATTTACTAGTCATTGCATGATTAAGAAAAACATTTCTCCTTTTTTTAACATTGTGGATCAAGCAGGGGATCCCAAATGAGTAGAGATGTCACAAAAGCCAAGCTGAAGGAAGACCTTCAGTTTCTACTTCAGCCCACAATGGACAATCTCTGTCATCTTTGCATATTTACCAAATTAGTTGATGATTTTTTATTCTACAAACATATGATTGAGTGATTTTCATAATTGATGGAATAATATTTTGCTTCGGGTGATGAGTAGATTTCATTTGGCCAATGGGTATATATCATGCTATATCCTAGACTTTGGTATGTGTTATGAAGGAAATGCATTGACTGAATTACAAGTAAGATGCAATTATTAATTTTCGATCATTGTAACCATCATATATAAGTTCTTTTCCCTTTTACATACGACTCTCTAGCCTTACATATATTTCTTCCTTTAAAAATCTGCTTTTTATTGATTGTTTGACCTTAAACTGCAGAATCTCAAGATCGTGGTATTACACGGATATAGACGTCCACATCTTTGTGATCCATTACCTCTTCCGTGATTTCTGAAATATGTGTTTTCCTTAAACAAAAACTAAGATGACTTTCAGACTCCGACTGATTTTCATGTGTATTTGGAGCATAATCATTACTATCGTTGGTTGATCTTCCATCTCGTATCCACATATGATTTCCTTCTAGGGATCTCCATATACATTGAAGATTATGACATCTTTCATGTACTTAAGAGTTGACATTCTTTAACCATGACTATTACTAACACAGTGAAGTAGTTAGAAATTGTGTCAATTTGGGTCATATATTTTTATTTCTGCCCAAAGCACTGTATATGAAATTAGTTTTTCGGTCATATTCGCATTTCATTTTACATAACCTATGTTTGTATTGTACCTTTTACTTGTTTATATTTTTCCTCACACTATTCTTACTCAACAAAATAACTATGACAGACAGTTAAATTTTTTCCTTCAAGTGCAAGTTCTACTCATTTCTATGCTTATGCTTGTTGCTTGTATTATTTTACTTTTTCATGTTTCCTAATGCATAAGTACCATTTTTTTTGTGATTTTAAATAGTTTCTTATGTAGAAAAATGTTTGCTTAATCAATTATACATGTCCAGAGTAATGAGATCCCCAAGAACCCCTAACCCCAAAAGCACTACTATAATATGGAATGAAGCTGAACTAAGAGCATTCATCAGTCATATGGTTGAGAATGTAAGAAAAGGATTGAAGACCAACTCAACATTCACAAAGATTGGATGGGAGAATATTTGTAAAGGATTGGAGGCTGAATTCAAGCGACCCTTTGGGAAGGAGCAACTTCGTAATAAGATGAACAAGTTACGGAAGGAGTATAACAGCTTTAGGCGGTTGTTGGAAACAACTAGATTCGGATGGGATGCAAATGCTCGGACTGCAACAGCAGAGGATTCTGTATGAAAATCAGCTATTCAGGTATAACCATTTATTTGGTTTATATTAGGATGATAATTTACTACTTAAACAAACTGTTATGATTACATTATCAATTTTTTATTTACAGGGAAACAAAGATTGGGCAAAGTTAGAAGAAATGGTCTTACTTGGTGGCTAGAGTTATTAGAGATCTTTCCGACTCAACTGCCCGTGGAGATAGAGGGTTTTCCCAGTCTACTACTATTACTCCTTCATTTACTAACCTTACTAATGATAATGATGATTTTCAGGAGATTGATCCTGATGATAGTGATGGTAGTTGCGGCACACCCGAAATATCTGCTACTCCCAAGTGGTAACTTGACAGGACTCCTTCGGATCGTAGGAGGAAGAGCCAGACAAGGGCAATCACGAACTCCACTCAGGACTTCAGAGATTTTGTGAGGTGGAGGATGGATAAGGGAAACTCCTCTGCAACTTCAACTTTAGTCCGACCTCTTGATCCTATGTATGATGAGCCACATAGTATGATGAACTGCCGTAAGCTGTTGGATACTTTGAACGATATTCCATCAGAGTTATATGTCTTAGCTCAGAAGAAGATACATAATGATCCTGGTTGGTGCCTGTCTTTCATGGAGGTCCGCCTGGATAGAAGGTCATAGATGATAAGGCATCTGAAGGAGTTGCCCTGAAGTGAAGCAGTTGGTTTTGGGGAATGATTTTACATACAAATGGACTAGTTTTATGGGGGATTATTTTATGACTGTTTACTACTTACATACTTTTCTACCTACTCTTCTTACTAATGGTTTCTGGTGTTCACACTTGACTTTTAGTGCATGTTGTTAATTTGTTTGATATTGCAAGGTTTTGGATGTTCTTGGATTGGTGTTTGCCTTTTCATACCTATTTAATACAAGGTTATAGATATATTATAATATTGACAGGTAATTCATATGGCTATGGATTGAAGTCCTAACATGATTGGTGTATGGTGTCCTTAATTACTTGTTAAATGATGCTACATATATTAGCATATAGACAGTAATGCTATTAGGATTGGTGGACGCTTTTAAATGACACAGAAACTTTTGTTATGACATCATGGTAGGGATATTACTCATTCTTGCTAGTCAGATTTATGGATTTTTTATATTTTTCTATGACATCATGGTAGGGATATTACTTTTAAGTAAGGTAGTACTTGTGGTTTGCTGAATGTGGTCATAATTACAGGGATGTCAAATGATGTCGATACCAACATCACAGGGTCATCTAGTGATGACGATGATAGGATTATATTATATCAGTTCCAAAACCTTCTAAGCACATATAGGATGCAAGAACCGCTAAATGATAGTAGTTACAAGGGACCTATAATGGTAGCGGAGATTCTCGCAGGCTATGCAGATGTGTGCTACCAAGAGTTTAGGGTTGAACGACATGTATTCCTCAACCTATGAGATAGAATGGTACATAGAGGTTGGTTAGAGAACAGTCGTTACATTCAAGTTGATGAGCAGCTAGCAATGTTTCTCATGATAGTAGGTAAAGGGTTGAGTTCTAGACAAACACAACGGAGATTCAATCGGTCTGGACAAACGATTAGTACTGTCTTCCACACGATATTGCAAGCTATGCTTCAGTTGTCACTTGAGATAATCAGGTCACTAAATTTTCAAGTGGTACCCCCAGAGATTGCCAACAATCCAAAATTCTATCCATATTTCAAGGTAACTGGAACCACATTTAGAGTGAACAAAATTATTTGATGTTTCTACTTAAATTTCATTGCACTTTATACAATTATATGGACTAACCTATGTGGAATGAAATATAGGATTGCATTGGTGCTATTGATGGCACCCACATAAGTGCTATCGTACCTAGGTCGGAAGAAACATGTTATCAAAATCGAAAAGGTATGATCATACATAATGTTATGTGTGTATGTTCATTCGACATGCGATTCACATTTGTGTATGCAAATTGGGAAGGTAATGCACACAATGGAAGGGTGTTTGAGGCAGCAAGAACCAATGATACATTAGGGTTCCCTCATCCACCACAAGGTACAAATATGTTATGAACTTATAGTTGTCCTTTCGTATATATATGATATGAAATAGGTATCTAATATCATACATGTTTCCATAATAATTGAAGGCAAATATTATGTTGTTGACTCGGGCTACACTAATCAATTGGGGTATTTGGTATCATTCCGAGGACAAAGATATCACTTACAAGAGTATGGTGAGGGTAGACCTGGGCCAAGAACAACTAAGGAATTGTTTAATCACAGACACTCATCCCTGCGCAATGTTATTGAGAGAACATTCAGTGTCTTGAAAAATAGATTCCACATCTTAAGAAGTATGAAGGCATACGATATTGAAGATCAGACATGAATCGTGGTCGCTTGTTGTAGGATCCATAATTACATCAAGAAACAAGCTATTGAATATCAGTTATTTAATGAGCTTGGAAGCGAACAACATGTTGATGACCCTATGAACCCTAATCCTCATACGTACCGTGCTTCGACATCTGATACGTCCCAAAGACGTTTAGCAAAACAAATGTTCATAGTGTGCCTAAATATAGCCAACCAATTGACAATTTCTAGGAGAATGGCTACGATTCCATTATATGGATCTTGAATGTTTGCCAATCACATTCATTATGTATTATATGTTTGACAAAAATTTGAGGCACTTTTTCTCTTCCAATTTGTGTTTATGGTGTTACTAATTATATTTTTTTCGCTTCACACATTATAATTTGGTATGAATTGTAGTATTTGTGCTCTACAGATGTCTTCAAGTGACACCGCAATGGCAAGATGTGAATACTGTAATGGTTTGTATGATAAGTTCACAATGAAACATGGGCCTAGTAGAGATAGATCGTACTTCAAATGTCCGAGGCATAATGAATTTTTTATGTGGGTAGATGAATTTCTCTTATGTGATTGTGGCGAGGGACAATGTAAGGTTCGCGTCGCGAAGACAGCGGTGAACTTTAATCGTCGATTCTGGAGTTGTCCTAAATCCAGTGGGGTATAACTATTATCCTTATTTTTTGAAAGTAAGCTATTGACCTTTATTATATGAATACATTTTGTAATTCAGTTGAATGTAATTGTAGGCCCAAGAATGAGGTTGTAACTTTTTTGAATGGATTATGGAGACATCAGTTCAACAAGTGCACTTTCATCCTATTGTTGAACAAGCAATTCGATGGTTGGAGGTCACTCTTCTTCATTAGCACCGTCATCTGATTTTGTGAAGGGGTACCTGGAAAGAGCAATTAAAGGTGAAGAGGAAAAGTCAAGAGTATTGAAAAACGAAATAGAAGTGTCTGAGGAAAAATGAAAGATATATATAGATATCCTAGATGCAATTAATAATATGGACATCAACAAAGGTGGTAGTTAGTGGGTAATAACAAACTGGTAGAAATATGTAAGGCATTGCGTACCCGGAATATTTGCATTGTATTAGTATTGTAGGTTAATATGTTTTAGTAAGAAAAATATTTAGATATAAGTTAAAATAAGGAAATTTGAAGGTCTTTCAGTCGCTTGTCTTGGTAGAATGAAGGGTTATGAGTTTCTATGACAATTAAATAATGTGGAATTTTTTTGATTAAAATAAACATCAACTCATGTTCGAAACGTTTCCAGAAACATTTTTCAAACTCTTTCTTTTCCGTTTCTGTTTCCAGAAACAAGTATTATCAAACACCTACTTTTCCGTTTCTGTTTCTAGAAACAGAAATTTCCGCTTCTGTCGTTTCTTGAAACAGAAATGACAGAAACGCTATCAAACGGACCCATAGTTTATTTGCAATTTTGCATCCTTATTCATGTGTGATGTATTGTCATAAGGTTATACCTTAAAGTCTCCATAACTATAGATAACCTAGGGCTCTCGAAAAATGGTGTGATTTAAGAATATATGGATCACGAATCAGAATATTCAATAATTTAATACCTCATAAATAATGGAATCCCATGTAAAAATATCACCGTAGATAATCCAAACTAAAAAATTATTGAGAATGTACAAGTGGTACATTAATTAAGACCTTAATTAATATGTTCCCAACTCCCAAACACAACCCACCAGACATTTGTTTTGGTTAAAGACGATCCATCCAAATATGTCACACCATCTAGGAAAAATTTAAATGAAAATGATTGTTTTTCACATTCCGTATCCATCCAACTGGCTAACAAGCCAACCCCCGATCTTTGAATGCGTCACCTCCAATAAGTGTGGGATCCTCCATCACCTACAACTCTACAAGTAGGTGTCGACAATTTATAGGAAGAAGAAGCTTTAACTTCTCCTATCCAATGGAGAAAAATCGATCAGATTTTTGTTAGTATCTTCTTGTTTTCTAGCTTTCTATGGATGGATACAAAACCCCATCAACCAGCCTACGGGTTGTGGTCATCTCTTTTCCTCTCTCAAAATTCAATCGGTCTCCGTTGATTTCGATTTGAATTAGTCAGAATTGATTGGATTGGAAGAAAATGAAATCAATGAAAGAGAGGATCAATCTATTTTGATCTTAGATGTTTGGAATTTTTGTGTTAAGAAACTTTTGTAGACTGAACCTTGCTTTTAGAGCAGCGATTTCCATCGACCTTGGAGATAATATCACATGAATAGTTATAAAAGTCTTCGAAAAGGTCCAGTCCATTACTGGTCATGAGGGTACAACTGTGATTGATCGCTGGATTACCTATTACAATTGGATTAGAAGGAACAATAGAAGTTTCAAGTAACATGTCCGATCTTGATACTTAAATCCAAATGTTAAGTTTTGATTGAACATCATCTAGCCAGATGTGCTAAAACCTCAAGGAGTCCACATCCTCTGTAGTGAGCGCTGAAGTACGGTGAGCATCGGATGGCTTAGAGCATCTGGGCATGCACCCTAAGGGGCTCTCAGCTACCCAATGCTCACTACACCGATGTAGCGGCTGTAGACAATTTTTACACAACCCCAAGAGGGTAGTCGAGTTCATAAGGGACCTTCGCCTTCAGAAAGTGTGTGGTTCTGAGTTTGACTCTTATTACCTCATTGGGATCAGTCATACATGAATGTTTAGTGCTCTTTATTACTTTCAGTGAAAATTGAATGATTTTTATACAATCTTGGTATGCCCCAATCCATGCGGTTGTGGAATCAGTATAGGTCTATGGATCTAATCAGGCCAAAGGCCTTGATACCTGTCTTTAGTACCAAAAAAAAAGAAGATGAAATAGAAGAAACAATAGTAAACATGTGGTGTATGATACTCTTTCTATTTTTATCTAATCAATGTATATTTAGGTTCATATAACAAATAAATAAATAAACAATAATAATAACATGCCCAATCTTTCAACCTTATCTGGAGCAAGATTTCATCCGAAGTTTTTTTTTTGGGGGGATGGAAATTCCATCCGAAGTTGAGACAAGAGTTTAAAAGCTCAGTAGAATTTGTTTATACAAGCCGCAAGCTACTAAAAACAAACTCAAAACAAAATAAAACAAAACAAGAATTGATTCTATTGTCAATGAAAATGAGATGCATTACTTTCATTGACAATTCCACATGCTATTTGATAGTGTTGGGAGGTTTCACTGAGGTAAAGGCCAATTCTTCTTCTTTTTTTTTTTTAATATTTAGAGGGTGCAAATTCAATCCAATATTCATGTAATAAAATATGAAGGGATTTTCTTATTTACACTTCTAAAGGTGTCAAACAATTTATAACCTTAGTTTTCGCCTTTATAATGTCACACAATTTCTTTTTTCATGGGGGTAAATCTTGCATGTCATTTCACATAAGTGCTCGAAAAATGTTAAAAATAATGATGACTTTTGATAATGATGTAATGATAGAATGATTTCAAATTATTTTAAGAACATTTTTTTTTACCCTTGACTAAAAGAAAAAACAAGATGCAATCAAAAGAAGGTTACAAGTTCTAAATATACCTATATTCCCAAATATAAAGATAGTTATTTCCATGATATTTATTTTGTCACTATGTCACGTCTTATGAAAAATCTAATTGCAATAAAAAAAAAAAAAGGCTGATATAATGATTGAAAGTGACTTCCAATTTTGTAAAAATACATGAACATAAATTTCATTGTAATAAAATTTAGGGGAAAATGTAACTTCATGGCCTCAAGATAAGTTTCTTTTGATGGTTTATAAAATTTTCATATAACTGAATGACGGGTTTGGCTACATGGATCGTGAGTTGGCTTTATCCATGCCTGGTCTTGGATCCATGTAGCCACACCATTTAAGTTGGCGAAACGCTTGGTGGTTGTTGTTGTTGTTGTTGTTGTTGAATGATGTGGGAATTATTGGATAGATAATGGATGGTTTAAATAGGTCACTTGTCAAATTTGGAACTCAAATTTAATCAAATATTTCCGTGTGTGCTGTGGATTTTGTCATAGTCTTGGATTTTAATGCTCCATTTTATCATGATAGAAAACTTTGTTTGAGTTGAAACTCTACTTTTGAGTAGAAAACATAGGTTTCTAACATCTAAAAAGACTAGAAAATGGTATTTATATAAAGGAAAAAGGTTGGGCATACCTAGGTGCCCAACATGTATCATCATCTCTTCTCTTCCTTTGGATAAGACCCTCTTCCCTTCCTATGTTCGGCCCTATGATTGATGCAATACCATGTGATTGATGTATACTGCTAAGCTTATCGAAATTTGACGACTTGCCCAACCCTCTCCGTTATATAAATTTTGGGCAAGAGAACACTACCCACTTGGCAGTCACTGCACTAACACACAAATCAATATGAAGCCACACTGAGGCATCTTCAATGCAAGGGGGTTAGCGCAGTCTTTTTGCGCTAGTCTATATCTTTGCGTAGACATAGGCAAGCTAATAGCTTTCTTTTTCTCATAAAGTTTATTACTTTGATGAGTCACCTTAAGACACTTTCCCTCCTTTAAAAAAAAATCACCTTTAACACTTAACCAATAAGATGAGTATATGGAGGACTAATTCATGTTTATTGATGTTGCAAGTGGTGATAGAATATCATCACCCCTAATATCTTTTGGAGGTAGTTTTCGTACACTCACAAAGTTAGCATCTAAGGCTGTGTTTGATAGTCAAGAGAAGAAAAGAAAAAAAATACAATTTTTGTATTTTTTTCCTTGGGTTAAGAATTTTTCTTTGCACTTGGTATGTCTTCACCCATGAGAAGATTCCCCTTTTCAAATTCAAAATTTCCCTTGGGAATTGTGAAATTTTCTTTTGCTCCCTCAAAAATTTTCTTGCCAAAAATACAAGAAAACATAGTATGAAAACAAATGAATGATTTCAAAATGATTTCCTATGTGTCTATCTCTCTCTTAAAATTCAATTTTTTTTGAATTCTTTTATTTTATTTTATTTTCTTCTCTTGGTAACCAAATATACACTCTTTTTATTTTCTCACAATTTCTTCTCTTTTCTTTTCTAGATTATTTTTTCTTTTCTCTTCTTCTCTTGGCTACCAAACATAGCCTAAGTGTTTTGGGAAAGGCAACCAAACAATGGGGAGGATACCATATAACTTTAGATGGATATACTTTTCCTTCACCCACGTTGGAGGAAACTCTCTCATATAACTTTTATCAGTTATCATGAATAAATCCAAACCCTGAAAACCCTAGTTTTGATGGATATTCTCAATCCTATTTTCTGAAAATGAAACCACGGAAAGAGAAGGGCTAACCAAGCCCTTGGAGCCATGCCCATCATGGCGTATTTGCCCTTGTCCTGTGGCAGGTCACTGTTAGTTGCCCTTGGTCCCCAGTTTCCAAAACCTCCATTTGGCCAATTTCCTAAAGATTTCACATTTCATTTTCATCTCTAGTTGCATGTCATGTATGTCCACTTCACATTTCACATTCCACAAAGACTCGGGCAATACGCTTCTTCCACTAATCTCAATCCTAGGCTCCTAATCAGTCACACGTGGCAGCCCAGCTAGTGAGGCAAAGGCAGATGGGAGAGAAACTAAGAAAGGGAGAGAGGAACTTTCCTGGAAGGGAACCCTTTATTTACAGGTAGCATATGAAGACATTCATTTAGAGAGGCCCATTTATCAAGAAGCTTGGTTTCCTTCTTATGTCACCATCCATGGCTCCTGATAATGAGCAAGGTGGTCAGGAAGAGGATGAGCTTCTATTATCCAGTGATAAGAGATTCGCCGCACACGGCGAAGCAATGATGCTTGTTCTAGTTCTTTTCTTTTCTCTTTTCCTTTCTTTTCTTCTCTTATTTTACTGTCTCAGGTGGCGCAGAAATAATCCAGATTCAGAAAACAGAAACCCACCACAGGAGAAATATCCTCTTTCTGTGTTTGGAGGAGAAAGAGATCCAAAGCCTGAGTTGTTGCGTCACCCAAAAGATAGAATTCCTGACTTATAAACCAAAGAGGAAAGAACTGTGAGGCTCCTCCATGAACCAGTCATAGAGTTTGGAAACCTGGGAATCTATTGCGACAAGGAGAAGAGAAGAAGGAAAAGAAAAGAAAATCTGACTTTTGGGTTGTAAGTTGTGAAGGAATTCCATTGTGTTCGTTTCTTGTTAGTGTGTGTGTATAATAATTCATCTGTGTATGTGTTTTTGCTGTCTTTTCCCTTTTGGAGGGGTTATCTGTGTAACGATTTGAGACTGAGTTGTGACTTTCTTTGCAGCTATATCTATTATCTCACTCTCCTTCCATGCTTCAATTCTATGTTTGTAGAAAGTTGGGAAGAATCCAAACTCAGATCAACTAAAAATAGAGATGCTATAGCCGCCAATAAGGGACCTTAGACGAAAGAATAAAAACAGCAACCCAGTACACTACAGACTACACGAGGCTCTCGCTACCGTAGGGTTTGGGAGTGGTAAACGTACGGTAAAATAGGTAAATGTACAGTAAAATATCTGCCAAAGTTTGTGGTGGTATTATGTGAATCACACCTTCATCTTATAGTCCTGAATCTCGTGATGTAAGTTTCAACTTGAAAATGTTACACTACTTTGAAAGAGCAGATCATCTGCTCGTACGAGCAGTTTAAATCTTATAGTCTTGGTGTAAGTTTCAACTTGAAAATATTACACTACTTTGAGAGAGTAGATTATCTGCTCGTACGAGCAGTTTAAATCATCTGTTTATATGGTAAATAGGTGCCATGTATCCAACCTCTTTACGGAGGTAATCTTCCGTTATTTTTGTTATTCAAAATTTTAAATCTTTTTTTTTTTTCTATTTTTGAGGAATTTGAAATTATTCAATTTTATTAACCTTTTTTTATCTCCTTTATTTGTCGAGAGTTTCAAATCGTGAATACCTTTCACGTTTCTCTCTCTTATTAAGATTCTCGACCATCACTTTGTTGATCATGTGTGAGTACATGTATGACTGAAAATCATTACAAGCATAAATATAGTAATCGAACTCATCAATCCATCTGAGTATAGGAGATTGATGGTAAATTCCAATAATAAATCCCTTTGAATATTTTCTTCCTTTTTGATTTTATTGGATTTGTTTTGCAACTTCAATTTTAAGTTTTTGGATATGTCTTTGCCCATCCATAAACATATATTTGTGGCTAGAAATAAACTTATAGATGATCTTCATCCATAGAGACAATGATCAGCACTCGACGGTGATCAGCACTCAAAGAAAACGAAGAAAAACAATACTTCAGTTACTAAAATAGGTTTGAAATTGGAGAAAAACGAAGAGAGAGAGAGAGAGAGAGAGAGACGTGGAGGATACTACTCCATTTGAGATTTTTGGACATAAAATTGAATATATATATATATATATAATGAAAATCAGTAATAGTTTATCTTAAGAGATTGTTTTTGTAATGTTCAATTCCAATTAAAGTGGGGCAAATGAGGAGAGATGGGTTGGTGAGTCCGATTACTATAACATTGCTTGTAATGATTTTCAATCACACATGATTAACAAAGTGATGATTGGGATATATATAAAGAGACGTGGAAGATATCCACGATTTGAAACTCCCCGCAAATAGAGGAGATAAAAAAGGTTAATAAAATTAAAATAATTTCAAATTCCTCAAAATAGGGAAAATAAAAAAGATTTAAAATTTTGAATAAAAAAATTAATGGAGGTTTTTGAATAAAAAAATTAACGGAAGGTTACCTCCATAAGGAAGTTGGACACATGGCACTTATTTACCGTACGAGCAGTTTGAATCATTTGCTCGTACCTCTCTCCTACTTTGAAGGGTCCAACAACATAAAACCTTTTTTTTTTTTTGGTTAACCAAGGTGTTCGGGCCAGCTTATGCGCACCTCGACTAATCCTTAGGGAGACTAACACAGTAATCCACTGCTACGGTCTCCACTTAAATCGCAGATGCATAGATGAAGAATCGAACCTGAGACCATGCGCCTATCCACACAATCCCCAATTCGCCCTAACCATCTGAGCAACCCACGGATGGGTAACAACTTCAAACCCTAAGGCCCTGCTTGTTTGACGGATAAAATGGGGTGAAAGACTATGTTTTGGGTTGAGTTTACAAAGAAAGAAAAGAAAATAATTAAATATGTAATTTTTATTGGGACCCACCTCTATGGGAAAGAGAAGAAAAAGAAATGAGGTAGAATTCTATGGGAAAGAGAGGAAATATGAGGAAGAGAGATAAACACAATAACTTTTCCATGAAGTCCTACCAAAATTGGTAGGAAAAGTTAACTACCACCTCAGCTTGAGGAGAAGTTCATAATTCTCCCAACCCTTTTTTTTCTTTTTCCTCTTCTCCGTCAAACAAACTGGGCCTAAGGCATTGGGTTGAGATAATTCCTAAGTATATGATGCACAAAACACTCAACAATGTAAAATATTCTCTAGGTCAATGTATGAAAAACGATATCAGAATATTAAAAAACACATTTATTTTGGTTGTTGAGCCATAGATATTTGAACCACGAACTTGTAGGGAACTTGTAACACAAAATGTTAGTAAAATAGACGGGCTAAGTCATGCCACTTGACAGTGTCCTTAAGACTGAAGATGCCCTCAATGGTGCAACTAGATGAAATATTGTATATCGCCCTCCAAGATGGAACAGTCCAATAGAACCCCTAGTAGTTGTGCACTCAACTGCTAAACGCCTTTGAATTGTGTTCAAACTAAAAGTAAAAACACTTAAAATAAAATTTAGTAGAGATACTAAAAAACAACAGTAAAACATGATCTCAATCCTCACAAAAGTGACTACACATTGACTTGAGTGAACTTGGTAATTGGTAATTGGTAGTTGGTGTGGACAATGCCAAAAAGTCTCTCTATTTATAGAGGAAGAGAAACTTCTAGAAAATACATGAAGATACAAAGTTATTCAAAAAGAGGAAGAGATAAAGTCTCTCAAATTAAAGAGACAAAAACTCGAATATTTCAAGAAGAGAAAAGATAAAGTCCATTAAATTGAAAAGACAAAAACTCTAATCTCTCAAGAAGAAGAAGAGATAAAAGTCTGTTAAATTGAAAATACAAATACTCTCATAAAGTTAAAGTAAAAGAGTCTTAAAGATAAAGAGACAAAGTCATAAATATGAAGAGAATAAATTAAGTGTCCTTTATAAATACATGAAAGGTCATTCAGAATACAAAAAGATAAACATATGAGAAGTCTTAAAAGAAGATGAAAAAATAGACACATGAAGTAAAAAGGCACAAGAAACCAAAAAGTAATTTGAATCTCCCATTAACTTAAATAAGGATTGATTTCAATCAAATAATTAATTCTGAAGGAAAGATCTGAGTAGAGAAAAAAAAAATTTAACGATGGCGATTATACGATTGATTTTGGCTTTGAAACTTGATATATACTAAATCCACATAATTTTATATTCATCTAATAAAACCCTAAAATAATTAATTTCATAATGAATTAGAGCAATTCTGTTAGATTTTCTATGTAATAAGGTATGGTTGAGTGGCATATGAAATTTGACATAGGTTGAAATTTGAGCTTTTCAAAAGTTGTTTTATATATATATATATATATCCAATATCTGAATCATGCAAATAAGGCCTCATGTGGTTAAGAAATTACTGATTCTATCAATCCCCCACACCCCCACCCCCCAAAAAAAAAAAAAAAGAAAAGGAAAAAAGAAGAAGAATAGAAGTGTCAAATTATGGTTAGTTTAGGCCATGAGAAAATTCTTGAGTAGGACCAATCATCCAATGCTATTAGAGATCATAAGCCATCACATTTTCCTAAAATTTTAAAGTACTTAAGAAAATTAACTTATTATTCAAACTAAAATGTTTTCCAAGTAAAAGGAGAGGTTTTATGGACAGTCATGCACAAAGCCGTTGGATATAATAGGAGTGCATTGTAACCCTTCCTCATCCACCGTTTCTCCCAGTTGTCAAGCCTAGGGTATTCATATCTTTTCGCACCTTGCTGAAAGTTGATTTATGAGTTGTAAAGAACTTATGTCCCTCGAAGATCGTACTTGCTAGTAGGTACAATAATTCATACATATATGTTCCTGTCTTTGCCCTTTGGAGACATTCTCTATGTAACAACTTGATAGCACGTGAACATGCTGGGATGTTATATAAATGTTTGAAACTAATGTTTCTTTTTTTTTTTTGGTAAAATAATAATAATGCTTCTTTCATTGTTTGGGACTGTGATATGTTCAAGTACCATCATATTGTCTCTCTTTTTCTTGCCTCTATTCTCTATTATTAGAAAATCCAAACTCGAATATGATAATTGTTTTCTGTAAAAATGATAGACATCATCTTCCAATGGTACCGTGGTAAGTTTTAACCTGAAAATGTTATACCAAACGGCACATACAATGGGCCAGCAATCTTGTCAAAGATTTGGACGATTTAAAAAAATAATAATGGTGGACCATATAATTGAATTTGGCTTTAGAACTTATGGTGAATCTTCAAATTAGTTTGACAATTATATTCATAATAAACAAGAGAAATTTTGTTAGATTGTTGATGATATGGTATGATTGTAGTGGTACGTCCATGAAATTTGACATGTGCGCTATTTAAAAGGTGCTTCTATATAATCAAGGTATGTTTTTTTTTTTGGTAAAATTATATATCCAACATTTGAATCATGCAAAAAAGGGTTCCATGGGATTAGGAAATTGTGGACTCTATAGAGAGGATAGAGCTTCTCTCCAATGATTGCACCCTCCAACGACCATCCTGGGAGGGGACCTCCTAACACTTGCCAACACCTGGAGATGTGTGTCTAAGCCTTCTCCAAGCCTTCGAAGCCCTTGGATGGGTTGTTAGAGAGTTGCTAGTGTTGAAGAGGATCCCAATCCTATGGAAGCCTTTCCGAATGAGATTGTGATAATTGTAATAATTATTAACTAGAATAAATTTAACAAATTATATAAAAAATAAACACATATGACTAGTCATTGATTGAATTAATTGATTATTGAACATCATACATCCATGAAACCCTCCCCCACCCCCTACCAAAAAAAAGTTGAATGTTAAATGATATCAAGGAGAGTGGAAGATTAAGCAACGATTTTACTGTTGCTTATCAATCCCTTGTACACGTATTACGTTTGAGTCCAAATTCAACTGTTGATTATAAAACAAAGTAAAGAAATAAAATGTTAACACAAACCTCTAGAGATGAAGCAGGATAAAAAACCGCAGCAGAAGGGATGGAGGATAAAGGAGGTGCGGTCAAATTCGAAAGATCTTTATAGACTTCTAACTGATCTAACGACCAATTCATGGCCTTTGAGCGTAATTCTCTTTTCTTGAATGTCTGCAATACTATAATTAACCATTGGAAAAATAATAAAGAAAAGACATGAACAATAAAAAAAAATATATATTTATTATCATTAAAAAAAGGGTAGCTGTATAGGAATGCTAGCGGGATACAAAGGTATTAGGAATGCTAGCGAGATACTAGCCGTAGGATTTGTTCATCCTAAATATAACCGTGGGATTGAAAGAAGAGGTCTAAACCTTCAATCCACCGTTGCTACATGCACCTTAACTCTTCCCTAATTCTAAATCCACCCTCAGTTTGACGATTCAAGCCACGTTGGAATGCTGTCGGAACGCTGCTTCAGCCATGCCGAAATGCTGTCGAAAGCTGTCAGAACGTTGCTTCAGCCACACCAGAAAGCAGCGCTCATAGGGTTTCAGGGTTTCGGAACGCTGCTTCAACCACGCCGGAAAGCAGCATTCATAGGGTTTCAGGGTTTTGGATGTCTTTAGCTTTCATAGGGTTTCAGATGTTTTGAGATCACATGATTCATATATTAGATCCACAGGTAGAAAGTAAAAAGTAGAAACTATACCAATCTTGGTTATGTTTGTATTTTTGTGTCCCTAAATGATGTAAGCAATGCCCCAACCATCCAAAGAATCAAGGGAATTGCCCCACCTCTTGACTTTATGAGGATCGACATGGAATGGGGGCTGCATTGCAAGCATTGCAGAGCTAAATTTTAGGCAACTCAATTTTCTTTACAATCTTGATGCCTGAAATAATTTGTGGAACTGATGAACAACCCGAGTCCTCCTTGCGATCTAATTCTTCTAATTTATCTTTGTCTCTGTCCAACTCTCATTCATGTTGAAGGGTTTGATTTTCTAATTCAGCTCCCTTAGTTTCGTGAGACTAGAAACCAAGTCAGCAATGGAGGAGTTGTTTAAATGTTCAATTTTGGAGCGAAAGGGGATGATATTAATAACAATACCAAGGTAGGCCAAAGAACTCAAAGCTCTGTAAATCTTTTTAAATCAATGTCTCAACTCAATCCTTTATGGTCGTTTAGTTTCGATACTTTGTGTGTGTAATGTAATACCATGTCTCAGAATTCCGTTAAAAAGAAAAACCCTCTTCCCCATCTTTGAAAAGTACAAGATAATGATTAAAGAAGGAAACCAAATGCTTCTTAAATTGTTCACTTGCAAAACCCAATCTACATTACGGAGTTGCATTCTAAGATATGTGTTTGGGAGGACACAATCACATGGAGTGTGTATTGGATGCAATTGGGGTTGCCAACGAACTCAGGACACAGTTTCTTGAAATCCAAGGGTAAAATTCCATTTTATTATCACTTTCTCTAAATTAACCCCTTTAAATTAATTGTCAATCTCAACTTTCTGGGTAGCACGAGAGACAAAGACAGAGAGGAAGAAGAAGAAGGGAAAGAAAATGAGTTGCAAAAAAACAGCATCTATAGATTAGATACACACTATATTTAATCAATGACATAGATCTGATCTATTTAATCTAACGATCAATAAATACTAACATTTCTAAGACCTTTGTATCCCCCAACATTCTTTTATTTTTCCTTCATAAAAAATATGTAAGTACAGCCGGACATGAAAATACCTAACACACATGAGGCAAATTAAATTATGGTATCTCCTGATGTACTTTCATATAAGCATGCCCATTGTATGAAAAAGGCATGCTCCGTTTGAAAGCTCCCACATTTCCAACCTCGCATAACGACGAGAGCCTTACGAAGAACGGGCCAATCCGTAGTCGGGGCAGTGCCGTACACGGCTAACGCCAAGGTTGCCTTAACGGAACAATACTACAATGGTGAGATGACCATTGAATACTTCCCTGCGACACAAACGTAACATATCTCAAGTGGGTCCTCTCCCATGTAACAACAAGATCCCAGCCGTTTATTTTTCCGGTAAATCATTTACGGGATCAAATTTCTGCCGTCGCCGTCGCTGTCGCTGTTATTATAGTCACGGTGGCGACACGCAAGCAACGTAATAGTTCTCCCGGCGATTCAAGAATCGGATTTTCCGGAACGGCAACGTCGGATTCATTGGACATTTATTACGTATTAGTTAGAGAGAGAGAGAGAGAGAGAGAGAGAGAGAGAGGGGGTTTTGGTTACTCAATTTTGACTATCCCTTAACCTAATCCTAACTTTCGACCGCGTACCGGTAGTGCTGGTGACGTTATCGTCGATCAGATGAACTGCCGACGGCTCTCTTCTGCACCTCTCACCCATTTGGTGGGGACGGTACCCGATGCTTGTCCCTTCCACCCCGTTCTAATTCTCTCCTTCGCTTCCGGCGTACCTTAGCCATCCGTACACCACCACTGTTCGAATTCCGTGTCACTTTTTGAATTCCCACACGTCACCACCACCGGTGAGGTTTTCATATTCAACAGCTCATGAAGGAGGAGGCTATGGAAGATCAGGGTGCGCACGCTACTACCAGGTCTCACCACCACCGCCACCCGTTTCCTCATAGTGGCGGTGGAGGTGGCGGTCGAGAAGATTGCTGGAGTGAAGGAGGTACTGCTACCCTAATTGAAGCCTGGGGCGATCGTTATCTCCGTCTCAGTCGCGGTAATCTCCGTCAAAAAGATTGGAAGGAGGTTGCCGATGCAGTGAACGGCCGTCAGGGCGGCATCAAGCCCCGGAAAACTGATATCCAATGTAAGAACCGGATCGACACCTTAAAGAAGAAATTTAAGCTCGAGAAGTCTAAGCCTGGCACTTCCGAATGGCCCTTCTACTCTCGTCTCGATCTGCTCATTGGCACCTCCCCCAATCCGAACTCCAACCCCAATCCTAACAAGAAGCGTTTGCCCCAGCCTCTTTTGTTACCGCCGCCATTATTTCATAAGGCTCCTTCCGTTTCCTTCACCATCAAGCATTGCAAGGATAATCTTAACCCTAACCCTAACCCCAACCCTAACGCCATCGTCTATTCCGGTGGCTCTTCGTCTAAGTCCAGGCTCAACTCCGCTGGTTCCTCTGAGAGCTCTCGTGGTGGTTTGGGAGACGATCGAGATGATGATTTTGTGTTTAATGGTGGAATTCGGAAACGTCGGAGGACAGACAGAGAAGGTTCTTCGTCTGATGCGGTTGCGATTAGGGAGTTGGCCAGAGCGATTCTTAAGTTTGGGGAGATTTATGAGAGGATTGAGAGCTCTAAACAGGATCAGTTGATGGAGTTGGAAAGGCAGAGGATGGAGTTCACTAAAGATCTGGAGTTCCAGAGGATGCAGATGTTTATGGAAGCTCAGCTTGAGCTTGAGAAGGTGAAGCGCCCCAAGTATGCATCTAGTACAGGTGAGCTCCAAATGCTATTTTCTCTTCGTTTTTTTAGAAGGATTGTTCTGTGACAAATCCGTTATCATTGTTGCTGAATTGGTTGACCTCTTTGTCTCTTGATCATTGGATTCTTTACTGTTACCGTGTACGACAGCAGTGACTTAATTGGAGTTGTCTTGTGAGCAATGTTAAAGTGCAAGAATGACTCTATCTATGGCATTTTGGACAAGAACGCCCATTTTCTTGAATCTCTCTACTCCGTTTCTTTCAACTTCCTCAACTTTAAACACCAAAGAATGATTTAAGGAGCTGCAGGGTTGTAATCATGAGTAAAGTCTCCTTCTATTTATGGACCATATTTTCCTCAATTTTCAGCAAATACCATGCCCAATCTGTGACATGTCTTGAACAAGGCAATACAATTATACAACAACAGCAATTCAACTTTATCCCAACTAATGGGGTCGGCTACATGGATCCTTATCCTCGATTTAGCTCTTTCGAAGTCATACTTTATATAAGTCCTAAGTTATGCGTGTCTTTCCTCACCACTTCACCTAGAGTCATTTTAGGTTTGCCCCCAGCTCTTTTAGCTCCTTCAATTTGAATCAAATCACTCCTCCATACTGGAGCATCTAAAGGCCTCTGTTGAAAATGGCCATGCCACCTCAAGCAACTTTCTTGTAGCTTATCATGTATTGCAGTTGAATAATACAATATACAGTTTTCCTTAAAAGACTTTGTTAGGTGTTTATTATGAATGCAATTCATTGTTCTTGTGCATCTTCTTTGTTCTTGTGCACCTTCTTTTCTATTAGACAAAAGATGGGAAATCTGTTCTCGAGGTTAGGGTCCAGAAAAATCTGAAGGGCGTTACAAGAATCAAATTGAGAGGGGCAGTGTTTTGAAAAATTGGATCAGATGGGCGAAGGCCAATCTGATTCCGGCAGATCTGGATCGGATCAATCATGTATGGAAAATAGGGTTTAAGGTTTTTTAATCAAATTTCCATTGATTCTGGGCCGATTCTAATCGATTCTGATCCAATCCGGATCGGAAACGGCAGGGATCGATCTGGATCCCGATTCTTGGTTTTTAAACCTTGGAGAGGAGTGTATACCTTGTGGATATGAAAAAGTTTGCTTAGGGTATTTAAGGAACTTCATGAAACAATTGTGAGTAGTTGGCTCCACTACTAGGCCCCTTGCAAGATTCTTGTGACTAGGAATCCATGTACCAGTTTCGCTTATGGGAGGAAGGAGTCCCTTATCCAGGATTAATATATTGTAGTGAGGGTTTATGCTGCTATTGTTAGAAAGGTTACCCAACCTTGTGTTGAACTGAGATGACCGCTAAAAGGGGGAGGGGGGGGGTGCACAAAAACTCAACCCAACTCGTTATTTTCCTCTACTCGCTCATAGGCGTCACTGACACTTAGCACACAAACACATGTAATAGTCACAAACCACCCATCACCTTGGAACACACATACAAGTACCAATAACTGATTGGTTGGCGCTGACCTTTTTGCAAACTACTTATACATATAGTCGTGTGATACACTTTGCCTCTCAACCACAAGCACACACGACTATGTTGCAAGGTCTACCCTGTATGCACACCCATCCTGTAGAAGAGACTCCATATATATCTACACATACAATCCATAATCACCCACACACATGATTTTTACTTGGTTCGGCAGTGTGCCTACATCCATGAAGCATTGCCCTCACTGGGCACAACATTATGCTTAACACTCTTTAGCAGCTACTAATGTAAGGAGCTACAACCCTGGTTTACACATCTACAATATTGAAGGTGCTACAACACCTGCCTTTAGACAACCACAACTGTTAAGGAGCTACAACTCCTGGTTTACACAGCTACAACTGTGAAGGTGCTACAGCACCCCTCTATCCAATGCTCACTTGACACCCAGATTACAATCAAATGGACTTGTAACAATGTCCCAATTTACAGCTCAAACTAGGCTAGGCATTTCATTAAAACATTGCCTATGCCTAGTACATGTGAATGGAATACAACAATAACGGGCACCTCCAATCTATGTCGATTCCCTCTTGTGCGGCTCACTCTCTTGTCGAGTCTTCATCATCACCGGAGCTTCAACCAAGTCATCCCATTCTCATTCCCATGCCACATGCCACACCACAACAAGCCTTTGCAGTGGCTTTGAGCCTCTGACACTCTGTTTGCTGCTATACCATCTGCTCAACAGATTGCCCACTGCACTGTGGATAAGAGTCTTCCTCATGCATTTGCTCATAACAGTTTTCCTCATGTATTTGCTCATGACAGCCATGATGCTGACTACATGCCACACCATCAACATGTTTTGACTGTCAACCAAGCTCAACCATCAGCCCATACTATCCAATTTTGCTCAGCTCTTCTCTTCTCTTCCACAATAGTCTTCCCTTGAGCCTAGAAGCTTCCATCTGTCCAACTAACCTTCATTAAGCTGCTCACCTCACACTAGTAAACCACTCAATGCTCTTGCATGCTTGGCCAACTCACTTCACCGCTCGCTCAGTCAAACTTGTTCACAGTCTGCTCTTGACTGAGTGTGTTAACAACAATGACAACACTATTACACTAGCACAAAGCATCCTGTGCTCAACACTTAGTGAAACTTACTGTGGGATAGTTTTCTGACATTTTAGAATCTTAGATAGGGGTAGTTGCTCCTCTAAAGAGTGTACAATCCTTGATTGATTAAAGTTAAGCATCATTTTACATCTCAATTCTTAAGTATCTAATGGATTACAATCAACAAATAGAGTTTTTGATTGGGGGATTGGGTCATAGTTGTCAAGGTGACACAGAGTTGGAGGGGTGCCTAAGCACTTAGGCGACAAGGCACCTGCCTAGGCAACGCGACCAAGTGTAATTTTTTTTATTTATCCTATTTTCAAATAGTATTTAGTATGCTACAATATACACCTTATAACATCAAAATTCAACATTAAACAACATCAAGTCATCAAAAATCAACATCAAACCACATCAAATCATAAATTATCAACATCAAACCACATCATGTCATCAAAAATCAACATTAAGTCACATCATGTCATCAAAAATCAACATTAAGCCACACCAAGTCATTAAAAATCAACATAGAACTAGAAGACAACAGAACTGAAGAAGCAAGCTATTGAAAGTTTGAAACTATCAAAACATACATTTGGTGTGTACAGTTCTTGGAAATGATCATTGTCTTGGTATATTCAATCTTTCATTTGGTTTATACTGTTATTGTAAAATATGTTCTTATCTGTAAGTAATTAAACTGCTCTCGATTTAGAGAAATGTTTTTGTTTTCTAATAAGTTTGACTAGTCCAATGATTTTATTTTTACATGAGACTTTTTGTATTAGGTAGAGCCAAGGTTCAAGGTATCGGATTTCGACCAGGTTTCGAGCCTTGGGGAGACCGAAATTTCAGTCGAAACCTGGGAAATTTTGAGGAAACCAAGGAATTTTTTCCGGTTTGGTGGAAACTTAGGTTTCAACCCTCAAACAATGTTTTTTTTTCCTATTTTTTGTGTACATCCTATTTTAGACATTTCTAACACATTCACATAATTAGTTTCATAAAATAAGAAAAAAAAAGCACATAAAGTCATACTTGTGTGGTGAACCAAAGGTTCGGTAATCATTACGTTGAGTTGTTGATTGAAATATGTTATAGGTAAATGCATTTTCAAAAAAAAAAAAGCGTTAACATGCAACAAAAAATTCGGCCACCGTGAATGCGTAGATCGGGTCCTCCTAAGTAACATATAAAAACTTTACATGATTCTATTCTATTTACAAATATATTCTATAAAAAAGAAAAAAAAAAAAAGATTTTTGGGGAAGTTGGGACTTACCTTTTTTGTCCAAGCTGTCTTTCTTATGTAGATGAAGTAAGAACCGTCCTTAGATTCAACTTTGTTAGGAAAAAAATGGAAATCTCCATTGTTTCCCCAAGTTTCACACTCCTAAGAGAAAAAAAAAAACTAAAAAGAGGGTCGAATTCTGCTAAAGAAGGCTTGGGTTTCTTTTCAAACTAACTTATATAGGATCTGGTTCAAGACCAGGTAGTTTGGTCGTTTCCCATGAAATTTCGTCGAAACATGGTCGAAACCTGTGACTTTTAAAAGTTACAGGACATATCGTTTAGACCCAATTTCGCAGGTTTCGACCGAGTTCTTGAACCATGGGTAGAGCACAAAACTAGCTTTCCAATAAATCGAAGATTGTTTAAATCTGATTTATATTGAAGGAGTTATGTTCTGGTCAATTTGGTGTATGTGAATGCTATTTAAAATCGCCCTGAATGGAATTAATTTTTTAGACGTCAAAACAAAATATTATTTTGCCACTCTTTTGGTTTTTAGTGATGTTTTATCACATTAAGATTTATGAAATTTTCAGATTCGAGAAAAAAAAAAAAACCCTAGCATTTGAAAGTTGAAATTCGCTCCTACAACCGAAAGTTTAATTTTTGTTCTTGAACTAGGGGGTTGACTTCTTATTTTTTAGGAATTTGATTTTTTAACTATTATGATCGGATTCAAATCGGGGTATTTTCTTATTTATGAAACAATATCGTAAGTAAATGAAATAACAATTATAAAACCATTTCTTCATTGGGCCGGTTTGGAAGAGTTTTACAACCTTGTGGTTCCAAGGTTCCTGAATGTTAAGAACTTTCAACACATAAAAGACCTGTGCTAGTATAAGGCGATAGCTTGGATATGTTCCTTACCTATTAGGTTGTTTGGACAGATTAGGGAACTTCCAAACATAGTCTACAAATGAGCGGAAGTTTCCTTTTCTGAAGTTTTTGGTCAGTTTAGAGTTCCTCCATGTAGGCTGATATGCAGATGAGGTTCCTAAAATTCAGGAACCTTGGAACAGCAAGGTTGTAAAACTCTTCCAAAGTGGCCCCACGAATTAAATAAACCTTATCTGGTTCTGTGAATCAGATTGAGCCAAAGAAATGGTTCTAACCATGAACTGCAGCCTGATCTGGTTCAGAAAACTGACCCAAGTTGGACCAGGTTGAACAGAAAAGTTTAGGATTTGCATTAGAACTGTAACCTAACTTCTGAGATTTCTCTGTTTCTGGTTTATATTGTCTGTTATGTGATTGATGCAGTTCAAGGAAGAATACTGTTCGCACAGCACTTCTCATGTGACACTGTTCATGTGGCACTGTTCATGAAGATCTTTTGTGGGCCCATGTGAACAGGTGATGTGGGAAAGATATGGAGCTGCTAAGATCCTTTGTGTTTCTAATTTTCTATCTAGTTGCTATTTTTATTAGTTTATAGTTTCCTTGTAATGCTATAGAATTAATAGCTAGGCTAAGGGCTGTTTTGGTATGATTTCTATTTCAATTTCATGGGGTGATTTTGATTTCGGAAGTTGTTTGGTTTGATTTTTGCACGTTATTTCAGTGAAATAGAAGTCAAAATTCACTGAAGTTCTGAAATAGGTGAGAATTTCAGTGAAATTTATAACACAACCAGCAGAAAGATTTGTTGTAGTAAATAAGAACGAAATCAATTTGTTTTAATAAAAAGGGGGAGATTAAGAAACAAAAGTACCAGCTAACTTTAGGATACCAGCAACAGCAATAGAAATAGATTGCACAGAAACATGTACATTGATCGCAGCTGAGTTAATGATTTGCCTACAAGGTTCATAAACCCAAAAGTTTTAAAACTGTATGACATTGCCCCTGGTGGCCGTATTTTTAACATCTTCCTGTTGGATTTTTGAAGGTAAGAAAGTAGTAGAAAACAACAATTGAAAACTTGAACTACCTGTAACCCTATTGGACTGATTCTTAATAATTTAGTTTCTGGTCACTAAGGCTATTCTTCTTTAAGTGCTAAAAGAACCGCATGACTCTGGCTCCTGGAAAGCTTATATGACTTTTAAGTAATTCAAATGAATTTCTAAGTTATGGTTTTTGAAGTCCAATACAACAAAGGCCCAAGACAAAAAGTCAATTCAACTTTAATAGGGGGGTGGGGTTTTGGGACTGAATATATTAAACTGAAGTACTCCATCCTCGAGATATCCTCAATTTACTTCAACGAAGAATGAATCCTGAGGGTATTATGTGCCATCTGCTGGATAGCTCCACTACCTTCTAGAGCCAGTTGACCCAAAACTGGTACCTTGTGAATCGCCTTTTTCTGAAGAAAACACATTCAGACTTTCAACTTGTGGGCTTTATAGCTCAGTGCTAATTCTTAAACCCTGTCCAATGATAGGATAAATTGGGAAAAAGAACTATCATGAAACTGAATTTATTACAGTGAAGCACTCAGATCCTCAAGATCCTCTGAATTTGCACTTCAGATGCTGAACTGAGTTTGAAAGACCTTTAAAACTATCAGTTGGAGAGGTCCACTACTTTCTAAAAAGTGACAGATGGGAGTTTGGAACATATGGGCGCTAAGTTCTTGAAAGTACTAAGCACTTGGTCTTCTCAACTGCTCTCATATTGCACCACTAGATGTTCAACGACTGAACCAATAGGGGATTTGTACTTGTATCTACGATTCTACAGGCTCTTGGGGAGAATATGGTTAGCATACAGCTTTGTGTGGCAATTTGTCATTATTAATAGAATAAGTTCTTGGGAAGTGCCAGGAATATGAGCTTTGAATGCTCTTTACCTTCAGTGACACTCAGCGGGACTTTGATCCATATAGGCTCCATTGAAAAATGGATCATAGCCAATTGTGAATGCTTGTGATGGTCATGGCAATCTGTTAGCTTTTATTGCACTGTTTGTTGAATGTAATGTTGCCAATATTTTAGGTGCAATTAGCCAATTATTGATAAATATATATTAATTAACTAAAATTTTAGATTCTGTTAAGTGATTGGGACATATGGCCCTGTTTTTCTCGAGAATGCCATATGCTGTTACAGACACAAGGCACTTCCTGCAAAATTAGTTGAATACACATTCTTTTTAATCTTATCCATAACCATCATAGGTTTTATCTAACCATCATATTTTGTGAAAATACATTAAAAAAGGAGATTAAATTTTATCCTATAGGACCTATACATGGCAATGGTTGTGTTTACCCGGGTTTCACATAATGCCTTACCTTTCAGAAAATATTTTACATCAAAGCAAAGGGAGCAGCGACCCAAAAAAGAAAAGAAAAGGAGCCAAAGATGTAAATTGAATCTAGTCCTTCCCCTATTCAAGTAGATAAGAACTACAGAAGTAATATAGAAGAAAGAAGAATTGGTATGTTAGTGCCGAGGAAAATAAAAAAGCAAGCCTACTGATGAGTGCTAAGTGTCAAATATATGTCCAAGCAAATGAGTGTGCTAGGGAAGCCTTTAACCTTGCAAACTTTTGGATTAATGGATGCAGAATTTTGAAATAGATCATAGTTTTATACAAGGCAGCTGTTTAAACTGAACATGATCAATTTTTAAATAGAAATGAACTCATTTATCAGTTGAAACCTTCGTTGTGCTTGTTTTCCTTTTCATTTTTTTAGGTTGGGGTGCGCACCGCCCCAACAACAACAACTCAGCTTTTTCCTAACTAAATTGGGGGGCGGGGTGCGCATTGCCCCACGGTCTCTTAACTGTATTTCGCTGCAGCATTTGATTCCATTACTGCATCTTTCTTCTTCTTTTGTTTTGTAAAGCATCTTACTCTCTTTCATTAGTTTCTGGGTTGTTGCTTTTTTTTAGAGGGATCATTGTTTTGTAGTTTTAAGTACCTGGTCAGATGATTTGCTTCGCCTTCAATCCCCTCCCCCCTCCCCCTTTTTAATAATCACTGATGGGACTTTGGAGGATGTACTAAGCTATTCTTCCATATATTATATAAATCTTTGCAATTGCAAGATGAGATCATGAGGACAATATCCTATTATGTTATATTGCCGCTTCTTATCCTGAATGTCCACTAAGAGGCTAATAAGCATTTTCTTGTACTCTTGACATAAATTTGACAGGGAAGAAGTTGTAGTTGGAGATAGCTTGAGATTCACCATCTTTGAAGATGAAGATGAAGATGACATGCAGGTCTTACATGAAAAAAGTCTCTTAAGGTAGACCTTAACCCTGCAGTATAGAGTTGGATGGGATATTATCTGTAGATTTTGAGTTACTTGAGACAACATGCCTTTATGGTGGTACTTGTACATTCGTCTTTATCACCATTTGGGTCTCTCTGTTTTTTTTGAGTGCAAGTTTTGTATTGCTACTTGGTGTCAATTTGATGATACATCAATGTCAACCCTATAAGAAGCCTGATGATGTTGTGGTAACATTTTGTCCCTAAGTTGTTTTACTAACGGGAATATTAAGTTGTAATTTGCAGCATTGTTGGAACTGCTTCAGACACCAGTAATCACTCCATCTTTGTTTTTTTTGGGGGGGAAGGAGGGGTGGGGTGTGTTTAGTTGGGCCTTCGTACCTATAAGTCTATAACCTATCTACTGTAGTAACTTATGAACAGTCAAATCAGTTTCCAGTGTTTTATTTTAGGGAGAGAGGGTTTTCCGAGCAAGCAGCATAGAGAATTGCATCAACTGAAGTGCGACAAATGGTATCATATATGGGATGGCAGTGAGGTCATTTCACGTTAGAAGGAGAGATATACATGGAAGTGCTTGTGTATCCTGTCCCAGTGGTTCAAAGAACCCTTTCCCTTTATTTTATTTGATTAGATGTTTTCTTATTTGGTATGTTAGGTAGCCTTTAATATGTTAAATTGCAACTGTTTTTCCTTGTCATTTCTCTATTGGTAAATTTGGTATTACACTTTCATGACGAGGTTAGAGAAACATAGAGTAGATGAATCAGTAGGGTTTGTCATTTGATGTAGAACCCTGTTTAGGCAATAAGTGGGCACACCCTAATGAGAAGCTTGTGCTTCCTTATTATTTTTATTTTTATTTTTGGTTGCCCAAGATTGGTCTCCCTTGTTTATGCACCCCGGGGGAAGATGATCTACTTAAATTCCAGCAAAATATGTACACATTACTGGTGGTTTGTATAGCGTTCTCACATTCTCTCTCTTCTTGACATGTTTTCTCTTCCCTCACTTGTGGGGTTCCTTTTTGATGAACCATTGTGAATCTGTGATGTCCCTTCCAATGCCCTCATTGGTTGGACGTAGAGATTCCATCACTTCCCAGCTGCATGTAGACCTCTCCCATAAATCTTAGGATTGAGGGTGTTATGTTAATCTTTTCTATTAGTTGTTGTGCCTGAATCATTACATTCATGTGGGGAGAGAGAGAGAGATCTGCAGGAAAAACTAATTAGCTGTCCAGTGGTCATGATTAGGCCACGTTGTGGGGTGAAACCGAAGACCATCTCCTTCCATGTAATCCAAAAGCTCCTCAAGGTCGTTTTGCTTGGAAATTTTCGATCTTTTATGTTACCGGAATTTGATTAGTTATTATCCTGAGGTTTGCTCAACATCCTCACCCCCTCCCCAATTTTACAGCCTGTGACTTGCTTCTTGGTAGTTGGTTTGCTTCTATGTTAGTGTCAAGGAAGTTTCCATTTCAACAGAAAAAAGAGAGTCGAAGGAAGTTCCCTCTCTCTATTTCCTAGTATAGAACTTTCATAAGAAATGGTTTTCTGAGTCGAAGGAAGTTCCCTCTCTCTATTTCCTAGTATAGAACTTTCATAAGAAATGGTTTTCTTTCTCAGTCATTATATCTTGTAAAGTATAACATTTCACTATTTTCCATTTGACAGTACTTGAGTTAGTTCATGTTCTAGAGGATCTCATATACATCTCGATAAACAAATTTTAGTTCAAAATATACAAGGAAAGTTGTTCAAAACTCTAACTTGAAGTTTTAGTAAAATTATCAAAATATAATCAAATAGAGATGGATAGAAGGATATAAAATGACATCTTTTGTAATTTTATGTATTTTCTTTACTCATTTTAAGCTGAAATTGTACTATTAAAATGCTTACCTAGCCTTCTATCACATTAACTAATCTATGTATTATTATGTGGCAAGTAATGAAAATGTTATACTTGCTAGACATTATGATGCTTAGAAGGATCCAAGAAGGAATATCTTTCCAAGAAACAAAATTCAACTTTCAAAGGGATCATTGTAATATTGTAATATAGAAACTAAATTACAATTGCTCGTTGCAATGTTCTCCAATGTCCTATGTGCATCGTTTGGTTGGGTGGACCTAGGGATGTGTGAGAATTCTTCCAACAGTCTGATGCGCGTTGAAGATCTGGATCCTTAGATTCCTAGTTACTGGTGGTACAGATGTTGACTGAGTTCTTACTCTTTTTTTTTTTTTTTTTTTTGGCTAAACGAGATCTGACTACCTGAGGGTAGCAAACATTATATAAATCCAAGTACTAAACATGATTAACAAAAAGTGGAGGGGATTGATTCCAGATGAAAAGACGGGGGTGGGGGCAATGGTTCTTAGCACCAAAAGTGGCTAATTTGATCACTGCTATCCTATTAGCCTGCCGA
This sequence comes from Macadamia integrifolia, assembly GCF_013358625.1. Classification (NCBI taxonomy): domain Eukaryota; kingdom Viridiplantae; phylum Streptophyta; class Magnoliopsida; order Proteales; family Proteaceae; genus Macadamia; species Macadamia integrifolia. The sequence goes on from NC_056565.1 coordinate 13,275,916, forward strand.
CAAATATGTACGGATTTCAAAGAAATAACAAGACCATACAAATCAAAACAGTTAGTGATGATTGCTCGAAGCTACAAAGGATCCCAAGCAATATATGTAAAGTATTGATAGTAGTTTGCTTTTGGTTCTGGTCGTAGTAATTGAGGGCAAGATTCTTAGTAGCTTCAAAAAGAACTTATAACTGAGTGGGATTCTTTGTGGTTGGATTCATTTAGGAAGGTTGGTAGCAGCATTAAGATTGAGCCTAAGCTGCCAAATGATGATCCAGTCAACTGGATTCAAAGAGAGCAGGTATACTGAAGAGACTAAAAATTCCATTTACTGTAGGGACCAGATAAAAAGGAGTTTTCAATGTCACTGAGGGGTAAGGGAATAGATAAAATAGCCAATGCTATGTCATCAGGCCACTAATGATGAATGATGTCAACTCACCAAGTGCTTGTAGGAAAGTGAATAAGATCAGCAACCGTTAAGGGAGTCTGTTGCTGTAAAGGAATAGAAGCTGCTGAAGGTACGATCAACTTAAGAGGTAAAATGGTTAGAGTGAATTGGGAATTGTGGATAGACACATGGTCCCAAGTTCGATTTCCATCTGTGCATTTGCGATTGAATCATGTAAAATTTACAATGTTTATTTATCCTTCCTATTAAAAAAAATAAAATAAAATAAAATAGGCATCCCATTGATACAATTTCAGCTTAAAATGAGTAGAAGAAGTAGTTAAAATTATAAAAACTGTTATTTTGTATTTTATTCATTTCAAATATTATGGCATTTTGGTAATTTTAATGAAAATTTCTTTGCTCATTTTGGATTAAAACTTTACTATTGAGATGTGGGTCTTTTGTCACATGGATTAATCCATGTATTACTAAGTGAAAATGGTGAAATATTATACTTCACTAGGCATAGTGACGCATAGAAGAACCCATTAATCTTGGCTATCGATGTAGAGAATGTCCATTTTCACAAGTTCCCAATATGGGTACACCAGAGAGGCAAACTTGGGAGTCATACTTGGAAAAAGATTGTCTTCAACATGTTGGATGCCACACTGGGGCAGCCAACAATTAGGAGGACCTTGACAAGATGAGGGCCCAAAGAACCCAATGCCTTGGAGAAGAGCCGGATCCTTGTACTAGTCCTAGAACATCTCCTATGATCTACCTCTAGGCATTATTAATAGATTAGTGTGAGCAGACAATAGTCTTGCCCACCTCACTATAAGAATGTCAGAGAAATTTATTTAGGCCATCTAGGGTTGGGGTTTCCAATTAGGTCTAATGGCGGTTGAGGAAGAATAAGAAGGAAGAAGAGTGTCTTAAGGAATGCGGTTGGGCTCTCGCTTCTCCTCTTATGTGGGTGGTAGTATATCTCTGTTCTCTATTATTTTGAGTTTCATCATTTTAACATCAGTACTTGTGAGACTTGGATCCTGAACAGCACCAGCTTAGAGTTGGTACCATGTAGCTGTTCTATTTAGGTTGCTATAGAGAGTTAATAGTGTAATGTTAGAGGCCCCAGAATGGAAAGTTATAGAAACTATAATTAGAACAGGACCCACCTACCTTCAGATGCGTTCTTTCTTCCTGAACCTTCCTTCATTGGATGCCCTGTGGCAGAGAGAGAGAGAGAGAGATGCCTTAAATGATTTACCAAAGCACTCTTTCATTACGTTTACCAAATTATCCATGACCAACTGACCAGCCAATTAAAAATTACCATTATTGATGGAATGGAAAAATCAATTGTTTTGCCATCCTCTTGTGAGGGAGATACTTTGAATGACATTTAAGACAGTTTGATTAAATTTCACTCTTTTCCTTCGAACATCGACTACTTTATGTTTATTATCTAAAAAGAAAAATGAAAAAAAAAAAAGAAGAAGCAGAAGAAGAGGAATGCAAGAATTTTTCTTTAAATTTAAATATCCCTTCAATTTCACAGAATTGATCTTTGATGAACAAGGGATAAGCCCATTAACCCAAACAATGTGAGCGCGAGAGAGAGAGAGAGAGAGAGAGAGAGAGAGAGAGTAAATAACTAATGAGGTGGTCATTGAAGAAGATGAAGAGGACCATGGCATTGAAATTCCGAGGAAGAATTCCGATCAAAACGAACTCTGCTATCAGTTGTGGTCTCCTGATCAAGCATTAGATAATCCGGGAGAGGATCTGGTGGAGGAGGAAGTGGAAGAGGAGGAGGAAGATAGTGAGTGTAGAGGGCAAGACGAGCTCTAGCAATGGCGAGGTCGTGTTGGAGCTGAAGCATTTGGTTTTGTAAGATAGCAATGGCACCAATGCAACCGTAGACAGGGTCTCTAAGCCTCAATTCTGCTTCGTATGCCAAGGAATTTACGGTGTCGGCACGCTGCAACTCCGGCACCTCTGCGAGGATTTTGCTAACGTTGCTGGCTCCAAACACCTTGTGGACTCTGGCAAACTTACGTGACTCGTCGGCCCTGAAGTAGGGAGCGAAGATACAAGTCGGACTACATTTCCTCTTTAGGAACTTGCAGGCTGCGCATGAAGAGCTTGATCTCAACTCACCCTTCATATTCATATGCTCTCACCTCTCCTGTCCTTTTCTTCCTACCTCTTAGCGGTCACCACCACTCATCTTTCTTTCATATATTTGTACACCACATTTCCAAATCATCACCACTTCCACTTTTATTTTTATTATATTCTCTTCTATGTTTCTTGATTAATATCATAAATTATGATTACAATGTTCATCTGGCCTATTAGCTCAGTTGGTTAGAGCGTCGTGCTAATAACGCGAAGGTCGCAGGTTCGAGACCTGCATGGGCCATTTTTCTTTTGCCATTTTTTTTTTCTATAATCGAGCTTTGTCTGGCATCGTGACTTTTACTAATCAGTCACTTCGATATTTTGTTTTTTCTTTTGCCTTTTTTTTTTTGGTATAATTGAGTTTTTCCTAACATTGGGCTTTTACTAATCACTCATTTTGATATCTTCAATTTTTCTTTCGCCTGTTTTTTTGCTATAATCGAGCATTGTCTAGCATCGTGACTTTTACTTATCAATCACTTCGATATCGAGATTTAACTAGTCGAGTTTACTAGTGCGGGCTTAGATTTGACAAACTTATTTATAATGATACTAAAACAAGGGTTAGCTTTAATAGTGTACCTTATCTAGGGTTTTCTTGGATTACCTTGAGTTAGGTCGTAGGATCCAGACCTCAATGGATGATAATTTGTTTTATATTCTTCAAAATTTTTTTTTCTTTTTCATTTTCCTATCACTTCACTAGAAAAGTTGACACTATAAAATGGGCTTGGTTTCATCTATAGGGTTTTCATGGGATCCATACCTATTGCCATGTGACAAGTCGAATGGAGCTGAAATTTTGTTGGATAGGTACACCTCAAAGTCCCTTGTTCACATGTCAAGTCTCAGCCTAAGCAAAATTGACAAGTGACCAAATAAAGAATAAAAATTTTAAGATTACCTAGAGGGGGCATGCCAATATTTGGACTAGAGTGCATCCCAATATATGATGAGCTATATGACTAACTTCGAATATAAAATTCAATGCGTGACTAATCCAAACCATTTCATAGATATCAAATTATCAAAATAACTATATCATCTTCCATATGGTAGAATGAAGTGGACACTCACAAACTGCACAAACCAATAATCCTCTATCTAGGCAATAAAAAAAAAAATACAAAAACTAGTCAAACACATAAAAAGCCAAAAGGAAATAGGGATTGCATAGGGAGAAAAGGAGAGAGAAAGAAAGCAAAATGGTAATCTGAGGTTATAGACAAGAGCTGGTGGAAGAATCTAAAGAATCCAAAGTAGAACCCACTTGAGGGTGAAGAAGTGGTTGGGAGGTGAGGGATCAAAGGGTGGTGTCGTTTTCCAACAGCATTGCAAAAAAGAGAGGTAAGGAAGAAGCAGCCATGATTACCATACAATCACATAACATCCATTAATGGAGATTGCTCCTCCTCTTGCTTTCGGTGACCTCACATAACACTTAACCATTAAACAGAGATGGCTCCTCCTGTTGCTTTCGGTGAATGTGTTAATGTGTTGGCAATGGAACTTGTTAATAGTGTTTCTTAACTGTACCAGTGTAACTTGACTTTCGGTGGAACAGTATCAACTTTGGCGTTTCTGGTCTGTAGGACAATTCACTCCTACATCATCTTATATAGTTATATAACTTTATTTGGTGGCAAAAGTTGATTGGGACTGGTCATCCTAATATGCTTATCAAGGTGGCCCATAAAATTTTGGTCATGTGACATGATGGTTTAGCTTTTCTGACAAATGGATAGAAAGTTATTGCGATTGAATTGGTCACATATCAAATTTCAGCACCTAATTCAGTTAAATATCTTTTCGTGTATTGACATGTATACTATATTTTCGAGTAGTTCTTATATTCATGTAGTTTCTTATTGTCATTAGATTTTCATAGTTTTATTTTTTAACATGATAAATTCTATTTGGGCTCGAACTTAACACATGTAGGAGAATAGAGGTCTGTCTGCTTACGAAATATGGGTTCCATCCAATTCTACCATATGGCAGAAACTTGAGTTGAGAAGCTTATCAACCATCAATCTTGTGACTAAATGCAATATAGGTGTTAGTTGGGATCGAATCCCACCTTAATTTTATGATTATTCCACTCAGCAGTGAATTTACCTCATCTATTTTATTTTATTTTTTGTTATCCTTGCTTGAATCCTTAGGTGGCATATGACTTAATTATTATTTGGGCAAGAGAACACTATCTCTTGGCAAAAGTACACACTAGTGGGCATTGACCAATGGGATGACATGCGTGAGCATCTTTAACATGGGACAATGGCAATCTCTTTGCACCCACTGTGTCTAAGCGTAGACACACACCGGGAGGTAGCATTCTTTCTTTCTTATTATATTTTGTAGGGTAAGACTTCATACATTATAAGTCTCCCCAGGCTGAACCCTACAAAGGCAAGAGCCTTGTGCACTGGGTACCTCTCTCTCTCTCTCTCTCTCCCTTTTGATGTACTTGAACCTGCTTGCTCTTTTATCTTGTGGCTGCATGGTTACCTTTGGGGGTGGGGGAATGGTTTAGGTAAAAACACTGATGGGAGTATATTGATCAGTCATCTAAGGTCGAAAAAAGTGACATGATCTGTCGCTGCTGCCAACATCTCAAAAAGGACAAGGCATCTCCTCTCCAGAAGCAAATATTTTTGTCTACATTTTATTGTCTCGTGTCAAGGATCGAAACTTGTCTAGTGAGAAGTCCAAATTTTCCCCTATCCTCATCAGGTAGTTTAGCTGGCAAAGACCAACGAATCACAATTAAGAGATAATAAGTTCAACTCTTTTGGGGCTTACCCACAAAAAATAAACTTCATATTCCAGTTCAGAGAATGTGTGACTCTACTCTCTTAAGATAAACAAAAGACCATAGCCTGGTATAAGTTTTGTTCTCAAATGCTCTGGTGCGGGATGAATTGAAGGTCCTCACCTTAGTCAATTCTTGCATAAAGTGACCCTGTGTCTAGCGCAGGGGTCTCTCACGGACAGAAAATACTAACCTTTTTTTTGGTGGGAGGCCTGGGGGGGTGGTTCATTGATGTTTTACAAGAGCTGGACCAAAACGCACCATAATTTCCCTAGTCCATCCTGATTCCTGATGCATGAAGATTTGGGCATCAAAGACAATTTTGCAAAAGCAAATTCAATTACACTTACTGTACAGTGACACAGGAATGCATTTTAAAATTACACGGGAATTTCGGGAACTCCATTTCAAATGGACCAGATTCCCATTTTCCTTGCTCCGAGCATCAGAAAACAAGGTTGCCAATCAATACTGATGTCAAAGGGACTGTGAGGTTGTCATCCAGCTCTGAACTTATTGGAAGTGATTCCACTACTGCTGTGAGTAGAGACACGATGAGAAAGCCAAAAACCATTTCCCAACTTCTGTGAACCAACCCAAACAAGGAAAAGTAGTGCATATACCTGTAGCAAAGTTCATCATAAACAACCCAAATATCACTCAATCGCCATATAAAAATGGAATGAACTAAGTTGTAGAATACTGTAAATCACACAAGAAAATTACATGATAGAAGCTATGAAACCAGCAGATGCCATTGCAATGCTCCCAGCAAAGGACTTGTTCCTGTTATAGGGAAGCTTCAGGCTTCCAAACCGCCTGCCCACAATGTCCGCTAAACCTGAAATGGAAGAAACCCAGAAGTTCTGCATAAGTCAACAAAGGCGAGTCATAAGCAATATCAATGGTAAACCCAAAATGGTCAACAAATCCAAAAGCTTTGCATCAACTCAACAAACGCAAGAGTGCCAGCTTAGTTTTATGGACAGACAACTATATGCAAAAGATATGCATACTATTACTATTCACAACACCATAAAATAGATCCTAGCTACCCACTGAAACATAATCAGTTGGTCTTCAAAAGTTTATTTTGTGTAGTTGACCATCCTTGAAGGAAATTATAGCTACAAGAGATACTTTCAGGGTAAGCTGCCAGCTATGATAATAATTAGAACAGAAAAGAAAAAAAAATAATAATAATCTACTCAGCTCCTTCCATAGACACCACACCATGAGGCTACCATCTTCAACAAAAAATATTAAGCTCAGAACCGGGAGGGGCCATGTGACGGAGGACCCTACATCCATCTCAGAAAGTCAAGTTCAAGCCCAGAAAGGTAAAGTAAAGTAACTTAAAATGAGTTTACACTTCAAAGTAATAAAAATTATAGAAATGGCACTCTTGAAACTTGGAAATTGGCATTCAAGCCCAATGGTTAAGTTGCACTATTGCAACATGTTGCTCACAGGTTCGAAACTTGGAAACAGCAAACCTGCGAAGCAGGGGGTAAGGCTGCGTACACTTGCCCCTCCCAGACCCTGCAGTAAGGGGAGCCTCGTGCACTGGGTCGCTCTTTTTTTAGAATTAGCCAACTTAGAGCTTTGGACATGAAGAAGGTAGGCAGGTTCAGGTACCTAAGGTCAATGAGGCAGGAGTTCCAGAAATTTAATAAAGAGATAAATACAAGACTATTTGGCTCATAAAAATCAAATACAAGTGGCAGATTTACAAAACCTGCGGCTAACGGGCCCAACTAGAAGAGAGAAGATAGAAGGCTTGCAAATTAGGAATAAATTTAGGGTTTCATCACCCCCTAATTATCTACATGAGTGTGATTTTTTGACTCTTACTAGAATTCCTAATTTGATTGTAATTCTGATTTTAGAAACTCCAATGAATGCTTAACCCCTCTCCTAAATAAACAAAATACTAATCTAAGAAAAAAACTCAAAATAAGACAACAATTTAAGTAGAATTTGAAAATAGTAATCCCATCACAAACACACACTAAATTAAAATGTTGGAAAGGTAACTCAATAACCTTTAAAACAACACCAAAATCACACTAAAAGAATGAACTTTGACCTTCCAAAAATAATCCTAAAGAAAAGTGACAGTAACTAATTTCTTGTGATGCAATATTCCCAATCACCAAAAACTAAACCATGTTTTAGGAAATGATTCTTCATTAAGGGATGTCCCCGCATCATTCCCAAATTTTTGTAGGCTATAATATGCATTAGCCACATAATCTGCTGCTTCCTTCTTATGCCTTTTGGAATGGCAGGTTGCTGTTAGCTTGTTATATTGGTAGGGAGCTCACTAGATAGCTTATTTAATGAATCATTCATAGATCCCTATCATCAAATGTAAAATATCTTGCTCCTTTAGTCAAATGCCTGTTTACTTTGGTAGCCTTATCCTTCAGTTTATTAATGTGGAAATGATTTGAACACCACCTATGGTCAAATCTGTTACAACTTACAATATTGAAAAGATAAGTCCAACAACTATGGTTTTAGAGCAGCACATATCTATATCTTGACTTTTTTAGTCTTCCCTCATTCTTCCACAAATGTGCAAACTAACTGAAATTCTAGCCAAGTTGTCAACACAATTAAACTTACAAGGAGTTGAAGTTAAACAGTAGTAAAGAGTTGAAGTTAACAGTAGTACCATCTCCAGCACATAGATTGCAAATTGCTGCGATTGCTATGGGGGACGTCCGCCAATAAATTGCACAAGCCAGTGTTATAGTGGCAGCATAGTATAATGGTCCCTTCAGAAGTTCCCTAAGGCATTCAGAAAGGAAATTTGGAATTGCAATATGAGAATTTAACTAGTTGTCAGTCAGAAAACCCGAGAAATTTAAGAAAATCCAAAATAGTTGACCTCTGTCCAGACCAACCTTTACAGAGCACCTGACTCAGTTAAAGGTGTTAGAAGTCATCATCTAATGGCCCAAGAAAGAAGGGTCTCCAATGATGAAAACCAACCCAACTGATGAATCCAATCTTTAGCATTTCATTCCACAGGAACAAAGAGTAAGCAATAGGTTGAATAAGAAAAAATGTCTATCAGATGATTATGATTTCCCAGTTAAGCCAACTCCTAGTATTGAGATCCTGGTTGGTCGCACAGTATTGTAGGACCAGAAAACTTTTTGACTGCACACTTGATCAGAAAGTACAGGCATAGATGAAACCAACAGAGGTTTGGCATGCAGACATCCAGACTTTAGTATTGCTCTAAGTTGTTACCTGTAGTCTCCATTTCTACTCATGGACTTGACGATGGCCTCATCTTTCAATAATCCAAGTCCTAACAAAAGCATTCTTATGATATTTACACCAGGTACAAGAGCCGCTAGAACTGCTGCCTGGTGTCCAGAACTGTAATGATTAGACATAGCTGATTTATCAGGAAGATGCACTAGAAAATTATGGGGAAAATTCTCTTCAGCCATATAGACTACCTGAACAGTGGCCAGAAAAGCATGAAGACGAGACCAACGCTTATATGCACAAGCTTCCGCGAAATTTTCTATAGAAAACCAACAAACAGTGAGAAACTTCGAAGCATAAAATAAATAAGTAAAACATAAATGAATGAGAAAATGGGAAATTAAATAAATAAACCCACGGTTCTCATATCAGAAAAAAGTTATAAGATTGTTTGTTTCATCTCTTTTTTTTTTCCCCCTTATAAGATTCAATTGCCCAGCCCCTTTCCACCAAATATGTAAAGAAGTCCTTTTCAGGGCATGTAAAACAGTACTTAGATTTTAAGAAATTAAACTAAATTGATATTCACTTCTACAGAAATCTAACAATGTCAAGTTACGTAAGAGATCCAGGAACATGCAAATATTTATCCTTGAACTCTTCAATGTTATAGTCCATTATTAATAATCCATGAATAAAAAAAAAAAAATGGTTATCACCCGTTGCATTTGTATCAGTTGATTTTTCCCCCCCCCCCTTCTAAATATGCTCTTGTGCAACAATGAATAAATCTCAATAATTACAAATAATTTCTTCACCATCGTGTATCCTACATCAAACCATGCTTGTGGTGTAGTAAAATCAAGATGCTTACAGTTTAGTCTTGTATTGTTAGCTGGAAGATTTATACATGAGGCTTTGCCATTGTGGGGTCTGCGGAGGGTCATAATGTACGAAGCAAGAAAGGGATCAGGGGGCTTTATGATCGGAGAAAGGGAAGGGGCATGGTTGGTGTGTCATTGGGTTGTGGGGGGACCCTCGTCAATCAAAAGGCTTATTGATTTGATTGAAGACTAATACAGTTAGCTTAGCTAGCGTTCCGGGAGAATGACGTCATTTAGTCAGTTCATAACAATCTCTATATAGCAAGGGGCAAAGCTTCTACGACTGCTTTCCCCTCATGTAGTCGTCTAGGAAGGGGGGAGACCCGCCGAATTAACATCAGAAATCCCCAACATGAACAAAGACAAAATCTTGAATTGCGTATAAAAACAAAACGAACCACTTCTATTACCTCTTAGCCAGGATTTAAATCTATCTCCAGAAAGCAAGCTGAGTAGTTCTCACTTTGTCTAGTGACCAAGCTTAAAGAATGCCGTAAAATGATCACAAAAACTTCAAACCGATTCGCCACGTGAAAGCGAGCCCAACGGAAGCGAAACATTGTTCGTTCCCTTTCTTCAAGTAGGTAAAGTAGGCATACAAACCACCTTAGTTTTGCCTTAGACTCTATTGGAACGAAGCAAAGGAGGCTGAATGGAGAAAGGAAAGGGACACGGGCCTACATGGTCCTAATCAAATGGGGTAGCCCTAGGAGAATATGATCTCGCAGCGAGAAAGCCAGCATGCAGCATATTCTACAGAGTCCCTTTGGCTTTAGCTATGCTCTCCCTTCCTTCTCGTTCCCCACGAGTTGCAATGCTCCTGAAAAAAGCCTTTTCTCGGATGAGATATCCAGTGAGAGACCTTCAGACCAAAGCATTGCCATAGCATAGCACAGATACCCAATCCTACAACTTGATCAGTCTCCCATGTCCAAACGTCCGGGCATAACTTTAATTAAGAAGTAAAGCCATCATATAGCCCAACTTGTGACTAGAGCTACCAAACATAGATACCCAAGCCATACCCCGCTTTGTAGAGAGGCTGTTTCACGACTTGAACCCACGACTACCAGGTCACAATGGAGCAACCTTACTGTTGAGCTGAGATCCACCCTCTTAGTCAACAAGAGAATATATCATTAAATTTAAACCACTCCTCGTTTGTTCCAGTGGAAAACAAGGTCCAAAAATGGCATAGTTTAATTGGCTAAGCAAGGGATTGGGAGGAATCAGTGGTGGCCTGGGCATGACTTACCAGTGGAGAAATAGATTACGTTATGTTTTTGTTTTTGTTTGGGGTTTTCTAATTAGTCTATGTTTTGGGGTCTAGGGTTTCTTTATTTGATTGCACATTTCTATATAGCAATGAAATTTCAGCTATTTAACAAAAAAAAAAAAAAAAAAAGGAAATTTTTCCTTGGAAGCCATTTTGCACTTCTGTAATGAGAAATAATTTATCAACAATCACAAATATACCTTCAGTCAATGGCATCGCCTAGTCCCTCCCAGTTTCAAAAACAAAAGAGAGAAGAGAAGGTAATGTATCCAGAACCAGAAAAACTTAGTCAGGACTGTTGGGGATTCTTTACCATAGAATTATATGAATAACCTCATTGATGTTAGAATACAAGAATCATAAACCAATCATAAAAGATTAACCATGGGTGTAGTCCTTATACCAAGAACACACAAACATATAGATTTACCCCATACATGATAATCAATGGGAGTAAAAGAATACCTGTGTGTAATTTTAGAAATCCCATAAGTATTGATCACATAACTCTCTCCCATGTGCTTGAAGATTAGTCCCATGAAAATTATAACAAAGAACTACACAATGGAGTCCCAGTCGCTAAGATCTTCTGCAGCCTTTCACATTTGGCATGCACTATTCCTGTGGGGGAATCCGTGCTTCCAAAACCATGAATGTGTTAAAGTGACAGCTTCAGGGACCTTTAGCTTCTATTTATAATATAATCTCTAAAATCCTAATTCATTCCCACAATGGATTGGGCTAGGAGTTTCCTAATCAGAGTGGGTCTATAATTGCTTGGGCCCAATGGATCAATTAGTATCAGTTAAGCCCACATAAAAATCCTAACAATCTCCCATTTGGGCTACACTGATACTAATGTCTTTCTATTGACACCTGACCAAATAATCCCAGGACTAAACACCACTCAAATAAATTTTGATTCAATCAATAATCTCTACTGTTGAACAATTTAAGAAAATACACCTCAATATATGGCATATAACTATCTAATGTTACAAACAATAAAAAACTATCAATCCAAATCACCTGGAAACATATATATATATATATATAAGGAATTGATATCATACCTATGATCACATGAAATATACATTTTCTTATAGGTCATTTTCTGAACTAAAGATCAGCCTACGTTGAAAACCTCACAGGTAGTAAACTTTGATATTAATCAACACTTAGGCAAACCGCCATTTTCTTGAATTAATATCTTACTTTGGCATACCGCCATGGCTAACCGCCACTTCCATAGATTTAGGTTAAATACCACCATAAATCACAAACTTTGACAAACCGCCTGTGGTTCATCATCACTACCATGGATTTATGTTAAATACCATCATAAATCACAAACTTTGGCTAAATACTACCATACATCACGAATCCTGACGAAATACCGTCAATTTCCTTAACTTATCGTCAATTACTTTGACTAAGCACTGCCAATAAACCTTAGGAGGCACAACCTTTAAACTTTGGCTTTTGCCACCATGATATCTTTGGTTAAATGAGATTATAAAACTCCCACTAACCAAGCATATCAAAACCTCAATAATACCAATGTCAGAAAACATGGCTCTTGAGCACTTTGTCGATAAACTTGGGTGACATCACCTTTGGGCAAATGTCACATTTACCTTTGGAAACACACAAGTGAACTGAATGTACTACTTTGGTGGGTTTCACTCATTCCTATCATGTTTCCACATTTGAGATGAATATATGTACAGAAATGTATGCTTTAATGTGTTTCTTACACAACTGAAGACAACACAAACAAATGAAGCATAAATGTACATAAATAATTCAGAGAACAAGATTTAAGATAAAATCATTCCAAAATTACTCTAAAATCATTAAAAAATTAATAGGGTAACAAAATAACCGGGCTAGAAAATGAAATATGCACACCAAATAACCGGGCTAGAAAATGTAATATGTTCAACTAGCAAATAAACTACACAAGAGTCACAACCATAACTATGTTCCTATCCTTTGGGCTAAGAATGCACTGGTCCTCTTGCAAATCCAAATTTACTGTGAAAATACAATTATTTTTGTCACCTATGGGCTTAGACGCCTCTAGGTTATAGTCCTTTCCATACATGTATTTTCTTTAACTTGGGTGACATCACCTTTGGGCAAATGTCACCAACTTTGCTGCGCTTGAAAAAACTATAAAAAAATAGGATGCACCACTTTGGTGGATTCCACCAAATCCTTTCATAGCTTTCTAGAAATATATTGTGCAGCATAAAATGTGCGGAAGCTCACACCCAGTTTAATTCTAACATATTTATCCATCATAGGGTGTTTCAAACAAAACATACAAGTACAAAATGACATGAATATGAATTTATTATATATTTCAGCCATAAATAATTTTTCAATATCATGATAATAATAATTCAATACAAAACTCAAAATAGTTCTTTTGCATGAAAAACAATATAGTACACTGAATTTATCCTCCCACTAGCAATTTAGTATATTGAATTTATCCTCCCATTAGCAACTTAGTATATTGAATTTATCCTCCCACTTGATTCGACCAGTCATAAATTAATCCATTTCTTGGATAACACAATTCGTTAAATGTGACATACATATAAACTTGTTCACATAGGCCCAAAAATAAAAGAAAACAAAACATTTTTATCAATTAATGTTCATAAATAGGTTTTCAAAGAACAATAGCAGTGTTTGAGAACTTGGTATTGGATTGATCAAAATCGATACTAATCCAACCCAACAAATCCAAATTGATCCAATCGGAATACAAAATAACACATTAAATAAACCTATAACCTATAGTCATAGTCATGAAACACTCATCCACCCTATTGCCATTAATCAACTGTCCAATACCTTTTAGGGCAAAAATCTTTGCTTTAAAAACATATTACCAAAGTATTGATTTGGTTTTCCTAGTATAGAAAACTAGGTTTTTGAGGCATATATAGACCTCCATATTCTTAAGCCACTTTTAAAGACATTCAGTTTAATGGTTCAACTCAAGGAAGAATAATTCATTCAATATATAATAAATGCATGTAACATCAATAAAATTAAAACCAATATTACATCAGTAACCATTAAACGTAATCAGAGTGTCAACCGAACTACATTCTCAACCTTTGGGTCTAGAATGCACTGGTCCACTCAAAAACTACAATGACTGTGGGAGTTCTTCAACTTCGAAAATTACTGTCACTTTTGGATGAATAGCAACTTCTAGATTAAGGTCTACCAAGAGTACACTTGTATTTATGCTTATTTTTTATAATGTCGCCTTTGGGCAAGCATTACCTAATTCCTGTCAACAGTTTTCTATGTCTTTGAAAATAAGACAAAACCTTTTTGTTGCAAACCTACCTATTGTAGTAATCTTAGATTTTACCACTTTGGTGGTTCCATCCATTCCACTGCAATAGCTTGCAATTACATTTGACAGGTTAAATTTGTGGGTTATTTAAACATGAACTAAATATCAATTTACATGTAAAAGAACAAGCATGTAACTATTAACAAAATAAACATTACAACGCTCAATTATCAATTACTTCAAGAGTGTCAACCGGAGCTATATTCCTGACCTTTGGGTCTGAAACATACTGGTCCACTCAAGTTTCCACTATTACTGCGAGACTTCTTCTAACTTTCGAAAAAATACCGCCATCTTTGGATGGATAGTATCTTCTAGGTTGAGAAATCCCTATTCTATTTTTCACTTGCTTTAATTTTAACTTCTCTTTAATAATGACACCTTTGGGTGAATATTAACAACCTTGCTACCAACCATTATTCTGTCTTTTCAAACAAAGAAGAACTTTGATTTATATTCTATTACAATAAGGTTGAACTTTATCACTTTGGTGGATTCCATCCAATCTTACTGTAATAGTCTACAAATTCATTCCGGCAGCTAAAAGTGGAATTGTTTAAGCATAATAAAAAATATTCATAAACAAAAACATGAACTATCATTAGTCAATAAATAAGTTAATAAATAAGTTCACATGGTGACATGCAAGTAATATATGGGCTAGTTTTCCTTTTATTTCTTACAATTAAGATAAATATGAATAAAAATCACAAAACTCCCATACTTTTAATTTTCACAAGACAGACCATAAAAGTTAACCAAAAGTATGCTCATAATATATCAAAACGAAGAGCACGAAAAACTAGACTCAACACAAAAAACCAGGGTGAAAAATTTCTCACCGTTTGCCTATACGAGCCATTTGAAGTTGCAGAAAAATGGGTCAAAATCAATATGGTTTGCCAAACCAAACTGGTTCGGCCCAAGTGGTCTAACCCGGTTTGGACATATTAGTTCCGGGTCAAATCCAGGTCTTCGGGTCAAGAATCCGAGTCAAACCTGAGGTCTTTGGGTAGGGTATCTGGGTCAAAATTCAAGTCGAATGGTCAACGACTCGATTAACCTTTGCCAGAATCAAACAGGGTTGGTAATGGGTTAACCCACTGCACCTTCGGGTTAACTCGGAAACCCTACCGAGTTAACCCGGCGATGACTCGCCAATGCAGTTTTTTTTTCTCTCTCCTCCAGCGGCGCGTGCCGACATGTCCAGAGGTTTCCAGTGACGTGCGACATACCGCCGCGACCGTCTTCTTGTCCTCTACAACTTTCGTGGAGAAAGTTTTTCGATTCGAGATCTTTAAGTGATGGTAAAATTACGATTTTCATGATTTAGAACCCAAATCTTGTACAAAATCAATTTTTCTTGATTCTAGCATTATAGGATTGGTTCTGATACCAATTGTTGGGGATTCTTTACCATAGAATTATATAAATAACCTCATTGATGTTAGAATACAAAAATCATAAAAGATTAACCATGGGTGTAGTCCCTAAACTAAGAACATACAAACATAAAGATTTACCACATACATGATAATCAATGGGAGTAGAAGAGTAATTTTAGAAATCCCATAAGTATAGATCACGTAACTCTCTCCCATGTGCTTGAAGATTAGTCCTATGAAGATTATAACAAAGAACTATACAATGGAGTCCCAGTCTCTAAGATCTTTTACAGCCTTTCACCCTTGGCACGTACTATTCCTGTGGGAGAATCCGTGCTTCCAAAACCATGAAGATGTTAAAGTGACAGCTACAGGACCTTTAGCTTCTATTTATAATATAATCTCTAAAACCCTAATTCATTCCCACAATGGATTAGACTAAGAGTTTCCTAATCAGAGTGGGTCTATAATTACATGGGCCCAATGGATCAATCGGTATCAGTTAAACCCACATAAAAATCCTAACAAAGACCTTAATGTGTCTGCTACCTGCATCCTCATGTAATTGCATAAGCTGATGTAGCTACTACTGATTGCATAACGAGGAAAGAAAATGATATTAAAGGCAAAATGGGGGAGCTGTATCCACCAAGAAAAGCATTCAAACTGCCCGTTTCTCACTAATCCTTACTCCTCAGCTCCTTTATACTGGAGGTGCTATTTGTTTTATAACGCAAGAAGATTCTGATAGAGAACGTCTGAAAGTAGGAGAATAATCCACTGAATAAGCAGAAGCAGGTGCGACCATTAGACGAATTGGTTCTAGATATCTGCAAATTGGGTTGGGATACCTAATGGGCTAGTCTTTGTTTGGGACTAGTGAAGCTCTAATGCTCCTATTAGTCATCTTATGTTTAGAAGAATTATCTGAAGTCAACATCCCAAAATAAGGAAAAGAAATCTTAAAAATCCAACTACACAGATTTCAATATTTCATGGTCTTACATCCCAATCCAAATGGTATTCATCAAAACTAATCTAGTATATGAATTTGAAAAGCAGTTAGAAGAATTCACATAAATAGATGAAAGAGAAATAGGAACCTGTTCGAGGATCCCAAGCTTCGCCATTTCACCCCAAAATCGAAGCAGGGAGAGAGCGACGCAGCCCGTGAGGGTTGCAAGGCAAAGATCTCTCGTGACCGGGTTTTCAGGCAACATCGAAGCGGTAACTGAAGTCTGATCCCGGCGAACCCTTCGGACAGCTGTGTTGTTAGATCGTTGACCGAGACTGTCACCGGAGGAAAAGGCAGAGGGTCTACTTAGATTCAAAAGAGTGAAGGAAACTGAGGCTGGAATGGTCGAGGGGTGTCGCTGAAAGCTGAAGAACCGAATTGAAATTGGGGAAGATATTTTACTAACCTTGGCGGCCATTAAAATCTTGGTTATGTTCTCCACCCTTGGGCGATTTCCCACTCCAGTAGACCAAGCTTGATCGATCCTGACGATCCATTATTTAGTTGATGACAAATTTGCAAAAGATGTGATTTGACGTTTCGAGGAACTTGTATCAGATTTACAAACCGCCAAATCTATGTATACGTAGGTTTTGAAAATTTTATTCCGAACAGAACTCTCTTTTGGGGGAGCGTGGTGCCTGCGCTAGGCACAATGAGGATGAAATGACCTCTCCACTCCTTTAAAGATTAAAAATATCAATTTTATTGATGTTCATCAACAATTTCATTGGCCCGTGCATACGCAGCCCCGTTTCCCCACGTGAAACACATTCTATTTTTTTATAAATGGGGTGAAATAAACCTACTTGCGTGGCTCTATGCCCAGACATAAGGCCGGGCAGGGGTAGGGATGTATTTTTAATACCCACCCCATGTGTCAAGGCATGGAAAACCCAATGTATAGGGTTCTTTTTTCCTTCTAAAATGTTCATTTTACATTTTGGAAGCTTCCCGTAATGTAGAGGTTTGTAAAATCCGTTTAATTGTGTTTAATTGAATAGAAACTATTACTTACAAAAAAAAAAAGGATAGAAATTATTAGGAATATTTTACTCATTTAAAAAAAATTATTAGGAATATTTTTTTTATTTGAGAGAAATAACGCTATCTCTTAGTGTACCTTACACGCCATACACTTAGGGAAGTAGAATCAGACTATGAAAAGAAGCCTATGACTTGGCTTCACTCCCCCATATGTGTGGGCATATGATACACTAGGAGATACTGTTCTTTAACCCATTTTTTTAATAAGCTCGAATTCGTTGAAAGACAAATAGCTCCCTCCAAAGGAAGTTGGCATTGTATAATTTGTGTGGTAGCTTAAGCCACCACTAGTTAGTTATGTGGCAATGCATTTGGCATTCTATAAGCTTTTCCAAAGAGCCTTCCTTGGCCAAATAGAAAGTCTCCGAGAAGCGGTAGGTCGCAACAACCATCCTTTATAGACAATAAACATTAATGAACTGGTTGTCTCATCCCATACTTGAATTGCTAACCACTGCATAAAAATCCTTTGTGAGGAGGCTGTGAGCAACAATAATGATTTAATGGTTAGGGTGCATGTCGGAGTCTTTCTAACCAATAGATCCTCATTATCACTCCCTGTTCACCGCAAAAGATTTGAATCCATAACCTATAGGGACCCTTCAGAGAAGATAGGAAGCAGTGTAGGAAGCATTGAATGCAAACAAAGTGGGTTCCTTGACTACTCCATAGGTGCTAATTTATCTCTTGAATGGAAGACAATTACTAATCACAATCTTGGTGGAAATGTTTAGGGCAGTTTTGTCCAAGTAAATTAAAAAACTAAATTGAAAAATCTGAGCTACCCTTAAGAACTCAAAACATCTCTGCTGCTCTCTCGTGGACTCGTGGGATGTGTCATTCTGTCCTCGGCGTCCTCGCTTTTATCGTTCTTCTTCGATCCTCTTTAATGGCGTCCACCAGCTCCTAACTGCTCATATGCCGAACTTGCACCGTATAAAACCTCTACTAGCCTATGATCAATCTCCTTCTGTAAGTCCTCTTGTCTTGTTCTACCTTGCTGCAACCTCTTCTTAATTTTTATTTGCACCTTTTTAGCGATTCGATTTCTAATTTTGGATTTTGGGATTCACATTTAGTTAGAAAATGCAAACATCAAAATGTTTCAGTTGAAAATATGCATTCAGTTTGCTTCAACGTAGTTTGTGATAAAAATTCGACTGTCTGGATGTTTCCTCCTTATACCTTCAGTAGGTAGAGCTTGATTTCAGAAAGGGTAGAAGCTTGCTTTAGACCTAGATTGGATGCTCTTGAATGGGCGGATGATTTTCTGCTTTACAGTTTTCAAATATAGTGAGCAATTTATTGAGGCGGTTAATGAATTTTCTTTGAAGAAACTGAAGGTTTCTACTCTGGTGAACTTTAATGTGGTCAGTTCTTGTTGCTGCTCTTTGTTATGCTATCTATTGGGTTGGGTTGGGTTGGAGTGGGGTGGGAGGGGGGGAGTGCGACGCCCTGATTTTCATGACTCCAAAAAGAAACTTTTGAACGACTCAGGTTATATGTTAGAATTAGATGGTCTAATTCCTTAACTTGGTATATGATTTTGGTAAAGAGGGTTCGTTGGCCAGCTTAGGCTCGTAAATTCTGAAGCTAAGGCAGTATGACATCTTGAATGGGTATCAGTTCTTGTAGTAGGATGTACATCCTACCCCTGGCCTATTATCTCTTACTCTTGTTGACAAGTCAAAAGTGGATTGCTGGTGTTGTCCCATTTTCAGTATGTGAATGGAAGGGATAGTTTAGTTTGGTTAATAGAATCCTTGGATTTCAATGAGCTCTAACGTCACCTCTTTTTTTTTGGGGGGGGGGGGGTGGCAGTGGGGTGGGTAGGTTAAGGATGGTTATTGGCATTTTAGACAGAGTCACCTTTGTTTGAGCAGGTTTAAGAAGCTCATAGTTCAAGTATCAGAATCAGATGAGCTGGATTGGCCACTGCTGATCCTTATTTGGGTGTGCTGGATCAGATAATCCAATAGTAACATTCATTTAGGAGAGTCAAGTGTTGCTTTTGAATCTTACAAATTAGACCAGCCTCAAGTTGTGTTAAATTGGGTATATCAAAATTGACTAGGCTTTAAGTTGAGCAATTTGGGTTAAGGTTTTAGGGTTATTGATGAGGAACAATAACCTGTAGGACAGATTATTGAACACAACTACACAGGACAGAATTACAGTGAGACCAGAACATGGAAAATGCGATATCTCAGAACGTGATGGTCAGATGGGGTTGAGATTATAATCAAATAGAGCTCTAGAGGGGTTGTTTAAGCCCTCCAAATATCTGGCTGATCCACTGGGCAAATCTGCTAGAACAGTAGGTAACATAAATTAGGAACTTTAAGAAAACAGAATTTAGAAACAGAAAACAATAAGTAATATATCACAAACCAGAGATCAGATGAACCTCCAGATCTGGTCAAAAGAATAAGGTCTTAAGAAGGAGAATATTTGATCAAAGTTTGAGCCCCATCCAATTGCTGGATTAGGAGAAATAATATGGCAAAGCATGAGACATAATGGGATGAAGAACCAGAAACTGTAGGGATGAGAACAGACCAAAATCCTGCAAAAACAGTAACAACTATATATATATATATATATATATAATGTATAAGTAAGTTTTCTTTCATTTCGCTGGGAATTTTCAGTTAATGACTTATATGAAGTGTACAGACGTAGAAATCCCACACAAGAAATAGAAATCTGTAACTGTCAAGAAAATCACTTGTTTTCTTGCTTTTGAAGTTCTAATTTTTTATTCCACAAAAAAAAAAAGGTTATAATTTTTATTATTTTATTTAGCTGTTTATTTGGAATTTACGGATGCATTACAACCTATCCATATGTTTAGTACATGTATACATTAAAAGTATGGTACGTTAGGTAGACAGCCGGTACCTTATTATAGACTGTCTTTATAAGCTTGTGGCTGATTTGTAGTGGTGCATCAGGTTGACAACCGACACTTATTATAATTATCCATAACCCGTCATTCTTTTTTCATGGATCCTTGCTCTCGTCCTTGCTTGGAATCTTCATGTAGCTTACCCTATTAAGTTGGGATAAGGTTTGGAATGTTGTTATTGTATATATATATATATATATATATATAGAGAGAGAGAGAGAGAGAGAGAGAGAGAGAGAGAGAGAGTAGCATTAAAGAGGTAATAAAGAAAATACAAAAGGAATAGATATTAAATAATGAAGGCCATGATAGGAGAGAAGGTGGTTGCTGGAAATTGACAGAACGACAAGGTAGAAGAAGGAACGATATGACCGGGCTTCACCACCTTGGGTTGCTTTTGTTTCACCACAAGGGGTGCTGCTCTATTGAAGAAACACATATAGGTTGAATGCCAAAATCGTGGGCTGTAGTAGCCCTCCTCTTGTATTAATAAAATATGAAGCATGTGTCACAAAAAATAGAAAGTTATTGCTACCAAGTAGCTTAAAACTAAAAAATAGAAACTTCCTATAAGATCTAAGTTTCCATAACATCAAAATAGAAACTCCTTTGTTGTTAATGGCTTAACAACTAAAACTAGTACAAAAAATAGAAACTGTGAAAACATGGCAACTAAATAGATATCCTTCATATGTGGCAACAACAGGGGCCCTCAAAATCTGCCACAGTTTGTCCTCTATAGCTGCTGGTTGGTGCGTGCATATGGGGCATAATAGGGCTTGAAGATGGAATTAAGTATTACCAATATATGGGCTCATGTATGGGACTTAAGTCGATGGCCTGAATGGGCTGGCCCTTTTGGTTCTTTCTCCTCCTATGCTGGCCTTGTACTGTATCTGCTCCCCGGATTGAAGAAGCTAGACCTCGAGTTTTAGTAAGTTTAGGAATAACTTAGCCCAAAGTAGTATTCTGCCCACTCAGGATATCTAGGAATAAAATCCTCAAGGCATGGTTCTCTCTCCTCGAAGAACTTGGGTGGAATTACAAATCTGATGTGCTCCACCTCAGGATCAATCTCAGCTGTGGAGGGCGTATTTGTAGAGTTCTTTGACAACTGTATTGTCAACATCAACCTTTGTAGTAGTGCCAATCACCTTGACTACTGTAGTGTCGCGCACCTCGTCGGTGTCAGTTGTAGTTTTAAGACATGTAAGGTTGACTCCTTAAATATCCTCACCGTTATCATATGCAACATCGAAGTCATTATCCTCTTTAATGGTACTAGAAACCAGGGCATTGAACTTCTATCGCACAGTACAGAATTTTGCAACAATTCCATACTCCTTACAACTAAAGCATCGAGTGTTGGGGCTACTGTCCATAATTGTCTTCTCTTTGTTGTTGGTTGTCGTAGTAGTTCCAAAAGATCGTCTGGTAGAGGTAGCAGTGGTAGTAGCACGGCCTATGGACCTATCCAAGACAACACTGACTGTAGACCTCTTGCTATCTTCTCCGGCTTGAAAGCCAAATTGTTTCATGAAAGTCCTCAATAGCTCCTCCACTCGTAAGGCCTTCTAAAAGCAACCTTGCAAGTTAGATATGTCAGCAACACCAATCCTATCCCCGATGTCCAGCCTCAATCCCAATTTGAAATGGGATGTCAGCTAGTCATCATCCTCCTCGATGCATGTTTGACACTAATGCATTGAACTGGTCCATGTATTCAGCTATTCAGCTACAGTCATTGCGCCTTGCCGAAGGGAGTTCAATCTATCATGTAGTTGTGACTTGAATGTCTGAGGCAAATATTTGTCTTTTAGTATTTTCATCTCTCCCCACGTAACATCGGTACCAATGGATGCATCAATCCTCTGTAACCTCCTCTCATGGTTCCTCCATCATCCACATACGAGGCTGATCATCTTGGTATGAGCCAATTGTAACTTTCGGGTTTTCTGAACTTAGAAACCCCATTTTCTGAAAACCCTTAATTTCTCAGGTGACAAGGAAAACCCAATTAACTAATCTTCTTCGTTTTTTCTGATATGCTTCAGATAATTTGGTGATCACACTCACAATGGAAGCAGGAGAGGGTGGTATCATTCCGAAAAATGTTATAGATGCAGTGAAGAGAAGCCTTGTGAATGTGGAGGAGCTTAGAGTCCACTTACTTGGGTTCTTGGCTCTTTGTGAACCAGATGTTCTTGCCGAAATGGCTCCTCTCCAGCGAGCTCAAGCGCTTCTGATGCTCGCTAGGGCTACTTCGACACTATAAATGTATGCTCGCATACCCAATTTACCTTCTTTTATGTTACTTTAGAGGCATATTGTTTTTTCCCCTAGTATTAATGCTTGAATCGTCTCTATACAGTGTGGTTGAGGAGTAGCGGAGTTCACCCAGATATTCTTCCAGTTAAAACAGAACTCGTACGATTTTTAATTAGTTATTATCTTTGGTTTTTGTGCTCCATTTAAGTTTTATTTGTTAGTTTGGATTAACAGGTCCCTGTTATCTGTTTTTCTGTTTGTAGGAGAGCCTAAGTTTGTACCATGATAAACTAGAACGGTGTTTAGATTTGAGCAAGGGTATTACTTTCATTGAATCTTACTACTTGTTTGAATTTATCAGGTTTATTCTTAGTTTTTTAGTGGTTGAAGAAGCTTTACTATGTTATTGCAGCACCATTGCGGCGTTCCACTAACTTGAATTATCAGGCGGCAACTCATTTTATCAAGCAGTCTTTGCCTTGTCTTACGCCGGGTAACTGGAACTATTTGAGCTATTGCATGGTTGCTACATTCTGTTATGAAATTATTTTGTTGAAGTGTAAATTTTATTTTGCAGTGCAAAGGAAAAATATGAGGGACATAAGTACAGGAGAGGGGGCAAAGAGTAAGTTCTCTGAAGGTAGGAGTTCCCGAAAGAAGAGGAAATGCCAATCATCTGAGAAACAATCTATTCGGGCTGCTGCTCAAGAATTTCTTGAGAAAGCAGCCAAGGAGCTTCTTGGTAATAACAAAGGTGACATGAAAGGGCCTCTGTGGATGGAGAGTTTGGATAAAGAAGACATGCCTATGAGTTGATTCTCATTTTTTTCAGCTTGGTAGGTTTGAATTACATGTTTCATTCATAACATTGCACACATTTTCCTTTGGTCTTTCCCCCTTTATATTTAACCCGAGTAGTGGAATTCACATCCTTGTTGCGAAGGTTTCAGAAAAAACTGTTCTAGTTTGAAAACTATAACAGAATGTAGTGCGGATTATGCTATAAACAATCCTCAATTTTTTTCAGTGATATCTGATAGCTAACCTGTCATTTGGATGGAATATCATGTCTGACAGGTATTGGGAATTGCCACTTAACCCAAACTGGATATTCATTCTTCAAATTTCTTTTGATTAGTGATACTCATTCTTCAATTACTGTTAGTTTATTGCGATTCAAACATTTGGTTGTATGTTCATCAAAATCTGGAAAATAATTCCTTTTTTTTTTTTTAACTCCTGTATGTATATATTGTTGTCATTGTTCTAAAGTTAAGTAAAGCACTTTATATTGGCACTTTCATAAGCGTGAAGTTGCTTTCTGCTGTGTAGGAATTTTGACGACGACTTATTTGGTTTCTTTGTTAAGAGACTTTTGATGTGGTATGGCATTTCAAATGGTGGCCTTTGAATTCATTGTCCAAGGAGGAGTGCTATGATGCAGATTGAAGGAGTTAAAGGGCATAGGAGTAGACAAAGAATTACTTGGAGAGAAGTGAGGAAAAGCTTTGGGTTGGCCACAAACATGGGTTTTTACAGTTGAGAGAGAGAGAGAGAGAGAGAGAGTATTCTATGTTTCCTAGCCTTCGATGACAATTTTTTTTTTTTAAGTTGTTGATAACAAAACTTTATCTAGAAAAACAACTTAGTGCACAAGGCTCCCATTACTGCAGGATTCGGGAGGGAAAAATGTACATAACTTTTTTTTTTTTTTCGATAGGTAATTTGTATGTATTAAGGAAAAAGAAAAATATAAAAGTACAGATTAAGGCAATCCCTACAACCTTTTTTGGGCAGACCAAAAGAAAGGTTGAGAGGTCCTTAAATCAAACAGGACAAACTTTGTAACACAGTTCATCTAATATAGAAAGAAAAGCTTTAACAATTAGGAAAAGATGCTATGAAAGAGTTAAGTAGTCCAATTACGGGAACGAAGAAAGTACGAGGCATTTTCCATGTGACGGTTCTTCTGTAGAAAGCTTTTCACTACTGAATGGGTCAGGTTTTTAAAGACTTCAGGGCCACCGTCCTCATTTGATTCTAATGTTTCCTCTGAAAAATCCAAATGTATATTATCTGTATTATCAACTTGATGGGTCACCTCTTCACTGTGGTTTAATTCAACATGATCTATCACCTCATTACTATGATTCAATTTTGTCTCTTCTTTCAAAGAAATAACGGAATCTACAAGATTCTTAATTCCCTTGAAATAAGTTGCATTTGCTATAGATTTGGGAGTCAAATGTATGCAACTTTACATGTAAGAAAACTTGTTTACTATAAAAAAAAAAAAATGTAGATTCCGTATTCGTTACGATGTCACGGCCAACTCAAATAGTTGCAAATTTATTCATGAAAGCCACCTAGTACTTGGCAGCTCCCAGAATTAAGGTGTTCAATCTTCCATCTTGCATTAATTTCAGAATTAAGACTTTAATATTATATATAATCTTAGACCTTCGGACTAGCATTTCCATATATAGCTTCATAATAATGTAGTCAATGGTCAAATATATTCGGCTTCATGTATAAATAATGGAGGAAGAGGGTTATCCACACGTTTGGTTAAGCAGCCAAAACCTGATTAATTAAAAGAATTTAAGTGTCGAATTATCCATCATAGGAACATGGGTCAACCTCCAACCAACATATATAGGGACTTAGGCCGGTGGAATAAGACTAAGAAATATTAGTGGTTGGCTGGTCGTTTTTAAGATTCTGAATAAAGTATAGGATATCAACTACATTAGAAAGTTAGAAATTGTTATGAATTTGAATCATCATTAGCCAATAATATGGGTAATATTTCTACCAAATTTGGGTTGTCTACGAGAACTGCCTCCCCTTAGGGATGGCCAGGGTGCCGTTATACCTAAGACATATTCCTTTCTCATTATTGTTAGGGAGAGGGTTAGGGGTAAAATCAGTTTTTGGTAAGATAGCGGCATGCACTAGTCATAGGGTAGGACATAAAAAGGCAAAGGGGGAGGAGAGCGGATGACAAATGTTGAGCAATTTGGTGGCATGTCCAATCATTTTCCCTTATTGTTATTAATTATAATAGAAATATGGAACAAAGTTTTCCGTCCGAGAGCAGCCCCTATGCCACATATTTAGGGGCACACAATGACACATGGGCCGCTCTTGGAGAGAAAAACCTTGGCCTAGAAATACTATTGTTACAGTTGTTCCTCAGTTTACCTATGCATATGCCTGTATTTTTCTTCATACACAAGCTTTATGTTTTTAGAGCATGAATAGTTTTCTAAGAATAACACTAAGAATGTCTAAGATTGCATATTGCTGTGTCTAGGCACAAGGCCGCTCTTGGGCAAAAAACGCTTGCCCTAAAAATATTATTATCACAATTGTTCTTCCTCAGTATGTTTGTCCCTGTGCCTGTGCATTGTGTGTTTTTCTTCATACGCAAGCTTTATGTTTTTAAAGCATGAATAATTATCTAGAATAATGATAAGATCCTAATACAAATGAAAACAAAAGCTTTACCATTGACTTTAGTGTCGTGGATCACAAATGACAAAACACTAAAGTTGTTAAACTTGCTGTCCTAGGTTAGTAATAAAGGAGGAGATGGATAGGTTTATACTAAAACATTTTCAACTTTGAGGTTCTTTGACCTTCTGTTTGAGTGCTTTTAGAGTCCTTTTTGTCTCAATGGAAAATATTTTACAAGAGTTCTATTACAAGCAAAATAAAATTGTGCAGAAATATTTGAAAAACACACAGTTTTTATTATAAGTTGTGGTATCTTGATCATTTCTATAATGCCATTAAAATACTATCCTCACATATGGCTTGATCTTTCTTTCAATCAACCACACTCAAATGTGTCTCCATAGTGCTATAACCAAAAAAAGGAACATATGATAAAGATAATCAAAATAAGTTTTAAGAAAGAGGGCCTTTGAGCCGCTAGGCAGAGTATGTTAGCATCTTTATGTATCTCTCTCTTCTTCATATGAACTGATCTCGCTACCTTCCTATGTATTATAATATTTAATGACATCTTATTAATGTGTTCCTCGTATATATTTGGCTTGCTCAAAGAAACATTTCCTAAAGTTTTATAACTAAAAATTAATATTTCAAAATAAAATTTCATTTTGAAACAAATTGAGCCTAAAATAAAACTATATGAATTTATATGACTTCCATTCTTCCACCACTCCCTATATCGATGAATACTACTAGAATGAAAAGGAAAAGATCATAGACTACCAACCCATCTAATTAAGATTAGCAAGAAATTGGATGTTTAAACTTCTAACTTTGGGATTCTCTCTTGCTCAGACATACATATATAGCTATAAAAATCTGAGTGCTTATGGACTAGTAATCACATGAATCTGATTCCCTTACACACACACACACACACACATATTAATAATGGGTATCCAGGCCTTCAGCTTAATTAGTCCCACGAGCCTATACTAACCCCACAGCCGAATGGATGAGGCCATACAAGGGTTTAATGAGAACCATTCAACTTTCACCGAAAATAGTGAAAAGCATTAAACACCCTGTGTGAGTGGCCCCATAGCGATAAGAGGAGTCAAACTTAGAACCACACGCTTCTTGAGGCAAAGGTCCCTTGCAAACTCTATTACTCCCTTGGGATTTCTCCTCACACGAGGTCTCCTTCCTTCCAAATCTTCTTTTCCATGTGAAAGAATCTTTGCCTTTTTCACAGTCAATGGTCAAACATGATTTCCTCTTGATTGGAGTGGACCTCACCCTTCCGCTTCCTACTAGAGTTCATCATTATCAAGCCAACTGGGATTGAGCTCTAATTGTCTTTCCTTTGCCGCTCCTCTAGAGCCCTCTCAAACCCATTAGCTCATCGACTACTCTCTCTCTCTCTCTCACACACACACATAGCCTAAGTTCTTATTGACCATTAAATCACACAAAACAACAATTAACTGATTAAAAGGATGAAAGAAAACACAACCTAGAGTGGGGGGCTTCTTGAATGCCAGCTTCAATTTTAATTAATCTCCCTTGAACTTGAGTAGTTAAGCCTGTTAACCACATCCCTCACCAGAGAAGACAAAATTAATGGAAAAATAGGCAAATTAGCAAGTCTATTCCACTACTCTCTAGAAAGGAATACAATGCACAGAAAAAAATAAAGTTTACATTTTAAAACCCTAGCTACCACAACTTTATGTAAAAAATAATAAAACATTGAAAGAGAAAATGCCACAAGATGTCAATATACATACTAAAACGAGTTTTATGGATTACACAATAACCCAATAGCACCCATCTTTTATATGACATTGCACTCTCACAAGATTCATTTAATTTTTTATGACAGCAGAGCTCATTCGTTTCCAAAACTAAATCTGCCACCATTAATGCCTTCTTTCTCAATGATCTTTAATGGCATTTTTCTGGATTTTACCCATTACATACATGTTTTACTAATATGATGCAGTAAAACAAAGAAGAATCTTAGGTAACTTTAGAAGATCAAGAGGGAGAGCTTTTTAATCTCAAAAAAAAAAAAAAAAAAAAAAAAAAGGGGTGAAACTATTCTTGGGAATAATTAGCATATAGAAATGGAAGACAAGTTTGGGAATAAGTACCTTATTACTTATAATGTCTGAGGATACACATGACAATGATCTATGATTCTATTTTGAATCTTAATAGACAATCACTAGAATGCTCCCATTGATAAAGTCAGATCCAGGGTACTTGGCATTCTTGATTTCATCCTTTCTTCTCCTTCCAACCCCTTTGATGTCTGGCTTAGATGATCAATAGAGTATCTTTCATTATTTGATGGAGGGGACAACAAAAACAAAGATCCACAGCTTTCTTCTTCTTCTTCTTCTTCTTCCTTGTTCTGAGTTCTTCGAGAGTCCATTATTTGTCTTGAGGTTACATTGAGCGACAAGTTCAAATCAAGGTCACAGTTGGGTGTCAGCTTCCTTTTTAGTACTGCGTTTCTCTCCTCTCTGGTCACCCTCCAAGTTGTGTCTTGGTGGATCCATCTCTCTTTGTCATTTCCTTGCAATCTGGTATCATATAAGTTTGGATTGATCATAATGGTTGTTCTGGATTGGGTCTGGTTGGAAAGATGATCATTACTCAGTTGAAATTCATGATGGATATTCTGAGTTCTCTTGGTAGTTTGTCCACTTAATGAACTATAGAATCCAGGTCTCTGTCTCAAACTTACACCATTGCCTTCATCAGGGTAATTACTCCAGTGCCCATAGGCAGTACTCCAAGAAAAATCACTAAATCTGGAGAGAAGGATATAAATATATAGAACTATGATGTTAAGCTCTTCAAATTTCCATATTTTCTAACTGAGAAAGATAATTCAAAATCTTTCAATTTCAATACCTGAAATTTGAAATAATCCCTTCATTGTCATGACTTTCTATCATGGGAAGTAGTTGATAATGGCTGTGGATTTGTTGATCTTTAGTTCCCATGAGATTCCCTTCATGGGTTATAACTGTCATGAAAAGGTAACATTAGCACAAGTAATTAATACAAGAAGGAAAAGATGTATACTGAACCAGGCCATGAACTCTTAAGTTACCTCCACCCTGATCATCCATCTTCTTGCTTCTATACATCTATTGCACAAAAACAGATCAATGCAGCATAAAAAGTGTGATTTAGAGAATTCTGAACTCATAATAGTAAAGCAATCAACAAGAGCAAGCTTATTAGGCTCTTGGTTGATTTTCTAAGAGCTGGCCTTGGTGCATAGCGGGTTATCGGTTGTCCCCATCCTTTTGTATCTTCTTCGGATTTCCCTAATAGCTTGATTAAACTGTGAGGATAGGCCGTTGTTTTATTGTGGAGATTTCTGTACCTATTTCTTTCCTTCAATTTTGAGGAAAAAGAATTCTTGGGCTTCGTTGAATATATTAATTATTCACCAAAAAAAGAGCAACCCAGTGCACAAGGCTCCCGCTATTGCACAAAAATTACCTGTAAATGACTCTTAACATGAGTGATGCTAAGGCCCTTGATGTTCATCAGCTGAAGTACTAGTTTAGGAGTTGCTTCTGCACCAAACAATGAATAAGAGAAATCCGAAGAGGACACAAAAGGATAGAGAGAACTGAAAATCAGTTGAAGTACTAGGTTAGGATAATTTGCAAAAAACTTACTTTCTTGTCCCCCAAGTCTTTCCACGGCATGAACGAAACAAAGGTGGAGATCAGGCGTCCAACGCAGCCTTGGTACCTTGGATCGCACATACTGTCTAACACTGCCGGAACTTCCCTTATTCTCACTCTCCTCAACACTGCTGTTGCTTGAGCTCACACTGTTTCTAGTCCTTCCACCCTCATCGTCTTCGTCGCCATCCTCTTCTTGATTCTTCTTTAAGGGTTTTTCTTTCAAATCATCATCAGGGTTGTTTTCATTTCTATCCATCTTCTCTGATCTTCCCATTTCAAGACCCAAATCTGCAGCTTTCCTGAAGAAAATTAGATAGATAGGAGAAGATAGACGCAATAGTGATGGGTTGAGGAGATGAGAATGGAATTCCTACTACTTATTCTTGACTTGATGACACCATTCTATTAATCTTTTAACAAATAGAGAATATTCTCAAATATTATATAGCTAGCTGCACTTGTGAATGGTATCATGCATGCATGCAAAGCATAGATGTGCATTCATGCATTCATCATGTGTGTAAAAGATATATGATTGGGACAAGTTTCTGTTTCTATATTGGGTGGTGAAAATCTGGGGTAGTAGAGAACAGATCTCTCTTAAAGTCTTTAACTGGGTAGGCAAATTAGTTAAGGGTTGGGAAGTTTGTGCAGGAAGGGGATCACGTTTGCTGGACCTTTTGATTCTTTCTGTCGGTGGTGATCACGGAATCATATCTATAGCTCCAATCCGTATTTCTTCTCTGTGACAACCACAAGAATAAGATAGTAAAAATCACAGAAGGGTTGGGATCTTGAGACTCAGAAGTTTTCTATGGTCCATTAGGATAACAGGGTTGTTTATTCTCAAGCGATTCCACCAAAACCCTAAAAAAAGAAAGACAAACGACAAATGATCAAAGAGAAAAATAGATATCTTGAGGGTTTTCGAGGAGATTCTTAGCTAGAGTTTCAAAATCGAGAACATATTTTAATATGTTTTGTGTTGTCCCCACGGTTGATTTCAAAAGTTCACCTCTTGGTCTCATGGTGAAAAACTTGTCAAGTAGGGATCTCCTTGTGGTTCCGTTTTCAGGGTATATATATGGATCTGGTGAGGGCCATTTTATCATAGTAATATGTAATTTTTTGACGCATACATTAGAAAAAAAAAACTCAGTTTATGAGGTCCTCGCTACCATAGAGTCTAAGAGGGGCAAATGTACGCAATCTTAGCCTTTGCTTCACAAGAGGGTCTGTTTTCAAGTGTTAATTAACCTTGAGACCAGCATGTTGCAACTGAAGCATTCACTAAGGGATTCAGATCCTCTCTAGTGGCATCGGAGGCCCAATGCTCACCGATGGCTGGGCAACAGGCTCGCTCACTAAAACATGTCAGGGTGTGTGCCTGGGTTCTCCCACCTGTCGGATGCGCACTGGACCTTCAGTAGCACAAGAAAAGATTTAGTTCTTTCACTAAGACACATTAGATATTTTAATTACGCAAATAACATGATGAATCTATTAAACAAGAAAACCATTATCAGAGATCCATATCGTTTAAAGAAGATGATCCTCAATCCTCTGATCTTTTCTGTTGATCTTGTTTGTTATATTCTTTATTCAATAGTTAGGTTTTTAGTTACTAATGAATATTGCTATCAATTTATAGACTGATAACATGGACCAATCTTGTAATACTGAATAACTAATATTTCTCTCATATTTAATAGGTATAATTGCTGATAGATATTATTTTAAGACAGTTAATTGCAAAACCTATTACCCATTAAGGGGATGATCACTTTCTACATTGGACAACATCGATCCAACCACTTGGATCAGTTGTACTAAACCCACTACATGAGAAAACATTACAAATCAGAGACAAAAGTGACAAATTAACCCAAATTACATTTTATTACTATATATATATATATTTCCCTTTTCTTGGGAATATTTCTTTGACAATAATTAGGTAACAAACCATACATCACCTTCTCTATTGAAATAGTGATCAACAAAGAATTGCAGTATCGGAATTAAGTCTTTTGTGTGTGTGTGGTTTTGACAAGTTATTGATCTTTCTAGATTGGGTAGTTTTAAGTTTTAACATGACACATATATAATGCCAAAAGTCTTTAGGTAACATTGTAAAAAAAGTCAAAGTTTGTGATTTCGGGAAAAATATCTTTCTGATCTCCTACTAAACTCAATCTTTCTGGACGAAAGTTGAAAATTAGGCATCTTATTAATTCCACGGTTGACGATTCAAATGTTGCACTTTCTATGAAATGGGAGGATAACGTATCTCAATTATTGAGACAGTAAGCCCTGACTAATATTTGTGTTTATATGACTATCATCATCTGAATAGAAGAAAACCCTAAAAAAAGTGATGATAAAGAGTGGTTCCTACTTCTTATTGCAGTTCACATGTTGTGTTTGAAAAGTTATTATATTTTTTTTTTTTCTTAACGGGAAATGGGTGTTTCATGGTAGTGATTGTAACCCTCTAGGCCGAAGTCCTCATAAGACGAAGCAGTATTTTCATAAGATCAATGAGCGATAGTGAGGCGTGTCTACTCGAACCCATAATCAGCTGAATAAAAAAAAAAGATGAAGATCGAATTAAGGGCTATATATGAATCTTTTGGGTTGGGCACTTGAGAACTAGCTATGTATGCTCAGTAAAGTTATACTTACTAGGGTTGCTCAGGTTCTATATGGCTATGTCCAAAAAAATCAATTCTGATGTTTGTTTGGAATAAATTTGGAATAGAACAAGTACGTGATGTCCAATTTGTTTGTGTGTGTGTATTTTGTTCAGAATGAACCGGGTGAAAAATAAAACACGCATTTTTTGGTCGTTGGAGAAACAGATTTGATGTTGTTTTATAAAAAAAAAAACGAAAATTACACTCCCCTCTCTTGAACTTTGGCTTAATATCATGTTCCCCCCCCCCCCATGTACTTTCATATATAGCAACAACCTCCTCTCTAGTTTGAAGATTCTATCAAACTACCCTCAAGTGACTAATGTTGTTAAACTAGCCTGTAAAAAGACCATTTTACCATTCTAGGTAATATACCTATATTCTCTTCCTTCTGTCTTTTCTTCATCATTTTCAAATCACGCTCACGCCTAAATCGCTCGGTATACTTCACAAACTGTTCTCTTGTCTCATTGTTTCTATTAAGCAAACTATAAATCACACCTTGGCATAAGTAAAGCCTGAAATCATTTGGATCTTCCATTGCCAATTCTTGGTTAATCTTTAAAGCTTCATCAATATTCTTATGAAGAAACTGAAACTGGGCAACAATTAACTTCACATCGCGAGCTTCAACACTCTTCTGCTCCTCCCCTGCAACTGTTAATGCTTCTTCAAGTCATTTCAGCATCTTCCCCTTCTCCACAATGATCCATAAGTAACCCATTCTCGAATAATGCTTCAAAACTTTGAGGGTTTAATGTCAAAATCTCTTCATAAATCTTTCGAGCTTCATCTTTCTCTCCCATCTCATTCAACAACCTCGCCATTAAAATATTCCATTCCACCTCCAACAGTTGAGCCTCAACCAATCTTCTCATTATCTTCAAAGCTTCCTCGTCTTCTCCGTCTTCTAACTTCCTTTGCAAGAGAAATTTCAAGGCTTCAACATAATCAACCAGTGATTCCTTGGTTTCTTTCTCTTTATACACTTGTTTCTCCTTCGTCAGTGTCGCCGGAGAAGGCCAAGAGGCAGTGATTTACAGGGAGAACTAGTTCTCCGACGATGTTGACATCACCATGGTGGATTAAGAGATCAAAATTGTAATCAATCATTCCATCGATAGAGTTCTCGACAGGTATGATGGAACGATCAGCGGCTTTATGCTCGAAATCCTCGAAGGCGTCTTCCATGTGGTCGCAGGGGAAGGCATCACAGACTTGGAGAAACAATAGGTAAACAATAGTTGTCACAAGTATGATGGTACGATAGGAGGCTTTATGCTCGAGAGCCTCGAAGGAGTCTTCTGAGGCAGCTTCTTGGCAGTAGGAGCCTCGAACGCCTTGGTAGGCGACTCGGACTAGTCTGCCGGAGAATCCTACACACGTAAAGGGAGAGAAAGGTGTTAGTGATTCTAAATCCTAGAATCATTTGAATGACCTACAGTGTATAGAATACAAGAATGAATAATAGAAAAAAAATCAATCACATACCCGTTGAGCGTGAATGAAGTCCCTAAATTAAGGTTGACGCTTGCACCACGAACTATGATAGAGAACCACATAATATGGGTCCTTCTACTGAGATCTTTTGCAGCCTCTTACTCTGGGATCTTCTCTCTGTCTCTACACTAGCTCTTGTGAGAAAGCAGTGCTCCTAAACTATTATTATGAGAGTAACGACTGTAGGGACTGTTAGTATTCTATATATAATAGAATTCCTAAACCCTATTCCATTTCCACAGTAGAATATGGCTAGAAGTTACCTAATTAGAGTGGTCCTTATTCTCTTGGGCCCAATAGGTCAATCAGTATCAGTTAAGCTCACATAAGAGTCCTAACAATCTCCCACTTGTGCTACACTAATACTGATGTCTTCCCATTGACATCTGGCCAAATAATCGCAAGATTGAATACCACTCAAAACAAACTTTGATCTAATCAATAATCTCTATTGTTGAACAATAGTAGAAAATACACCTCAATATATGGCATATAACTATTTAATGTTACAAACAATAGAAAATTATCAATTCAAATTGCCTGGAAACATAGATATAAGGAATTATATCATAACCGTGATCACATAAGATATATCCTTCCTTATAGGTCCGTTCCTGATCTAAGAATCAGTCTACCTTAAAAACCTCACAGGTAGAGAACTTTGATATTAATCAATACTTAGGCAAACCGCCATTTTCTTGTATTAATATCTCACTTTGGCATACAGCCTATAGTTAATAACCACCTCCATGGATTTAGGCTAAATACCGCCATAAATCATGAAACTTGACTAAATACCGCCATTAATTGTGACATATCAAAGTAAACCACAATAATCATACAATAATATGATGAGAGAGAGAATATAAATGAACACTATATTGGAAAGTAAACATGCTCAATATAGATTGTGCTCATAATGTATGATCTAACAAAATAATGCTTATTACAATACCACTAAGGATAAGTAAACTCCCACTAAACAAGCATATCAAAAGATTCCATCACACCTATGTTAGAAACATGAGTCTTAAAAATTTCCACCGGAAGAGCTTTAGTCAGAGGATCAGCAACCATCTCTTCAGTAATAATATGCTCAACAACGATCTCCCCAGTGTTGATCTTCTCACGAACCAGAAGATATTTAATCTCAATGTGTTTGGAGCTGCTTGATCTCTTATTATTCTTTGCAAAGAAAACAGCAGAAATATTGTCACACCACAAATGTAAAGGCTTAGAGATGGGATCTATAACCTTCAGTTTAGATATGAAATTCCTCGGCCACACTGCTTGCTTGGTAGGCTCATAAAGTGCCACAAACTCAGCTTGCATAGTGGATGAAGCTAAAATAGTTTGTTTGGCACTCTTCCAAGAAATAGCTCCTCCTCCCAATACAAAAATGTATCCAAAGGTAGACTTTCTATCATCAGGACACCCACTGAACTCCAAGTCAGAATACCCCAAAATTTCAAAATTTTTTGATTTACTGAACACTAGTTTGAAGTCCTTTGTCCACTGTAGATACTGCATGACCTTCTTAGCTACAGTCCAATGAGCCAGACTAGCATCAGATTAAAACCTGCCAAATACACTGATTGCAAAGGCAATGTCAGGGCGAGTACAAACTTGTGCATACATCAGACTTCCAACGACAGAGGCATAAGACTTGTCATTCATTGAGCTCCTCTCAATATCATTCTTTGGACATTATTGCTTGTTCAACTTGTCTCCTTTATTGATGGGTACTTCACTACCAGAACATTTAGAAATGTTAAACCTCTTTAAAACTCTATCAAGATATGCCCGTTGTGATAGCCCAAGTAATCTCGATTCCAAGCACATAACAAGCTTCACCCATGTCCTTCATTTCAAAGTTTTCTGAAAGAAAACCCTTGGTCTCCATCAATAAGGTCTTGTTGCTACTAGCTAACAAAATGTCATCCACATAGAGCACAAGAAAGATGAAACTACTCCCACTGAGCTTCAGATATATGCACTGATCGATTAGATTCTCTACAAAATCAAAAGAAGTCA
This sequence comes from Macadamia integrifolia, assembly GCF_013358625.1. Lineage (NCBI taxonomy): Eukaryota > Viridiplantae > Streptophyta > Magnoliopsida > Proteales > Proteaceae > Macadamia > Macadamia integrifolia. The sequence continues at coordinate 13,312,109 of NC_056565.1, forward strand.
CAACTCGATCAAATTTCAAGTACCATTGTCTTGATACTTGCTTTAACCCATAAAGAGACTTTTTCAACATACAAACAAAGTCCTCTTTACCCTTTTCCTTAAAACCTTCTGGTTGTCTCATGTACACTTGCTTTGATAGCTCTTCATTCAGAAATGTTGTTTTCACATCCATCTGATGTAACTCTAGGTCAAATGGGCAATAATGGCCATGATAATTCTAAATGAGTCCTTTAATGAGACAGGTGAGAAGGTTTTCTTGTAATCTATCCCCTCTCGCTGAGTAAAACCCTTTGCCATGAGTCTAGCTTTGTAGCGTTCTACTCTACCGTAAGAATCTGCTTGATTTTGAAAATCCACTTGGATGCAATAGCCTTACAATCATTTGGAATTCGCACTAATTTTCATACTCCATTGTTGCTAATGGATGACAGTTCTTCCTTTATTGCTTCTACCCATTTGTCTGAATGCTTATGATTAACTGCTTGAAGAAAAGTAACAGGGTCTTCTTCTTGTCTTATGTCAAACTTACACTCATTCAAATAAGAAACATAATCAAAGTGCAGAGAAGACTTGCACACTCTAGTAGACCTCTTTACAGGTTCAGGTTGAAGACTGCCAATATCAGCGGTATCAGGAGGTGATGGTGGGTCTGCAATAGTAATATCTGTCCCAACTTGCAAATCATTTTCAATTGGAGTTTGAGTGACTATATCATCAGTCAGGATGGGATTGAGATCAAGAAGTGAATTTCTCAACTCAACAGGTGCTATCTCAGGGGTGTCATACTCCCCTTCTTCAAAAGAGAAATTATAAGGTGTTCTAGATTCTTCAATGCATTCAACAAATCTAGCATGAGTAGTCTCTACAATTTTGTGTCCTGGGCCAGGATAATAGAATCTATACCCTTTAGACCTCTCTGGGTATCCCATAAAATAGCAACTTGTAGTCCTTGAGTCAAAAACTTTTTCTTGAGGGTTAAAGACTTTGGCTTCTGCCTAACATCCCCACACTCGCAAGTGTCTAAGGCTAGGCATTCTGCTACTCCAGAGTTCATAGGAAGTCTTATTCACAGACTTGCTTGGCACTCTTTTGAGAAGATAAACAACAGTTTTAAGTGCCTCTCCTCATAAGGATTCTGGTAAGGTGATATTGCTCACCATAGAACAGACCATGTCTTTTAGAGTACGATTTCTTTTTTTCGCTACTCCATTCTGCTGAGGTGTTCCAGGCATGGAATATTGAGGAGCTATCCCATATTCTTACAAGAATTTTGCAAAAGGACCAAGCAACTACTCAAAAGCACTACTTCTCCCATAATATTCTCCACTCCTATCGGATCTGACCACTTTGATCTTCTTGGAGTGAAAAAGGTCAACTTCAGCTTTAAAAATCTTGAAAACATCTAGAGCACTAGATTTCTCACTGAGAAGGAAGATATACCCATATCTTGACCAATCATCAATAAAAGTTATGAAATAACGGTGCCTAGTGAGTGTAGGGACAGGAAAATGCCCATAGATGTCAGTGTGAATGATGTCTAATACTTCAATACTGCGAGTAGTATCATTTTTCCTAAAAATTGTCATCTTTCCCCTAATCCAATCTATACAAGTTTTCATGTCCTGAAAATTAATATTTTCTAATATCCCTTCCTTTACCAATCTTTTCATCATCTTGGTTGAAATATGGGCCAACCTTCTATGCCATAACATAGAGGATTTCTCATCAATCAGAGAGTGTTTCACTCCCACATTCAGAACCTATGAAGAATTACAATTCAATCTATAAAGCCCATCAACAAGAGTACCACTACCAATAGAGACTGAATCATGTAATAAGCAAAAGCTAACTTAATTAAAATTAACAGAATAACTGTCTAAACAAAATCTATAAACTGAAATCAAATTTCTCCTCATAGAGGGAACATAAACAACATCCTTCAAATCAATAAATAAGTCTTAATGAAAAAACAATCTAATAGTTCCTATGACTTTCGCTTCAACTCTAGCTCCATTGCCCACGAACACTGTCACTTCATCCTTGCTTAGCAACATCCTGCTTAGGAACCCCTGCAAGGAATGAGTGACGTGAATAGATGATGTAGAATCTAATCACCATGAATCAATTGGTACATTAATAAAGCAAGATTCAAAACATACTAAGGATAGATTCATACCATCATCCTTCTTTTTCTCAAGGTAGGTCTTCCTCTTAAAACAATCCTTCTTCATGTGCCCTTTGGCCTTACATTAAAAACACTCTATGCCACTCATGTCTTTTTATCCCCCAGATTCTTTGAAATTTAATTTTTCCTTCTTGTTCTTCCCTCCTTCCTCCTTTAAATGGAGTGAATTTTTCTTTCTTAAAGAACTTCTTGATTCCTTTGCTAGGTCCTATAGAAGATGAAGTCTTACCATGAGTAAGATTGACACTTTCAACTTTGGTCCTATTAGTTTCCTCTTCCTGGGTTACCATAGTGATCAATTCATCAAGACCCCATTTATCTTTCAATGTATTATAAGTAGTCTTAAGAGTCTTATAGCTCTTAGGTAGAGAGTTCAAAGCAATGGTGACCACGAAGTCATCATCAAAATTAATATCTGTACATCTGATCTTGTTTCCCAAGGAAACCAGTTCTAGTATATGCTCTCTAGCACTTCCTACTCCATTAAATCTAGCCCTAGTCAATTGGCTTATGAGATCGTGAGCCTGTGATTTCTTAGAGCTATCAAACTTAGCTTTTATTGCAGTCAAATACTCAGAAGCAGTGTCCTTTTTAGCAATACTATCCTTGATAGACTCAGGCAAAGCACTTTTAATAATAGCCAAGGACTTCCTATTTGTAGTGACCCACTTGTCATAATCCCCTTTCTCAGTTTGGGTACTGGTTGCAGTAGGTTCAGCTGGTTTGGTGGTTCTAGTACATAGGTCTAGGTCCTTGAGAATCATGTAGACCTCTAAGTCTTCCATCCATTTATTGAAATTATCCCTAGTAAGCTTAGGAATATCAAGCACACCAAAACTAGAAGACATCCTATTGAATGTTTTAATAAAGAATATTCTATTCAACATACAGAAATATATGTAAAAGAATGAGCATGTAACAATTAGCAAAATTAAACATTACAATGCTCAATTATCAATTACTTCAAGAGTGTCAACCAGAACTACATTCCTGACCTTTGGGTCTGAAACATACTGGTCCACTCAAGTTTCTGCTATTACTACGAGACTTCTTCTAACTTTCAAAAAAATACTGCCATCTTTGGATGGACAACAACTTCTAGGTTGAGAAATCTCTATTCTATTTTTTCACTTACTTTAATTTTAACTTCTCTTTGATAATGTCACCTTTGGGTGAACATTAGCAACCTTGCTACCAACCATTATTCTCTATCTTTTCATATAAAGAAGACCTTTGATTTGTATTATATTACAATAAGGTTGAACTTTACCACTTTGGTGGATTCCATCCAATCTTACTGCAATAGTCTACAAATTCATTCTGGCAGCTAAAAGTGGATTGTTTAAGCATGAATAAAAAAATATATATATTCATAAACAAAAGCATGAACTATCATTACCAAGAATAAATAATTTCATATTCTGATATGCAAGTAATGTATGAGTTGATTTTCTTTTATTTCTTCCAATTAATAGGAAAATTATAAAGAATCATTAAACACCCATACTTGTAATTAAAAGTGGGATTGTTTAAGGATGAATAAAAAAAAATATTCATAAACAAAAGCATGAACTATCATTACCAAGAATAAATAATTTCATATTCTGATATGCAAGTAATGTATGAGTTGATTTTCTTTTATTTCTTCCAATTAATAGGAAAATTATGAAGAATCATTAAACACCCATACTTGTAATTTATAAAAAAATAGACCATAAAAATTGACCAAAATTAAGCTCATAATATATCAAAATGAAGAGCAAGAAAAACTAGACTCAACACAAAAAAATCAGGGTGAAAAATTCTTCACCGTTTGTACGTACGAGCCATTTGAAGTTGCAAAAAAAATATATATATATCAAAATCAATCTAGTTTGCCCAAACCAACCAGTTTGGCCAAGCAGTCTAATCCGGTTCGAGCATATTAGTTCTGGGTCAAATGGTCAACGACCCAGTCAACCTTTGATCGAGTCAAATAGGGTTGATCATGAGTTGACCCACTGCACCTCCGGATCAACTCAGTAGGGTATCCGAGTTGACTCGGCGATGACTCGTTGTCGTAGATTTTTTTTTCTCTCCTCTGATAGCCGATTTCTAGCGACGCATGGCAGCACTTCTAAAGGTTTTTGATAACTTGCGGTATACCTCCACGATCATCTTCTCGTGCTCTACAACTTTCATAAAGAAAATTTTCCCATACGAGACCTTTAAGTGAGAGTAATACAATGATTTTCATAAATTGAAACCCAAATCCCATTTTTTTTTTTAATAATTTCTTGATTCTAGCACCATAGTGTAGGCTCTGATATCAATTGTTAGTGATCCTAAATCCTAGAATCATTTAAATGACCTATAGTGTATAGAATACAAGAATGAATAATAGAAAGAAATCGATCACATACCCATTGAGCGTGAATGAAGTCCCTAAATCAAGGTTGACGCTTGCACCATGAATTATGATGGAAAACCACGCAATATGGGTCCTTCTACTAAGATCTTCTGCAGCCTCTTACTCTGTGATCTTCTCTCTCTGTCTCTACACTAGTTTTTGTGAGAAAGCAGTGCTCCCAAGACATTATTATGAGAGTAACGGCTGCAGGGACCGTCAGTATTCTATATATAATAGAATCCCTAAACCCTATTACATTCTCACTGTAGAATAGGGCTAGAAGTTTCTTAATTATAGTGGTCCTTATTCTCTTGGGCCAAATAGGTCAATCAGTATTAGTTAAGCCCCACCTAAGAATCCTAACAAAAGATCCAGAGAGCTATGGATGAAATGGATTTGTAGCTTATTTGAACAAACGTTCGAGATCGGCGATTAATGTTTCATGGCCAAAAGCGGAGGCGATCTTCTCCGGTGTTTGCAGCACAACGGAGGATTTAGGAGATGGGTTTCTGTTCCGTTGCTAATTTAAGTTGGACTTAATCACAGCTACTCCTCTGCCGTCACCGCCACCACCAAGAGATAGGCCGAACAAAGAGAAGTTGCTATTGCAATTCTGACGAATTCATAGCCGGATCTTGGACTGATAGAAAGAGGAATCCTAAGCGCCATCGTATACCGTCAATCTTCCGAATGCCCAAGTGGGCGACGATGGTAGTCAAGATAATAGTTTTAATGGAATTCTTGAGCCTCCAGATTATAGGAGTTTCCTAGGATACAGGGTTGGTAGTCGATGAAACCCTCATTGCAAAACCCCTAACCTTAGCCCGAGAAGTTGGTGGTTTTGGGATGGAGAAGTACCAGAAAGGGGAAAAACCCAATTCATATTTCCTTCATTCATATGGAAGGGTGATTTGGGCAGAAAATTGACTACTTCAGTGATGATGTCATCACTTAATAGGGATATCTAACAAAAATGGTACGTTTGATAGAATCTTCAAACTAGAGGAGAGGTTGTTGCTATAAAGGAAAGTACATGGGGGGAACTTGATATTAAGCCAAAGTTTAGGGGAGGGGAGTGTTATTTCCTCAAAAAAAAAAAAAAAAATAGAAGGATAAGTGTTTTTTGTGCGAAGGGTCCTACGTTCACACACAAGGGCGCACAAGCCCAGATAAGGGCATGATGGTCATTACACGCCCTTATATCTATGACGAAAGGGCCTCTCACGAACAGAAAACTTTACCTAAAATAGAAACGCAAATTTGTATAAAAAAGCAAACCCAATAGGCTCAAATCTCGAACTTAATTTTCTCTATTCTCTACCATCACCACCACAGAACACAATGGCAATCCATTGCAGTCCATATATGGGAAGGTTGTTCTCCTAAACAGACCTATGTTTTGCCAATAAAATATCAAATTTTAACTTTAAATAGAAAAGTAGAGAAGAGGAAGATACTGAAGAAATTCTGCAACCTGTGAGTGGTGGGTTTTATTAATTACAGCACTAAGAATTGTGTCCTTTTCTGCATACATGTGAGGACTTCAGAGCCTTTTCTTCTGTGTGTAGGAGTTTTAATGTGAGAAAGATTAGACACCCTTCAACCCTTACCTGTAAAGTCAACTCCTAACAATCCCTCATTAGTCTTCTTTTTCATTTTTTTTAACTTTTTATTTACCGCATGAGAATACGTGCATGAACCCTATTAATGCGGATCTAACCATTGTACATATATATATATATATATATATGAGAATGAGCATATTTGTCCCTTTAGGATTATATTAAAACCATCACCATCTTGGTTGATGATCTGATCCCATGCATCATATATGTCCAACATGCCATGACATGCATGTGCCATTGCCATGTCCTCATATGATCATGGCATGGAAAGCTTAACTTATTATCCTTCCTACCAATCTCTGCAACTACTCCATGGTAGGTTGGTGAAGGTATACAAGTCTTTACCCAAAAAAAAAAAAAAAAAAGAAGGTATATAACTCCAAATAGTCCAAATTAAGGCCTTACAAAATGGCATAAAAGAAACCGTTTCATTCTGAAATCTAATTTTTTTTAACCTAAAAGTTAATGACGATGGATGTAGGCATAAAGGTTTGCGGCAAAATTTATTCATCTATTGTTTATGATCCAAGCTTGCCCATGTCTTGAAAAGAGTTATCATTTAGGGGAAGTGTTTTCTATGAGGGAGTGCAGTTCTTGCACGTGCACGAGAGTCAATAAAAATGAATGCAGAAGCATTCATATAGAGTAAAGTCATCTTCCTTTTCATGGGGGCAAGTCAATCATTTTACTCCCCCCTAATGTGTTTGGGGTGCAGAGGCCACCCTCCTCTATAAAAAAGAACATTTTTCCTATCATTTATTGAGATTGGATCCGCTGCTTGTGTAATCATTTGGTCGTGCAGGTAAGTATTCAACACCTATCCCTTTTACTTATAAATATATCAATTTTTACCATAAAATGATAAAAAATGGGATAAGTGTTGGATACTCACCTGTACAATTAGATAATCATACGAACAACGGATCCATTCTCTCATTTATTATTGTTATTTCTACGGAAGACTTTTGCTCTGCAGGCAACATTTGGAGAGGATTCCCTACATGGGCATGTTCAGACCTCAAACCTTTTAATATGGACTTATAAACTGGTGCTAAGACCTTATGGGTTCTCCAGATGTACAAAATTTCAGCCCAAAAACTGAAACATTGAAACATTTTCACTTAAAAAAAAAAAAAGAATCAATAGATACGGATGATCGAGTTTTCTCATACCCATAGAAGAGAAAATATCCGTTGTTGGTTGTATGATCACTTGATTGTATAAGTTATCATCTAACACATCTTTTATACTTTCAAATATATCATTTTTAACTCTTGTAATGACAAAAAGTGGGACATGTGTATGTTGACTTGTACAATCAAGTGATCATACGAGCAACCGATCCAATTTTCTCTCGAAGATGCATGCATGTGAGAGGTTGGAGGGAGTCGAGGAGGATTTTTATCTACTCATATTAAATTACTCTTTTCCTTTTTTGGTAAACTCATATTAAATTACCCAATCAATCATTTTGAGACTCTGACCGAAAACTGAAGAAATTAGCTGTCTGGTTCAAAGTAGCCCCCGGGGGCTCCTGGTGAACCAGGATGAAAACCAGCCGGGTCAGGAAGCATTCCAATCGGACCAGAGGAGGGGAAATTCCACGGTGGAAACGGAAGTAAAAGGTCATGGTAGAGAGGTAGGCGACCAAAATTCCGGCCCCGGAATAGGGTTTCAGAACTGAAAGCCTAGTTCAGTTTCCGCCGGTGCTAGGAGAGGAACGCCGACAATGGCCGTTGTTCATGGCTTAGCTTCTTCATTCGACCTGAAGTTTCCTTTTTCTTCTTCTTCAAGTTCATTTCGGGGTAAACGATTTGCGTTTCCTCCTTTTAGTTCCAGTGGTTGGTCTTGGGTACAGTCGTGGTCTAGGTTTTCTATCAGAATCTGCAAAGAGAAAGGTTCGAGCTTTCTTGTTCATAATAGGGCGCATGGAAATGGGAAATTCAGGTTGTTTGGATCGGTTAAAATGGATCAGTTTTTAACGAGTGACGACGAAGATAAAATGAGTGAGGGACTGTTTGAGGCGATTGAGGAATTGGAACAGATGATGAGAGAGCCCGCCGATGTTCTGGAAGAGATGAATCATCGGCTTTCCCCCCGTGAGTTACAATTGGTCCTCGTGTACTTTTCTCAAGATGGGAAGGATTCTTGGTGTGCAATGGAAGTGTTTGAGTGGCTTCAGAAGGAAAAACGGGTCGACAAAGAAACCATGGAACTCATGGTTTCGATAATGTGTGGTTGGGTCAAGAAGCTGATCGGAGGTGAGCAAGATGTTGCAGATGTTGTTGATCTTCTTGTGGACATGGATTGCGTTGGCTTGAAACCCAGTTTCAGTATGGTAGAGAAAGTCATCTCTTTGTATTGGGAGATGGGGAGGAAGCAGGAAGCAGTTTTGTTTGTGAAAGAGGTTCTGAAACGGGGAATTGCTTATGCCGCCGCGGACGAAGGGGAGGGCAAGAAAGGAGGCCCAACTGGGTACCTTGCTTGGAAAATGATGGTGAGCTGCTTTAAATCACAATTATTTTTAATATACTGATTAAAATTAGTGTGGATAGTCGCTTGATTCCTGCATAGTTTCCTCTTTGATTACAATTTTACATGCTTATGTCAAGGAGATGATTTCTTGCTTTTTCACGTTTATCTCAAAGGAAAAGGAAATTCTTGTGTGAAGTTGAAATAGTGTGCCTGATTCTTTTTGATCTTGTCGCTTTTCCCTTCTCTGCAGTGGTAATTTCTTGACTGTTCATTGCAAATTCAGGCTTTCAGGGTTAAATGTGCTTCTTCCTTTTGATGGTTGCTTGGGTTGAACCTGTAATCTCATGTTTGTGAATCAGGACTTTGACAAATTGAGCTATAGGCTCCAATTTGACAGTATTAATATAATATAGTTTCATGTAATTGCTTACATACATCAGTGAGAAATACTAGTAGTATTTGATTAAATAATTAACTTGAATCATCAAGAGCAGAATCCAACTTTGTGGAGCAGTAGAGATCGCAGGGGGTTTGCTTTAGGTTCGTAAAATTTAAGGGAATAGTTTGGCAATAGGAATGAAAGTTGAATGTGATCTATTAAGTACACTGCATATAAGAACATACTTATGCTAAATTCATATGGGGCTAAACGGACTAAACTGATGAGATTGGCCATTTTGTTATGAAAAAGGAAAGTTTTGTTGCCTCCAACAATACAGTGGTGGCATTTTAAATTCTGTTTTGTGAATGAAAACTTATCCCCGTTTAGTTGGTATAAGGCTTAGTTGAGTTCAGTTGAGTTGTTGTGAATTAAGATTTTCTATGTTTTCTTTATGAATCTCCCCCCCACCCCAACCCCCAACCCCCAACCCCCAACCCCATAAAAAAAATTGATGTGGTGTTGCAATTTAGTTTTTCTAGTTTTATCTTGAAGGATGCTTTATTATTTCCCCTGTCTATTCTCAGGTGGAAGGAGACTACTGTGGTGCAATTAAAATGATGTTTGAATTCAGAGAGAGTGGGTTGAAGCCAGAGATCTACAGCTACCTAATTGCAATGACAGCAGTGGTCAAAGAGCTTAATGAGTTCTCAAAAACTGTACGGAAGTTAAAAGGTTTCGTGAAGACTGGTCTAATAGCTGAAATTGATGTAGAAAATGTCAAACTTATCGAAAAATATCAATCAGATCTTATAGGAGATGGTGTCTGCTTGTCCAATTGGGTGATTCAAGAGGGAGGCTCCTCATTTTCTAGGGCAGTCCATGAAAGGCTTCTTGCCATGTATATTTGTGCTGGTCGAGGACTTAAAGCTGAAAAGCAGTTGTGGGAAATGAAGCTCATGGGGAAAGAGGCTGACAGAGAGCTTTATGACATTGTATTAGCCATCTGTGCTTCCCAAAAGGAGGATAGTGCTGTAGGGCGGTTGCTTACTGGACTGGAGGCTACAAGCTCATTACGTAGGAAGAAAACCTTATCATGGTTGTTGAGAGGCTACATTAAAGGCAGGCATTTTGAGGATGCTTCTGAAACAATAATAAAGATGCTTGACCTAGGCTTGTATCCTGAACAATTGGACAGGGTAGCTGTAATGCAGGGACTAAGAAAAATGATCCAGCGGTCAGGGAATGTTGAACCTTATCTCAAGCTTTGCAAGCGCCTTTCTGATGCAAATATGATTGGTCCTTGTCTTGTATATCTGTATATAAATAGGTATAAACTTTGGGTCACAAAAATGCTGTGAAGAAATTTGAGGGAAAACTATGCTAGCCTGGAAGTCAAGATGTCTAATTGTGAGAAGGTCTGGCTAATTTGGCAGTGAACTCAAACAATTGGAGCCTTTCTTTTGGCAATTTTTGTGTATATGATAATTTCTGTATAATTCGTGAACAATAGAATGATTTCCATAGTTGTAGAGAATAGCAGCTTACGAGTTAACGTCAATGAAGTTGTGGATATTTTGTTCCTGGTTTTGTAAATAGTATATACTCAAGTACTTCAATCATAATCAATTTCCTCTTCAAAACAGTCTGATGTGTCACCACATATGCTACAGGTATGCTCCAACATCACCTCTCCCCCCCACCCCCTTTACATTTTTTTTTTCCATTCAACTAGTAAAATATATATCTGACACAGGACTGGTGAGTTGCCTGATTACCCTGCCGTTAGATATCTCTCTACTTCCGTGCTCTCTGAATAATATCATAAAAAATTTCTGAGGTTGTGTATTATTGCTGGTTTGATCACTTTGATCATTAAGAATTGACATTCTTTTGCTTGCTGTCTGTTTGGCATCTGTTTTTATATCCCATTGCAGTATCTTGTACATTATGATTGAATGCAGAATTAGTGGTTGACATGATTAAGATGTTTTATCAATAGTTGTCAAGGTGTTGCCTAGTTTCCAGTCGCCCTTTGCTGGAAGGAACCTTGGTTGCCTAGGCACCTTATTGGTGTTGCCTTGAATTTTTTGTCCTCCTCCAACTCCTAGGATCACTTAGGCGCTGAGACAACTATGGTTTTATCACCAAAAAAAAGGGAGGGGAGATGACAATTCTCTCTCTAAGATCTAAGGATTGTTTATCTACCCTTTTTTTCACTGCCTAATCAGAAAACTATTTTTGTAATAAATGAATGTCCACAAAGATTGAGTAGAAATACTATGCAATTGAATCTGAATTTGAACTTGTCGAGACAGGACGGCAGAAGGAATTCTCTGTAGTCCATTCTACTATCAATTGCAATATAGTCTTTCTGATGCTTGGCAAGAGTCCATTCGAAATAGAAGACAGGACAATATGGCCTTCCCTCCCAACCCCCCCAAGCCCCCTCCCCTAAGCATAATGATGGGTTCATGGTGAGACTTCCATATGTTTATAGGCCTAAACATATGTCCTGGCTTCATGCAAAACAAGTATTCAGAAGATGTCTCAAGGATGGGTTGTTTCAGCACTATGCAGATTGAGTAATTTGAAAAAAGAATAAATATGGTGGTCAAGTATGGCTGGTGGCACTAAGGGAACCCTGACCCTAATTACGGGAATTAGGGTCTTCTGCCTAAGGCTGAATTCGGGTAGAAAGAAATAAGTTGCTTAGGGTGATAGTGTAGGGGCTGGAAAGGAAAGTCTACTATTCAGAATGTGAAAGCAACAGAATTGTATATGGTGAAGTGTGATTGTTCAGGTATTAGGACAGAATTAAGTTCCTCGCAAACTAGGTTTAGAAGAAGGATATATTATGGTAAGAGTGAGAGTCCTGATGGGATAGATTAGGATAGAATTTCTTATATTTATTCTAATAAAAAGGTCATTTGATATATCCTGTTTCATAAGAAAAGGAAATATGTCTGCAGAAAAGTCCCATAGAAATGATTCTAATAAAGGATGTTTGTCTAGTTTATATTTATCACACCTATTTAAATTTTAAAAAGAAATAAAAAAAAATATTTTTTTAATTACCTAAAAATTTTCGATCATAAAAACATATCAAATGACAAAATAATTCCAAATCATTTTGGGTGTCAAAATGCCCCAAAGAAAATTTTATTCATATAATTTCCTCACTGTTGGGAGCATTATGGCTTGAAAACTAATCAAGGTATTCATAAAAATTGCATAAGAAGAAGTTTTCCTTCACCATGCAATAATCATAATTGCGTGGATTGAAGAGACGAAACCCCCACACTCCACCAACCCCTTCAGTGTCATGGATCCCCTGCGGTGGATGGGATCCGTTTACCCTACCCATTCACTGTAGATGTAGGAAAACTCAGTCCAATTGTAAATATGATTTTTTGTTAGAATGTTAATATGTCAAGGTATTATTTTATTTTTACACTTTAATTATTTGGTGATTCAAAACCCAAAATATATATAGGGCATTAGGCATCGCAAAAAAGATGTACAAAGGGAATAACAAATAGGTTTCATCAAAAAAATAGAAAAGGTTTATATCATTGCTACATGCTTATTTTTCTTGCATATTAATCAATTCATAATATTTTTAAGATAATCTTTTAGATATTCATTCCACATAAAAAGAGATGAGATAAAGTCAAATCAAATTCAAATTAAAACCCCTTTCCTGGACCTTATATAAAGCCCTAAATTGCTATTATCATCTTATTGTAATGTCATAATACTATACTCATAAGGCTCTGTCTATCATGTGCATGATAGATTGGCCGATTACCACTCCGTGGCTTCATGACCTAAATGCGTCTGAGGCTATCGGTTGTACACATGGTTATTATCATCAGTAAATTTCTTTTATACCAAAAAATGATAATAATACTACATTTAGGATGATTAGCACTACAATTGTATATGGGTTGACACCCATGTCTGTTATATGGGTTAATTCATCTTTTTTTTTTTTTTGAAAGAGAGAACATGACTACCTGCTTAACACAGCAGTTGAGAAAAGACTGTGCTACCTTCTCGTTGAAGATACTTCCATGTGTTCTCCCATTTCCTTGTGTACTAATGAGTACCTGCACTAGCAGGATAGCATTCTCTCGTCTCTTTTTTTCTAATGGTAAGAATACATTTCTTTGTCAAACGAGTTCTTCCTCCACTTCCATTGATTCCTTTGGAAGGCTACTTATGACTTGAGAACAACCAACTAATGAAGCACTTCTAATTGGAATTCCAAAAAAAATCCAATAAAACCCAGTGAAGTAATTTCTATTGTCAAAGACTTTAAAGACTTTGCAAATTCCATGTAAAATGATGACTATTAACCAAATCAAAATAACTTGGCTGGAAAGTGAAACAAAATTTTGGTCATTATATTTGTTAACATTTCGAATTATTTCCACTTTGTTATAGTTTACTGTTTAATTTTATATTCATTCAACCACATAGAGCTTTACTCATTTTCAATTAATGAAATTTTATTATCATTTTCCCATTAGATTATAGTAAATTTTGGCCTAAAGGATCAATTCAAAGCTCAACATGTTGAGAAGCTGTGTCATTACGAATTTAAGACTCACTAATTACCTTTTTTTTTTCCATTAATTTTTCCCCACTTGTGGTCCTTTGGACCCATTAAGTACATGTCAAGCACTAGGCCAAGAGTTGGAAGACTTTGTAACTTTAATCATTTTTTTAAGAAGTAATTGGGTATTACATCTTTAATAAATGACTTTTAGACTTTGAATTAATTATGTAGTCAATTCCACTTGAAAGTTTAGCAACCTAGTTGTTCAGTTTTTTTTTTTTTTTTTGAGCAACCTAGTTGCTCAAAAAGTTAGTCAAATTGATGTGAAGAATTTGAGTACTTTGAGAGTTTTGAGGTTTCAGAATTGCCCACATGAATTGAGGAGGCACGAATGATTGAATATCTTGAACTTCAAGCAAGAGATCATACTTTTTTCCATTCGTTCTTGAGAATCATCTAGGATAAACCCACAAATGCATGTGGCAGAATACAAGACATTGTACCTCAATACTTTTCATTTTTTACTGCAATTGATTCAAAATGAATTATTTAAATCTCTCTCGAGAGAAGTTAACCCAATCATATGTAGTTTTTGACACAATCCTATCTACTTTTCTTTGTCCTTCCATTGCTATCTACTTCAAATCTAAGATTTTGAATGAAGTTTCTTTCAGTTCTTAATATATAGGTTTTTATTGTAATGTTCAATTCAAAAAATTAAGCTATTAGGTAGAACTTGTATGTAAAATCATCGAAGATCTCAGAGTTTAACTCAGTTAAAATAACGCATCAATAACCCTTCATATATATATATATATATATGTATATTTCATTGGATAAACTTCACTCCCTTCCCCTGAACTAAGGCGAAATATCAATTGGATCCACCACCTTTGCGAAAATATCACTCCCCTCTCCTACAAGAAAAAGATGCTATCTAATAGCTCCCAACCGTTAGTCCTGGCTATTAAGTCAAGTTAATTTTTTCATAATCCCTAAAATACCCCTTTCCCTCTTTCTCCCTTTCCTCCTTTCTCTGAAAAAATTGAATTAGTTCAGGGGAGGGGAATAAGATCAGAATTTTTTGTCTGATCTTTTTTTTTTTTTTTTTAATAAACTAATAAATCCCAAATCTCAAATTCGAATCTAAATTTTATTATTTATTTATTTTTTATTAATATTTTGACCAATGGGAAGAGAAATTTCAAAAACTTAAGCTATTTGTTAGAACTTGTAATGTAAAATCATCGAAGATCTCAGAGTTTAACTCAGTTAAAATAACACATCAATAACCCTTCATATATATATATATATATATATTTCATTGGGTAAACTTCACTCCTTTTGCCTAAACTAAGGCGAAATATCAACTGGACCCACCACCTTTGCGAAAATATCACTCCCCTCCCCTACAAGAAAAAGATGCTATCTAACAGCTCTCAACCATTAGTTCTAGCTGTTAAGTCAAGTTAATTTTTTCATAATCCCTAAAATACCCCTTTCCCTCTTTCTCCCTTTCCTCCTTTCTCTGAAAAAATTGAATTAGTTCAAGGGAGGGGAATAAGATCAGAATTTTTTGTCTGATCTTTTTTTTTTTTTTTTTTTTTTAACTAATAAATCCCAAATCTCAAATTCGAATCTAAATTTTATTATTTCTGTTTTTTTTATTAATATTTTGACCGATGGAAAGAGAAATTTCCTAGACACCAGTCCTACTCTTCTAATTCCACTTGAAGTTGCAGAGAGAGAGAGAGAGAGAGAGGCATCAGTGAAGATACGAGGCGAGCAGCAACACAAGAACCCACTTATCCATGCAAAGATCCCAATACGCGTCTTCGGTCTACCCTTCACCTCCGCCTATCCGCACGAGACCCAACAAACCTCAGCTTGAGCCTCCGCACCAGCTCAGCCTCTGGTCCGTCTCTGAAGCTATCCTACAACCCCAACACCACCACGAACAACTATTTCTCTCAAGTCCGGCGTCGGCCTCTTTGGCTCTCCCTATAACTCCCCTCTCATCATGTCTGCCCATTTCAATCTCCTGGGAAATCCTAACCCTACTTTCTGCGTCCAATTCAAGCCCCAATTTGGTGATTTCTCTCTCAAAAAAATGGCCCTTTCTGCTTCTACTTCTACCTCCAATGACAATGATCATTCTAAGGAGAACGGTGGAACCCAGACCAATGGCGGCCCTGAAGGACCATTGGTTTGGAGGGATTTTAGTGAATCTCATGGCTGCTTGCTGTCTGGAGTTGCGGTGATGGTGAAGACGGTGTTGCCAGTGACCAAACGCTTTGTGGTCAGATTCAGGTAGGGTGTGAATTTTCCTTTTGATTTTGGTGGGAAGAAATTGCCATTTTTGACGGTTGATAAGATTGGGATTGAGAGGATTGACGAGAAGCAGGAAGTGAAGCCCAAAAGCAGTAGCTGCAGTGATGTTGGGGATTTGAAGATGTTGAAAAGTGTGTTTGTGGATGAGTAGAGAAGTTGAGGTTTTGCAAAAAGAGAATAGAGAGATGAAAGACAGCTTGGAAAAGTTTAGAAGATTAGAGGTTTCTTTGAGGAATCCTCATAGGGAAGGTGATGATCTTGGGAGGAGGAATCCCTTGCCATCGCCTATTGAAACCTCTAGCGAGTTTGAGCGGTGGAGGAACAAGAAGAACAACAATGTAGAAGAAGAACATATGTGTTTGATGTTTGGTCATCTCAGTAGGAGAATCAGGTGTTCGAGCTGGGTTCTCAGATAGAGTTGGAGAGAGAGTTGGAGAGGGAAAGGGAGAAAGAGGGAAAGAAAGGGGTTTTCATTTAAGACGAGGGTAGCTTAGATATTAGACAAATTGGGAGTATTTTAGGGATTATGAAAAAATTAACTTGACTTAATAGCCAGAACTAATAGTTGGGGGTTGTTAGATAGCATCTTTTTCTTGTAGGGGAAGGGAGTGATATTTTCGCAAAGGTGGTGGGTCCAGTTGACATTTCGCCTTAGTTCAGGAGAGGGGAGTGAAGTTTACCCTATTTCATTTAATCCTAAGAGATCTTGTTTGGTAGGTCCTTATCCTACTTGTCTCATGCCAACCACTTTAATTATTCTCTAGTGATAATGTCCATGTGGGTCAACCATTAGATGATCATCATTCAAATGTAGTATTTTTTTAATAATTTTTGAGAGACTAGAAGAGATTCCATTTAGTCATTTCATCATTCTTAAGTTTTGCTTATATCCTCAACAAAGTTTCTTTGTGTAGAATTAAGTAGTGATTAAGCATTAGACAAGCAAAGATAAGTCCTTAAGGGGTGGCCGACAATTCGTGAGCATCTTTACTCATCACATGGTGGACAATATGCTTAATCAGAGGATAATCAAATTGGGGGAGAGAAGAAGCTTTTAGACTATACAATGTTACATTATGTCTGGGTGCATCCATTCTCTTCTTTAAGTACAAATATAGCATCTATATATTTAGCTTAAACCTTTGATTAATTAATTTTAACCATAACTAATCTCAATAAAGAGCTCCTTCAATTCTCTTTATTTTAATTCCAAACAAGGCCACTCATTCTCAAGATATCTATCCCTCATGACCATAAGTGTAATGGGTATGCAAGTGCTATAAAAATAGTTTTTCTCTCCTTCTTGACCATTTTGAATGGTTTACCAGAGACACCATCTTGCGCCCTGCCATTGGTGTGGCATGGAATTCTTTCTATAGAGGTAGTGTGGAAAATCCTTTCCATAATGATATAAAGGAAAAAGAACACTACCTAGTCTCACAGTCCCTACTTTAGTGTAGGGGCCAATGAAGGGGCAAACATGGGGTATCAACAATGGGTGGGGTTTTGTATTTTATTGGGGTAGGAGTGTCATTTTGCTCCCGTGTCCAAGCGTAGGGGCTATGCGGTCAAAGGGAGTTCTTTTGCCCTAATATACTAATATATGAGAGGAATTTATACTTTGCCCACTTGATTTGACATTTTTTATAATAAACTAATAAGGGGCAGCAAAATAATATATTTAACGAGTTAAAAAGCCCCACATACATGAACAGAAAGGACAGCAAGGGCCTGAGGAGAGACGAACACTAGGATAGCCTAATGGTGGTTGCTTCAGCTTGTGGAGCTGGCACCCAGGGGAGGAGGTTGTGGGATCGAACATTATCGTACGCATTGTGTGAGTGTATGTGTATGTCTTCTTATTTATTCTATATCCACCCGTGGGTTGTCTAGATGGTTAAGGTGAAACTGATGATTGCGTGGATTAGGCACGGTCTCAGGTTTGATTCCCCATCTATGCATCTCCCCGAGGATTAGTCGAGGTGCGCGCAAACTGGCTAGGACACTTTTAGTTAAAAAAAAAAAAAAAACTGCGGAGAGAAACTATGAGAGGGAGATGCACAATGATAGCTTGTACATCCTTTTATCTAATAAATAATAATGTATTACTAAAAAAAGAATTTATAGGGTTTAACTTGTTATCATCATGTTGGTGACATTTGATACTCGTAACTATTATCATTACTTCTACGTGGCAACTCAAATAGGGCTTAAATTTTTGGTTAATAAAACTATGATTTCCTATATACATGTCAAGTTTCAATCCAATCGGAATTATCCACATTGCAAAACAAACATACAGTTAAATTTGAGGTTGAAAATTCGATATACATGAGATGAAATGCCATTACACATGGACTGATAAATAATTAGATTTGAGACTAAAGTTTTGACTTCTAGTTAGTTCAGACCATTTCCTAAATATCCAAATGTCAAAATTTTCAATTTACTTTTTCACATAAAAGAAAAAATAGAAAAAAGAAAATGGGATATACTAATACACGAGACTCCTACCACTGTAGGGTTGAAGGAGAGTCATATTGTATGTAATCTTACCCCTGAAATTTGCGACTACAAAATCGTAATGAAACAACCTCACTATTCCACATGACAAGATGAAAACCTTGGTTGTAATTCTTTTGTCACTATGCGTGGTCACAACCATATTTTGCATAATATAATACCATGTACATAGAGGGAGACATGCAGAATCATCCTTATCACTCATTGCTGTCTATTTTTATGGAGTATTATTTATAAATTATAATATTCCTTTTAAAAAAACTTATCATAATGAGAAAAAAAATTTGTTTATTAGTAAAAGGTAGTGTGTCAAGATAATGATTGCAACTACTACAAAATACCGATTACTCACACGAAATGCTTACTTAAACTTCTCTTTATTAAATAGGGAACTAATTCCGTATAGAACCTTTGCAATTGAAATTGAGAGAAGAGAGCATCCTCTCCACTCAATTCAATCAATAAATATATAAATTATCAATAGCATTATTAAATAGAAAAAGGGCTTTTATTAGATTTGGTTAGGAGGTCTTAATCTTGAAAAATATCTCTCAACCCTTCTTGATTTTCCATTAGATTTGGAAGGGAAGAACGTGAATTGGACCATTTTGTTGATGGGTCAGGGAAGTCAGGAATTGTTGACCCAAAAAAATGGGTCCAATTTTGGGCCATTGAAGTGTCAAGGGGAGGCTGGAACTGACGAACCCAAATATGGGTCTATAACACACACACACACAGGAGAGAGAGAGAGAGAGAGAGAGAGAGAGAGAGGGAGAGAGGGGAGCGTGAATGTCCGGGCGGCTTCTGCGGCTCTCCTCGTCTAACGGGACTCACTCATCCAGCATTCCAGCAGGCCAGAGATAAAGATTTGAGAGAGAGAGAGA
>NC_056565.1:13331483-13364479 GCF_013358625.1 Macadamia integrifolia
GGGGAGATGGAGATGGTATAAAACAGAGTGATTTGCTGTTCCAACGAACGTCACCCCAGCAACAACTGGTTGGCGACCAACGAGGGATGGAGATCCCAAAGTTCTTCTTCTTCAAATCATTAAAATAAATAAAAAAAATTTTATTGGGTTTTATTTATTTTTGGGTTTAATTCTTTTTTTGTCAACCAAGAAAAAAATTTGGAAAATAAGGAAAATTCGAAGAAGGAGAAGAAGAGAATGAGGGAATGACCATTGTAATCTGCATCGACAACGTTCTTCCCTTCTGCCCCTTTTGTCCCTTCTCTCTTGGTATCTGTCAGTTCTTCCCTCATGATGGTGGGTGTTTGAAGCTCAAAGGTATTCAACCACTTTCTCTGTTTATCTGTATTTGATTTTTTGTGTTTTGTTATTCTCTATATATTTGGAGATCGAAACGGAAAATAGAAGAAAGATGCAACACAATTTGTTCACAACGATTCGTAGTTTGAAGATTGTGGATGGCTGTAAGGGTACACAAGTTTATGCCCTAAATCCATCTGCAAATGCCGCCGGAATTGGTGGTTGTGGTGGTGGTGGTGGGGGAGATAAGCTCCATGACCATCTCAAATCAAGCTCTATTCATTCAAAATCTATGCATAACAGCTCCATAAACGAAATCCTTCTTCCTTATGGGCTTCCTGTGACTGACCTCCTTGAGCCCCCCATTGAACCATACCTCAAATCTGTGAATTTCGTTGATACCCTTTCCGATGTCTATCGTCGCCTTGAAGGCTCTCCTTCTCTTGACAAATCAACAGTCTACCTTGAACAGTGCTCCATTTTCCGTTGTCTGTCGGACCCAAAACTGTTCCGACGGAGTCTCCGTTCTGCACGTCAACATGCGGCTGACGTTCATTCCAAAGTTGTGCTATCCGCGTGGCTAAGGTTTGAGAGGAGAGAGGATGAACTCAATGGGTCATCTTCCATGGACTGTAGCGGACGCAACATTGAATGTCCGAAGGCCACTCTTGTGTCTGGGTACGATCCAGATTCGGTCTATGACCCTTGTTTGTGTCGTTGGAACACTCGGGAAGATGTTGATGTTGGGATTTCAATGGAGCAAGAAGAATGTTCAACGTCCGATGAAGAAGGGGACATCTCTTTCTGCATTGGGGATGAAGAGGTTACATGTGTTCGATACAACATTGCCTCTCTCTCTCGACCATTCATGGCAATGCTTTATGGTAGTTTTACGGAGTCGCGGAGAGAGAAGATTAATTTCACACACAATGAGATATCGATAAATGGAATGAGAGCCGTTGAGGTTTACAGCAGGACAAGGAAACTAGATTTGTTTCCTCCGGATATTGTATTGGAGCTGCTTCGTTTTGCAAACAGGTTCTGTTGCGGGGAAATGAAGTCTGCTTGTGATGCTAATTTGTCATCACTGGTTTCTAATCTTGATGATGCCTTAATATTGATTGATTATGGGTTAGAAGAGACTGCGTATCTTCTGGTTGCTTCTTGCCTGCAGGTCATACTGAGGGAGCTACCGAAGGCTTTGTACAATCCTAATGTGATGAGATTGTTTTGTAGCACGGAAGCTAGGGAGAGATTGGCCATGGTGGGGCATGCTTCGTTTCTATTGTATTACTTCTTGAGCCAGGTGGCAATGGAGGATGACATGAAATCAAACACAACTGTGATGTTGTTGGAGAGGATGGGAGAATGCGCAGTGTTGGGATGGCAGAAGGAGCTAGCATTGCACCAGCTGGGCTGTGTGATGCTTGAGAGAAAAGAGTATAAGGATGCCCAGACATGGTTTCAGGCAGCCACAGACTCTGGTCATGTTTATTCTTTGGCAGGTGTCGCAAGGACCAAATACAAACGGGGGCACACGTATTCAGCATTCAAGTTGGTGAACTCCCTTATCTCAGATTATAAGCCAGTTGGATGGATGTACCAAGAGCGATCTTTGTATTGTATTGGGAAGGAGAGAATGATGGATTTGCAAACTGCAACAGAGTTGGACCCTACCCTTTCATTTCCGTACAAGTATAGGGCAGTTGCAATGGTAGAAGAGAAGAAGATTGGAGCAGCCATTTCTGAGATCAACAAGATCATTGGGTTCAAGGTCTCCCCCGACTGCATTGAGTTACGTGCTTGGTTCAATATTGCCCTTGAGGATTATGATGGAGCTCTAAGAGACATCAGGGCACTCTTGACTTTGGACCCAAATTACATGATGTATCATGGAAAGGTTCAAGGGGACTACCTGATCGGGCTCCTTTGCCAGCATGTTCAACAGTGGAGCCAGGCTGATTGCTGGATGCAACTGCATGACCGATGGTCCTCTGTTGATGATATTGGCTCTCTGGCTGTTGTACACCAGATGCTGGCCAATGACCCTGGGAAAAGCCTTTTACGATTTCGGCAGTCCCTCCTCCTTTTAAGGTGAGCACAATCATTTATACGTTCTTTCATATGTTACTTTTCTTAATGCTTTGTTCAAATGTCTTCTACCCCCAGCATCTATAAACTCTTAATTTTATTTTTAGTATTCTTGTCCCTTTTTGATGAATCTATGTGGAATAGATCATAGCTTCTTATAATTGTATATCATTTATATTTATGGAAAAATGGGGGTAATAACATTGTGAGAAGAGCCTTGTGTGCAATTTCCTATCTGTAAACACATATGCATTCTCATTCTACTCATGGGAAGTGGTGGTCATGGAGCATGGTTTGCTTGTATCTCCCCCTTATATCAATGCTGTATATACATTAGATGTTTAGCCCATTTTTTCTTATTTCATTGTTTTTTGGTTGAGCCTACCACATGATACAAAAACAAAATTATAATGCTAAATTCATGTTATTAATAGAGTAAGATTTTTTAAACTCTACCCTCTATTTTTGTCACTGTTCAAACTTATCATATTGCAGCGGCATCCCTGATTTTTTGAATGATGTAGGTTAAATTGCCAAAAGGCTGCAATGCACAGTTTGCGTTTGGCTAGAAATCATTCTAGTTCTGAGCATGAAAGGCTTGTCTATGAAGGATGGATTTTTTACGACACAGGTCATCGTGAAGAAGCATTAGCTAAGGCTGAGGAGTCCATTTCCACTCAAAGATCGTTTGAAGCCTTTTTTCTTAAAGCATATGCTTTAGCTGACACTAGCCTAGATACGGAATCTTCATCTTATGTCGTTCAACTTCTAGAGGAAGCTCTTAGATGCCCTTCTGATGGTCTTCGGAAAGGACAAGTAAGTATTACCCACTTTTAAGCCTTGCAGATTTACACAGAATGTTGTTATCTTGGTCATGTCGTGTGAAATGTGTTGTTTTCTGCAAATGTGATACGTGCAGGCATTAAATAATCTAGGGAGTGTCTACGTAGACTGTGATAAGCTGGATCTTGCAGCAGACTGCTACTTGAATGCTCTTAACATAAGGCATACACGAGCACATCAAGGCCTGGCACGTGTTTATCATCTCAAGAACCAAAGAAAAGCTGCCTATGATGAGATGACAAAACTGATAGAGAAGGCTCGAAACAATGCATCAGCATATGAGAAACGTTCAGAATACTGTGACCGTGAAATGGCAAGGAATGATCTCACCATGGCAACACAATTAGACCCACTGCGGACTTACCCCTACAGATATAGGGCAGCAGGTATGCTCCATGACCTTTCACTAATAATCTGTTTCATGATATGTGGTTCTGCAAGTAGGTTATTTCTTCTCATATGGTCAATCTTAATTTTTGGCCCATACTCTCTTGGGTATCTCTAGCTGTTAAATTCTTGAAACTTGATGAATAGATTAAGTCATCTTTGGTATTTGGAGATATCTCTTTTGCCTATTTGTTCAGTGGCATATTTTTCAGGCGTTCATTATAGTCTAGCCTTGACCTTTCTGGTGGACATAACACACAGGGGTCATATCTCCTATGTGTGCATATCAAGCATTACCAAGTGCATTCAGCACTGTGAGCTATCTGCTAACACTTTTGATGCAATAATTTTGCAGGCTTGTCAGGTACAACCTGGTTTATTCATCAAAAAGAGAAAAAGGGGGGGGGGGGGGGCGGTTGGAAACCAATTTGGAGGCTTGGGCCAGATTTAGAGGTCTAGTTTCCATTTTCGGTTTATTAGTTGTAGGATTTGAGTCAGGTCTATAAATTTTTCTACCAATGTGAACACAGAATTGATGCAACGGACTGAAGTGTGAAATGCCTCAATTTCTCATTGGAAACCCTATAGATATTCTCCACTCTTCTACCTCCCTTTCTCTGCACTAACCGATTTGTTTGTTCTTCAGATGTTCTGCTCTCTTCTTAGTATGCATATTTTACCTTATGTATCACAACTCTGTGTGTGTCCTTGTGCTATTTTCTTTTCTTAAGTTCTTCCCCTTCCCTTTTAACCCATTGTGAATCACCACCAAACCTAAGACCAATAACTACATCTGACAACTCAAGATATCTTATACTGTATTTGATAAGCCATTGACTTCTGAAACTCACCCTGATTTTTGGACCTGAACTTTCCTTGTTCTGCAATCACCTCATAACTCCATTGCCTGAAGATACTAAATTATCCTACTTTGAAAATCCAATTGAGATCTTATCCTTATCTGATCATTAGAACCCTCTGTATTTTCCCAAATTTATTTTTTCAATTTTTTCTAGCTAGTCTTTTTTTCTTAATTAGTAATATAGTTGAGAAATAATGTATTTTTTACATTATTTCTCAGCTATAATACTCCATCCAGTTCTAGGTTGGAATTCATGAATCTATTATTAGTTCAGATGATCTATTCTTAGTTCAGATATTTCCTTTTCGGCCTTCATTTTATCCTCCTAATTAAACCATTTCCCAGAGAAGATCTGAGGCGGATCAAATCTCTATCTCAGTCTAGATCCAAAGAGCTAAATAATGGTCACGATATTTGTTTCTTCATGGTACTATTTGCTCTTTATGATAAATGTTAACTTGAGCTAGCTCTTGCTTTACATGCTTTTAGTGTATGCCATGAATTCCATTAAATCGCAAGCTATGCATGTGATAATATTCTCTCTCATTTGCTTTCCTATCCAAGCATCCTGTAGAACCAGACTGTTATGATTATATATGGCATACTCGAATAAAACCAGTCTAATTATCTAACCATCATATGAGTCGCATACTATGGTGAACTCAACTAAATTCTGTGCAGCAGTCCATGATCTCCATTGCCTGTATGAGTAGGATGGTCCAAGCAATGCTTCCATTTCAAGGAATCTTATATACATGGTGCAAGTGCAGGGAAATGATTGAGAGGAACAATAGGAGAATTAAGTACTTGAAAAAATTAGCTTAGTTGATTTATGCAGTATACTTCAAAGTTCCGGTTGACAGTATGTGAACTGAGGTGTTCCTTGGCTTGAGGTTGTATGGGACAATGCTTTATGTGTTGGCTCTCCAAATGGGGAAGTTATTGATCTAGTTTTCAATTGGCTGGGAGATATTAACATAATGGAAGCACAGATAGAAACGACAATCCAACTTGTAATGAGGAAGAGCTATGGCACCATTAATGTGATATGAAGTCGAATTAGAAAGCTGTAAATATATGGCTATAACTGACTGCCCTAAATATTGTCGTAGTTGAATCCAAATCAAGTTCTTATCGTATGGGTGAAAGAAAGAAAAAGCTATATTTAATTCATAAGAAAGTCAGAAAATTGCTTCATTGTCATCCACCTCAATGGAGTGTGGACTTAATATCTAGATTAATTCTTTAGAACTGCCAACTCTTGAATCTAAACTCCGTTTTGGTCATTAAATAGTTGTCTTCTACCCATAAGGAAAGCTAGGTTCCTTGATTTAGTTGGGAACATCTTTCATGTGAAGGATGGGGTCATCCCATTACCTGTTTGATGAGTTGGCCAATGCCACGGTGGTTAAGTAGCTTATTTATTTGGGCCATTATATGTAGTTTTCTTTTTCCTTTATTTTCCTTTATTTGGGCCATTATATGTCCTTTATTTGGAACCTGAGGAGAGTTGAAATCATGACCTCTTAAATCGTGAGGTGTTAGTCCTTGGCAACTGAGCTACCTCCTTGGGGTTTTGTCACTCTGGTGTAGTTGATGTACTATATGTTTGCATCGCTCCAGAGTTCCATTTTATTAATAGATTTTTTTATTATTATTATAAGAAAGGGGGGGGGGGGAATCTTAGAACGGCCTATATAGAAGAACAGCATAGAACAAACTTGACTACTTGGAGTTGACTGCATCACGCTCTTTCAATTTGAAGAATGTTAACCTCAAGTTGGAAGCATATCATGCAATCTCTTTGAAGACACCTGTGTATCAGGAATCGGCTTCATAGACAAACATTCTTGATCATTTATCTCTCTTGATTTACGTGTTAGAGTTTATAGAAAGATGTGCAGTGTCTCCAAAAGCAGCCCATTGTGTTTCACAAGAGCAAGGACCTACAATCATTGATGCAACATGGTTGAAGAATTTAGTCATTTCTAACCAATTA
Organism: Macadamia integrifolia; assembly: GCF_013358625.1. NCBI lineage: Eukaryota > Viridiplantae > Streptophyta > Magnoliopsida > Proteales > Proteaceae > Macadamia > Macadamia integrifolia. The sequence continues at coordinate 13,338,005 of NC_056565.1, forward strand.
GAATCCAACTCTTCATTGATGATTGGTGATGCAGTAGCAACCAAAATTTTGTATGATTAAAATTTTTTCAATAAAACTCTAGAATATCAACTCTAAAGAGTTTACTTAAAAAGTTGGGAACTAGAATTTGCATTACAAGAAAGCAGATATTCACTGTCTATAAAATATAAATAAATAAATATATATATATATATATATATACATATATATTCTCTATTTTCTTTATTGGAGTGGAAAGAAGATTTTGCATTATGATAAAGTAGATATTCACTATTTCCTTTCTTGGAGTTGACTGTATCTTATCTGGTAAGTAATTGGGGGAAAAAATTAAGAAGGTGGCGGTCTCCTGCTATATGTGTTGAAAAAGGCTAGCATCTAGGGTGGTTCAGTGAAAAAAATGGATTCACTAGTTCATCCTATTCGTCTGTGCTTTATTCATGTATTCGTGCTTAAGTTAGAACCAAGGTGACCAACCAAATTCATATAGAAAAGGAACCAAAAAGAAAGGAAAAAAGGGGGGGTGGGGTTGGGGAGCACTGAATGATTCTTGTGCAATACTGCAATGTCCACGACACTTTGTCAAGTACCTTCTCTGTCCCGTTGATTGCACTCGCTAGTGTGTATGAAAGACAGTTCCATTTTAATGTATTGAGACTATGATCATTAACTAGTATAGTGAAGATGGTGGATGAAAAGGAAAGAAAGGATTAGAAAGGGAAAAAGAAGATTCCCTCCAAAATCCACTCCCAAGAGAGACTTGTCAGTTGAAACTGAATCATAGAATAGAAAAAAGAAGGTGGATATGACCTTTATTAGTAATTATAGAGAGTTTTTGCAATTTATGTTATAGGAAGGCTGACATTTGTACCATTTGCTCATTTAATCTATTTGTTCTGTTTTTCAAGGATTTTTGGCATAACTTCATTACAAAATCAACTGTGAATTCCATCTGCTTTTCTAATTGTCCTACTACCTGCAAATTTAAATAATTACTAACATGCCATATTGGGTCCCTCCAGTGCTGATGGATGACCACAAAGAAGCTGAAGCCATTGAGGAGCTTACAAAGGCCATAGCTTTCAAGCCAGATCTGCAGCTTCTTCATCTTCGAGCTGCATTTCATGATTCGATGGGTGATGCTGGATCCTGTTTGCAAGACTGTGAGGCAGCTCTCTGCCTTGATCCCAGCCACACAGACACACTCGAACTCTATAATAAAGCACATGAACGAGCTATTGATCAACAAGGGAAAAGGTGATCAAGCAAGATGTATTTTTGTCATCAAATCCGTAGTGTCGGCGGCATCTACTGGTTGCCAATTTTTGGACACTACTGGTGAAGTCCATAGTTGTCGCCTCATACATACCTCTCTGGTCTTTGGATTCTGAACTATTTCCTCTAAAAGCAACTTAGTGCAGATTCATCGGCATCGTGAGGAGAGAAGAGGTAGAAGAGAATGAGAAAAGAAAGAGGAGGTGAGAGTACTATGTATATATTCATATCCCGATTATGAAATTAGATATGGTTTTAGCACAGGGTACAACTGCTGCCCATTAGACTGCTCCATTGTTAGAGGTTGCTGTAAAAAAAGGAGGAAAAGAAAGAAATTGTGTACATTATGAAATGAAACCTTGTGATGAATTGTGTGTCCAGTTGTAATGTTCACATTGTCTTGTAACATTTGTTTCATTTTTATGTTGTACTCTTTTCACAGATTTTCCTTATGGAAGATGGCAAAATGTTTTCCATTATAGTCTCTCCATCTCTTGGATGTCAATGTCACCCCAGTAGTTCAGAAAAAAACTTGCATATCCTACATATTTTAACAATTGATAATTGTGGACATGAATTGCAAGGATTTAGGTTTTCTTCAAGGTGGATGATTTGATGCTATGATTGTAGGAAGAGTGAATGTCATTGATAACCCTAGTTGAAGGTTTGAAGTACCTTTCTTCAGTCTAATCAGAGGGTCAATTCCTATGGATGACGAAATTCTCTCTCCACCATGGGTGAACGTGTGGTTCTTCCCTTTCTTCCTTCTTTCACCGGTGAACTTTTTCTAGGATGATTTAAATGTCTGCACGAGATGCCCAGGCATCAACTGTTTCTGCAAGCTGCAATAATTCATTCCAACTACTTCACAACGGCCTACTCTTAAAGTCGTAACAGAAGAATCTTACCTCCACTCTCACCCTCCCCCTTCCTGAAAAGCTACTTAAGCTAGCTACCTTCAACTTTGTTGTCAATGGCCGACAAGACTAAAACCCGTGGAAATCTAGACTTCAGTGCACCATTGTTGTCGACGAAGCGTGCTCCTCTGGTCGATCCACACTTATCATCAGAGGATTCCAATGCGAATCCCCCCTGCGGAGTGGTTCGTGATATTAGTAAAAGGGTCCCATTCTCATGGGAAAGAGCTCCTGGCATGCCAAAAGACATTGTAGTAGACGACCTTCCTCCTCCTCCCAAGCTTCCACCTGCTCGATGGCGGCGTCCTCCTTCCAAAGAAGCGGCTACCCACAGTAGCGACGCCGACAACGGTGGCGGCAACAGTGATGATGACCTTGAGGACGACGACGAAGACAACGATGACATTTATTTCTCAGATGCAATGGATAAATTCTTATCAGAATCATTGCTTCTTGGAGATGATAACATGAGAAAGTTTGATCATTTAGAGATCATTGAAGCTACAGGTGACCGATCACCGGGCTATATTATACGCCGCGTCCTCCCTGCAACTACCAATGCAGTTCCTTCTTCTAATTGCTCTTCTTCTTCATCTTCCTCAATTCTTCCGGTAACTTCTTCTTCTTCTTCTTCTTGTTGGAGGAACACTAACAGGAGGAGGGTTCGTTGTCCTAAGGGATTGAACGATAACCAATGTGCTCATAGATCAATTGCAGAGTCTTACTCCACACCAAAGGCTTGTGGGCTCGCGTTGTTCTTTCCTTGGCGAACGAAGCCTATGCTATGCGGAGTGAAGAGTCCAACCCGGCAGGGATCTCGGGAGTCTCAGACTAGTGCCGGATGCTTTAACTGAGAGGAATTAATGGTGGCTTTCTCTTGGGATAGAGAAGAAAATCAAGGCATGGGAGGGATTATATTAAAATAAACTTTTCTGGGAGGGATTCTAGCTTAATTAGCACAGTCTTTTTTTAAATATTGGCTATAAACAAGAAATTTTATTAGTGTGAGAGACTGTACTAAGCTTTATTATCCTTTTTTGGTTGAAAAAAAGAAGGTACTCCATGGTGGTGATCATAGCCCCCAGCCGAAACCCCCATATGGCAAGTTGTCAAGTTGTGCTTCGACCAGACCAAAAAATGATAGTGGGTATGCAGACTTGAATACCAAACTTTATTATCATTTTGTGTAATAGGTACCCAAAAAAATCAGAGGAATAATGCTTGAGCAATTTTAGGCTGTGTTGGTATGCATTCTAGGTTGATAATGCATTTCAAGAAATCATAACAAACGTAACCTTAGGCTGTGTTTGGTATGCATTCTCATTATGAGAATGTGCATTTCTATTATGAAAATACAGAATGTGTTTTTAACTGAGAATGAGAACATTGTTTGGATAAAATGTTTGTTTAAAATGCATTTTTTATGTGAGAATGCTCAGACATTTTATCAAACACCTCATGGGCGGAATCTCTTTAGTGAAAATCCCATATAATATTACATCAATAACTCACAAATAAAAATAAAAAATTTTGATTGGTTCCTTAGTTAGTATTGCTTACGTCAAATCCGTAAAGATCGCGAGGAAAATAGGAGATTCTAGGATTTTGGATTCGAGAGAAGATCTTAAGAAGGAGAAAAAAAGAGAGATTTGGGGCAAAAGAAACGGTTTTTAGAAAGAGAGAGAAAAAAATAGTTTTTGAAGATTTGTAAGAATGAGACGCTATTCCTTGGGAGAGAAGGTGCATTTCATAAGATTAGTGGCAGAACTATTTTCACGGGGTTGAGCCAAGAGCTGAAGAATGGAGAATGAAGAATGGAAAAATATCCCATTTCAGAATGGGCTGCATTCTTGACCGTATTCTAAAATTTTGAGAATGGAATGTTTATGAAACACAACCATTGACTTAGAATGCATTCTAGGAATGCATATCAAATGCAACATTTATATACCAATGGGAGAATTTCTAAAGTTCACAGGTTGCCCTGTAATAGGCAATAGTAGACATGGTCAGATCTACGTCGGTTTGGTCAATTCGATCTTATAGTCATTAGTATATATCGGGTCACACGAAAATTGAACTGATAACTAATGAGTCAATAAAATCCTAAGTGAAACCGATAGCTATTAGTTTGTCGGTTTCAATCTCTCATCAGTTCTCTTAACCGGTCTTTTAACGGTCTAGTCTCAAATTTTCACGTAAAGAAAGAAAATTATTGTAAAACCTATTTTTATCATTTTATTATCGGGGTTAATTTCTGATTTCGTTAAAGTTTAGTCGGTCTTATTGATCCAAATGGTTCCAACCGGAACTAAACCAAGAGTTCTCTAAAAACTAAAAACCATGACCAAAAGTTGTAAGGAGTTCAATCCAATCGGGTTTGGTTTTTATGTTCAGCCTAGTTTGCCTTTTCTGTTGGACTTCCATTTTGACACCCCTGGGCAGATCCACGCTATAGAGCATTGGGCTCATATCTCTCTCTCTCTCTCTATATATATATATATATATATATTTTTTTTTTTTTTTTTTTTTTTAATTTGAACACATTTTTCAAAGTTTGGGTTAATAATATCAATCAGATTTCGGCATGTAATAATTCATTAATGCTCTTAAGTTCACTACCTCTAGCCATTTTATTTTTATTTTTTATGAAAATAAAACTATTTGATAGAGTTTTTTTTTTTGGTGGGGGGGAGGGGAAGGGGTTAGGGAAATGAAGAATATGATCACGATTTTATTGGGTGTTAATGGATTTGTCATGTGATAAAATTGCAGTATGGCATGCAATATGAGTGTCATTGTAATTTTGGGCATAAGTACTTCCCAAAGCCTCATGATTGTGTTCTTTGTTGCAAAGATAATTGCAAAGATTGTTGGAGTACTATCCAATGGAATGCATTTGGGGTAATGATTTGGCAAAAAAAAAATAAAAATAGTTGAGAATTTTTTATTTTTTATTTTTTATTTTTTTTTAAATGTGAGGCCTATATGACTAAAATCATATAAAATGATGTCTAAATCAAGCCATTCTAGCACCATATTCAAATATAGGAGATTTTATGACAAAATACACTAAATTCATGAATTTTGTATTTTTTGTAGTACAGTTTATTTATTTTCTCCAATTGACAAAAGGGTATTTTAGTAATTTTAAAATATAAAAGTTGAGTCCTCCTTTTTCTCCCAGAATTACCACTTCATCATTACCATGAACATCCTCAAGGTGTTAAGGATGGGATGCCTATAGGTGGGATCAAAGAAGAGTTGTGGTGGCGAGTGTGGGGTTAGGGAAAGCCTGGAGGGTGGGGCATCAGTGGGGACTGGGGACTGCAACAATGGGAACGTAAAAGGGAGTTTTTATAATATAACCATCCATTTCCAGTTATAGTCAGGGAAAGACCTTAGTAAAGTGTAGAGCATTAGTACACATGCATGAACATATACATGACGTGTGCCAGTATAAAAAAAAGAATTAAATTAGACTATGAAATTTGGTACATGGCTAATCTAGATTATATGTCTTCCATCCAGCTCTTGGAATAAATATATTATCTATCCACATGGTAAATAAACATCTTGTCATATTTAAAAAAGAGAGAAAGACCGCTGCCTGATCATGGTTCCTCGTGGATGAATGACAATGTAAGTATAGACATCTATCATGAGGGTGTGGTGGTCATTTAACCATCAATTGAGTCTGGGCGTAGGAATGCTCGCCAGGGTAGAGTTCTTTCTCCTTTGAAAAAATTGACCCATTTTTTTTATCATTTTTTCGGTTACGCCGTTACGGGGAGAATTCAAAATGACAATTAGGGTTTAGGGGGTATGGCCATGGGTCGGTGATCCGGGGCAGGTAGGGCTACGCTAGTGGCTTCCCCAAGTTGGATATTTCGCTTGAGTTTCCTCCTCCCGCTTCTTCTAAGCATTCGAAAATGATATAAAGCGGTTTAAAGCCACTCCAAGACTTTAGTTCAAAACCCAAATCCTCTCTTTCTCTCTCTAGAGTCTCGATTGCAATTCGGCGTCACCAGTGGTTTTAGACGGTGAGAAGGCGAGTGAGAGTTTGACAGGAAAGCCAAAACCCTATTTCCTGTTTTCATCTCGATTCGCATATTTCGATTCGAATCACCGAACGCAGAAACCCTAGCTTTCTTCTTCATCGCAAAGCGGAGACCTTTACTGTCACATCGGATTTCGATCTAAGGTATATTTGCCTTCTCACTCTAATCTATAGATTTTCTGTTTGTATTCTCTTTTTTCATGGTGGATCTACTACTCTGTGTTCATTTGTAGGTTCCCCCCTTCACCCTGCTTTAGGGTTTTGCATTTCTAGATATTTGCCGGAATCTGAATGGGTTTCACACTTTTTTATGCTGGGATTTATGACGCTGGTTTGGCAGAGTACATTTCCTTGGTGGTTTCTGTTGTCTCCTCTTTTTTTCTGTGGTTTTTGGGGTTTAAGTTTAGAATTTTCGTTGGATAAGTCTACCTTGATTGTATATTTTTCTGCTTAGATGCTGAATCGATGGATATAAATAGTTGTTTTTCATTTTATTTTATGCCACTCTTGTTTTGTTTATTTTGTTTGGGGCTCCGCCCATTTGCCATCTTTTAAGATCTCTAACACTATTATCTGTTTTACCCCCTCTGGCTGATTCGTTTGAGTAGTTAGAAAGTTAAAATGGCTATGGAGATTACTCAGTTCCTCTTGTCTGCGCAATCACCGGACGCCAAAATCCGGACTGAAGCCGAAGGGAACCTTAGGCAGTTCCAGGAGCAAAACCTTCCTGCTTTTCTTCTATCCTTGTCGGTTGAGCTTTCAAATGAAGGGAAACCTCCTGAGTCCCGCAGGTTGGCTGGTATCGTACTTAAGAACTCATTAGATGCCAAAGAGGCTGTCAGGAAAGAACAGCTGGTTCAACAGTGGATGGGAATGGATGCTTCTGTTAAGCTCCAGATTAAAGACCTTCTCCTTAGGACCCTAGGATCATCGGTATCAGAAGCAAGGCACACTTCCTCACAAGTAATTGCCAAGATTGCATCGATTGAAATTCCTCGCAAGGAGTGGCCGGAACTCATTGCAGCTTTGCTTGGCAATATGACGCAGCAAGACAAGCCTGCTGCCTTGAAGCAAGCTACCTTAGAAACTCTTGGATATGTTTGTGAGGAGATATCCCACAATGATCTCATGCAGGATGAAGTGAACTCTGTCCTCACTGCTGTAGTCCAAGGCATGAACCTTGCAGAGCACAGCCCTGAAGTTCGTCTTGCAGCAACTAGGGCATTGTACAATGCCTTAGATTTTGCGCAGACCAACTTTGAGAATGAGATGGAGCGGAATTACATCATGAAGGTGGTTTGTGAGACAGCCATGTCTAAGGAGGCTGAGATACGACAAGCAGCTCTTGAATGCCTTGTCTCAATCTCGTCAACATACTATGATGTGCTTGAACCTTACATGCAGACCCTCTTTGAACTGACATCGAATGCAGTGAAGAGAGATGAGGAAGCCATTGCCCTCCAATCAATCGAGTTCTGGAGTTCTATCTGTGATGAAGAGATTGAGCTTCAAGAATATGAGGCACCTGAGAATAGTGATGCTGCACCTCAAAATTTCCATTTCATTGAGAAGGCTCTGTTGTCTCTGGTTCCTATGTTGCTGGAGACTTTACTGAAGCAAGAAGAGGATCAGGACCAGGATGATGGAGTTTGGAATCTGGCCATGGCTGGAGGAACTTGCCTGGGTCTAGTTTCAAAGACAGTTGGAGATGCTGTTGTGCCCCTTGTTATGCCTTTTGTGCAAGAAAACATACAGAAAGCAGATTGGCATAGCCGAGAGGCTGCCACATATGCATTTGGTTCTATTCTTGATGGCCCAACTATTGATAAGCTCTCCCCATTGGTCATTGCAGCTGTAGATTTTCTACTTAATGCAATGAAAGATGAGAACAGCCATGTGAAGGACACTACTGCGTGGACTCTAAGTAGAATTTTTGAGCTATTGCATGCTCCTGCTAGTGGATTTTCTGTGGTTTCTCCTGCAAACATCCAACGGGTTGTTGGGGTCTTGTTGGAGAGCATTAAGGATGCTCCTAATGTTGCTGAGAAGGTTTGTGGGGCAATCTACTACCTTGCACAGGGGTATGAAGATGCTGGGACAAACTCCTCTATCCTACTTCCGTACCTCCCGGACATGATCAGTAGTCTCCTATCAACTGCAGACAGAAAGGATTCTAATGATTCTAGGCTCAGGGCCTCCGCATATGAGACACTGAATGAAGTGGTCAGATGTGCCAATCTTGCAGAGGCCTCTCACATAATAGCACAGCTCCTTCCAGTGATCATGGCCAGGTTAGGACAGACAATGGAGCTTCAGATTGTATCATCAGATGATAGGGAAAAGCAAGGAGAATTGCAAGCGCTGCTATGTGGTGTTCTCCAGGTCATCATCCAGAAACTAAGTGCGTCTGACGATACCAAGACCATAATCCTCCAGGCTGCTGATCAGATGATGGTCTTGTTCCTTCAAGTCTTTGCGTGCCGCAGCTCTACAGTGCATGAAGAAGCTATGCTCGCTATCGGTGCTCTTGCTTATGCCACTGGACCAGAGTTTGGCAAGTACATGTCAGAGTTCTACAGGTATTTGGAGATGGGGTTGCAGAATTTTGAGGAGTACCAAGTCTGTGCCGTCTCAGTTGGGGTGGTTGGTGACATCTGCCGTGCATTGGATGACAAGGTCCTGCCATACTGTGATGGCATTATGGCCCACCTACTGAAAGATCTCTCCAATGGAGTGCTGCACCGGTCTGTCAAACCCCCAATATTCTCCTGCTTTGGAGATATTGCTCTTGCCATTGGTGATCAATTTGAGAAATACATCCCCTATGCAATTCCTATGATGCAGGCAGCTTCAGAGATGAGTGCTCAGATGGATACTGATGATGAGGAGATGATGGATTATGGCAACCAACTCAGGCGGGGCATTTTTGAAGCTTATTCGGGTATCCTCCAGGGATTTAAGAGTTCGAAGGCAGATATTATGCTGCCTCATGCTTCCCATCTTTTGAAGTTCATTGAAGTCGTCTGCAAAGATCAACAGAGGTGGGTGTAGGGTGTGTTCTGCTTTCTCTTCTAATTGAAGTTTTTCTATGTTTAATCTATTAAACCTCTTATGTCTTTGTTGCTCCTTGTAGGGAGGATGGTGTGACGAAAGCTGCTGTTGCAGTGATGGGAGACTTGGCAGATGCACTTGGTCCGAAGATCAAGATTCTGTTCAAGGATCACTCATTCTATGGAGAGTTCTTGGGTGAATGTCTCGAGTCCGATGACGAACAGCTCAAGGAGACTGCTACCTGGACACAGGGAATGATCGGGCGTGTTCTGGTATCGTGAGAGTATCATCTTATGTCTGAGTTGGTCAAGTATCGTTCCCTTCGCCATCTATACCTCTTGTTTGGTTACACGAGTCTGGTCCTGGTCCTGGTCTGGGTCTGGGTCCGGTTCTGGTCTGTTCGTTGACTTTATTTTGGTCACAATGCGTGGGTTGGGAGAAAAAGAAGAAAGTGGGTCGTTCAAAGCTGTTTTCTTCTTTGGGGGGTGGGGGGTTGGGGGTTGGGGGTTGGGGGTTGGGATTGGGGTTGGGGTAGTTTTTTTTGTTTTTGTTTTTTGGGGTTTGGGAGACCCTTGTAGGGAGCTGTGGTGATGGCTATTTTTTGAACTAATTTGGAAGGCCACTAGGAAAAATTAGTGGCCTGGTTCTGGAACACTATTTTGGTTAATGCATATCCACTAATCGGTGGTTCATTGAGTGATATGTATTTTTTATCTTTTTTCCTTTTATCTTTGTTTATGCTTCCTAGTTCAACCATTTGAGGTGGAAATGTTACCTCTCAAGGCTAATGTTGTGTTGTTATTCGATTTTTGGAATTGTACAAAGGTGTTTGATTTTTCTGTTTCCTAAAACATTTTTGGTAGTGTAATCGAGTTCAAGACATAAGTGAAGGCACGATGTTGTAGGTATGCAACTCACGGGTGAAAGCATGACGTTGGAGTTGCAAGTATGCTTCATGGAGATGAACTTCAGAAGGATGAAAGCAATCTGAAACTGCAAGATTCGCACAACTAGGTTGGAATAGCTGCATCTGGTTAGTGAGAAGTTTCAACAATGGGTTGGGGTTGGGGTTAGGCCGGTTGAGTGAAGTATTTGGTTTTCACAATTTTTGACCCTCCCACTTGTTTCTAGAAACAGAAATACATAGAAATAAGGGCCCGTTTGATAACGTTTCAAGAAACCTGTTTCTGGACACAGAAACGACAGAAATGGAACAAAAAGCGTTTGACAAAACTGTTTTGTTTCACTTGTTTTCAGTAATAGAAATTAAGGGCCCGTTTGATAACGTTTCAAGAAACGCGTTTCTGCAGTTTCTGTTTCCAAAAACAGTAAAAATGGAGCAAAAAGCGTTTGATAAAATTGTTTCGTTTCACTTATTTTTTGAAATAGAAATATAAATTTTTACTTATTTATGGTTCAAGAAACGACTCAGGCGAAACAAGTTCAACTTGTTTCGCCGTTTCTGGAAACAACTTGTGGCAATTCTTTCACTGGTTACCATCAATTTCTAAAAACATGACTTATCAAACGCCTTCAATTCTGTTTCTGCCGTTTCTTGAAACAGAAACGGCAGAAACATTATCGAACGGGCCCTAAAATTTTTACCTATTTATGGTTCAAAAAACGACCCAGGCGAAACAAGTTCTAACTTGTTTCGCCGTCTCTGAAAATGACTCGTGGCTATTCTTTCGCTGGCTACTATCGACTTGCAGAAACATAACTTATCAAACACTTTCAATTCCGTTTCTTTTTCTAAAAACAGAAATTTATATTTCTATTGTTTCTTGAAACAGAAACGGTAGAAACGTTATCATACGGGCCCTAAGTATAAATTTATATTTCTGTTTCTAAAAACAAGTAAAACGAAATGGAAAAATCAAACATTTTTTGGGGTGTTTTTCCGTTTCTGAACACATGAAAAAGGAAAAACACGTTTTGGAAACAAAAGCATACGGACCCTAAGACATCTATGGAATTTGAAGTATGAAACTTTATACCTATGGCTTTGGCGAGGATGGAACAATATATATGTTGGGCAAGAGATTTCTTCTTGGTCACATAGCCCTTGCACCAATGTAAGGGCCAATCAGAATGTGCACATGAGCATATAAACACATTAATATTTTTTTTTCACACTAGCTGGACAATAATTTTATGCATCCTTGTGTTTGGATGCAGGGGCTACGTGACCAGACTTTTTTTTCTCTTCCCCAGTGATGCCTTGTATTGCAAAGAAAGTGCCAACTTCATATCTTGTGGGTTAGTAGTGATCTCTGGACAAAATTCTCAGAGGCATTGTCTTGAAATGGAGTATTGCTTTTGTTAAAAGTGGGGTAGGGTGGGAATAAACAATAAGGAAACGTCAGATGACTTATCCCACAAACATGGAATATATGGGGTGGAAAACTCATGAGGCAATCTATGTGAATTAAGGGCCCGTTTGATAACGTTTTTACCGTTTCTATTTCAAGAAACGACAGAAACATAAATTTTCGTTTTTAGAAATAGAAACGGAATTGAAGGTGTTTGATAAGTCATGTTTTTAGAAGTCGATGGTAACCAGTGAAAGAATTGCCACAAGTCATTTCCAGAAACGGCGAAACATGCAAGTTGAACTTGTTTCGCCTGGGTCGTTTCTTGAACCATAAATAAGTAAAAATTTATATTTCTATTTCTAAAAATAAGTGAAACGAAACAGTTTTATCAAACGTTTTTTGCTCCGTTTTTACTGTTTCTAGAAACAGAAACGACAAAAATGCATTTCTTGAAATGTTATCAAACGGGCCCTAAGTTTCCTATTGATTGATTGTCTTACCCATCCCATTTATCTCAATGTCCCAATTGATTGTCTTACCCAATCCCATTTATCTCAAAGTCCCACCATTTTTTGTAGGAATTTGTAGGGAAGATGGGAAAAAGTTAATGACTCTCTGCTTATCTAAAGCTTGAGACTGTTTCTCTATCGAATCATCCATCAAGAATGTTAAGAAGAAAGTTGGTCTACCAGTGCTTGTTAGAGTTTAAGTTTCAAACAACAAGACTCTTCCTTTTGTTCAAAACGCTACCCTTTTAATTAATTCAAAACTAAAATATGTAACTCATTGTATAACAAAATTCCTGTTAAATCAAACACCAAGAAACACGAATAATAAAGAGACAATAGATCCGTACGACAGAGATTTAACGAGGTTCACACACCAGGGTGGTGTGCTACGTCCTCTGGCGAAGAAGAAGATGATTCACTATGCAGAAGAGAAATTACACTCTAGCAGCGGCGAGGAAAAACTCGCCCTGAAACCCTAGCTGCATGAAAACCCTGGAATACAATGACTTTCTCAACAAGCAACAGTACATTATATATACTCCAAAATCATGGGTCGACCCATCGAGTCGCGGTCGATCCGGTCCCCCATACGAGATCAGTGATGGGCTCCGGGCTTGGGCCTATCGGCCCAACCCCTCTGTTTCCATCACAGATCTTAGAAAAATTCCCATTCGGATCGCCACCAAAATATGTCGGATCGGGTCAATCTTCAAAACTGGTCAAGAATTCGAGACAAACTTGACAATTCCATTTTAATAGATTACCCGTGCACAATCATATCACAAGAAGTTTTATTTACTTTCATAAACCAATTTCATTTTCCATCCTTTCTTTTAACTTACAACTTAAGGGGAGACTCTCCCTCACCAGCTTGTTTTCTAAGATGAAATTATAGTTAGCACCTTAACCAGCTTAGTATTTTAGCACAAATTTGTTGGAACAAGTCCATTCTCGATCCAGCCCCTGAACACAGAATTGGCTTCTAGGTGTGTTTAGAATGGGCCTCATTCTTGGTCACGTTTTAGAATTTTAGAATATCTCATTATCGAAAATGGAAGGGATCTTAAATCTTAAGCTGTGTTTTGTATATATTCTCATAATAGATTCTAAATCCAGAATGCATTCTGAAAGCAGAATCAGATTTCATAATGATTCTACAACAACATTTCACACCCAGAGGCCAGAACTGTTCTTACTTCTTAGTACTATTATAAAACACTCCCTTTGTGGTTTTTATTGAAGCGCCCGCAGACCCTGCGCTATATATTTCAAATTTGAACTAGGTAATCTGGAGCGCTCTCTTACTCTTGTTGCTTCCAGAGAAAAATTAAGGAAAGAGGAAATGGCGGAGACGCTCCACAATGAGCTATTCTCTTCCTTGATCTGTGACATAAAGACATACACAGGCAAAGACCCTCTCCTCCCATGGCTCCGGTAAGAAAAACCCCTCTCTCCCCTTTTTCTACTTCTGCCGTTTTCGATTCTCTCTCTCTCTCTCTCTCCTTTTTTTTTTCCTTAATCCTGTAACTAAATGTCAATCCAGTGGAATTCGAAAGATGAAGGAATCTCTTCCTCCTCGGCTTCTCAAGGTAAAGCTCCCCCGATTCCTACAGAAATGCGTTCAGACCTTCGAGACTGATCGGCGTTACCGGAATGATTTGCGATATCTTCGTGTTTGGATACAACTGGTAACTGAAAAAACAACCATCTACTTACTGGAGTTACTTTTGAACATTTTTGTTTTGAGAGATTTCTGCTTCTTCTTTTCTTTTTATTTATTTATTTTTATTTTATTTAATGAAAAATTTGTGTACCTCATTTGGGTAGTTGGATTTCGTGGATGATCCTCGGGCACTTCTGAAAACGATGGAGGCGAACCGGATTGGAACAAAGCTAGCCATATTTTATCAGGCCTATGCTCTGTACTATGAGAAGCTCAAGAGATTTGAGGAGGCAGAGAACATGTACCGTCTAGGAGTGCAAAAGTGAGCCATCTCCACTGATCCGGTTTCAGTATACTTCTTTAGTTTTTAGTAGTTTATACTATTTCCAATTTTCATTCAAGAAAAAGTTCTGTGCTTTCAATCTCTCTCTCTCTCTCTCTCTCTCTCTCTCTCTCTCTCTATATATATATATATATATATATTATTGAATATTGACTGAATGTGAGTTAATATATTTTTTGAGTTGCTGAGATAGCCGTAGTAATTTCTTTTGGGCTTTCTGGGATGGATATTGAATTTCTGCATTACCCTCCACTAGCTTCAACTTTTACGAAGCATCTAATCTTAGAATTCTGTGAAGAGTAATTTCACTTCTTTAGTCTGGTATTATCAAAGCTTGACATTGCATATTTCCCTGGAACTATAAAAATTGATGAAAATTTTTGGTGAAACCTAGCAGAGTCAGAAAGGTTTACAGTACCCCGATACAGATACTTAATTATTTTTTAGTAATTCTATTGCAAAATCATTTCACTTTCAAATTTCTAGATTTTCACCTCACTGAGAAAATGCCATATTAAGTGTTACATTTTCTCCTATTGTCTGGTCATTTTGTAATTTATGACTGTAAGAGGTGAAATCAGCTAATAAAATTATGTGATCTGGAGTTGTAATGCCTCTCTTTTACATATGGAGCAGTGGGGTGATCAGTGATGTGCATTTTTGGTTGCTAGAGCTCTAATTTAATCATCCAAATACATTGTGGTAACAATTAGGTATCCAACTGCTATCAGATTCTATTAGTTTCTAGTTTGAATCATTGCTGTCAAAGTTAATTTCCCCTCCTAAAGATAGACTGGCAAACTTGTTTTCCGACTGCGTGAACTAGTCTGCTCCTTAATATGAAATAACCAATTTCCATTCATTTGCACAGTAATTAAGGTCTTAGAAAATTTAATTGGTTGACTAGTCATTCAACTGCATTTGTTCACATGGAGCTAATTTTCCACCTCATAACTTTTGAACAGTCTTGCAGAACCTGCTAATGAGTTGCAGAACTCATATGAGCAATTCCTTCGTCGTATGGAGCTAAAAAAAGGGAAAAGCAGGGTAGTGCTTCTGTTGTTTTATATGTTTATTGGGTTTCGTTCTTCTTGTGTCCTCTGTAATCTACCCATTGACGGATGTTGATTGGTGCCAGGTAGGAAGAACTGTCAGGAAGCCCCTAGCTGCTAGGACCATCCCTACGCACTCTAGAGAGATCGAAGAGAAGGCAGTAGAAGAAAGCTATCTTGACAAGGGAAAAATAAATTCTGAGGCTCACCTTCACCCTAGTCATCTTGGAATATCCAGTGATTTTTCTCCAAAGGAGGAAGTCATTGGAACTATGGACCCCAGAAGCTCCTTCAAGCATCAAGAGTCCAATTATGTGGGATCAAACAAACCAATCACAGTCTGCAATGAAGATGCTGTTGTGGTAAAGTTTGTAGATACTGCAATCGTCGGAAAGTCTGAACCTGAAGATGCCTGCCATCACGGTTTGTTAGATCCAACAATCAACATGAAGGAAGTCATGAATGCCATTAACGGCATGTTTCGAGAGCCTTTAGAGCTAGAACCAGTGGGTAGGAAAAGATCACATAGAACCCAAGCCAGAATAAATCAAACTGTTAGCAATGGATTTGAGGTGTTTGTCGACAAAGGCTTGGATAATGGGGTTGTGTTATCTGATCAGAAAGTAGAAAAGGGTTGTTCACTTCCATTGGACTTTGCACATCCCACAAACCCAACGTCACCAAAGAGAAGCATTATATTTGAAACGAAGGAACCTCTTCAAGAACCGTTCAAAATATTTGTTGATGAGGAGGGTGATGACATCAAAGATGAGAACAGCAATTTAGGATACCATGAGGCTGAACATCCTTCTGGAAGTACTATGTTACCTGCTCCACATGTAAATGCCTTTGTATTTCCATGTCCAAAAGATCTTTCACCCAGTGGCTCTGATAATCAGAACATGGAGAGCTCGACCAACTTGAAATTCCGAGAAGATACAGTTGTTGGTAGGTTTGTGGGATCTACAATTTTGGATGGGCCAGAGGTGGAGAATGCATGCCATCATGGCTTAGTTGAACCTACAATCAACTTGAAGGAGGCTATGGACGACATAAACAGCATGTTTGGAAAGCCATTAGATTTTGTGAGGACTAAAAGACCAAAGAAACAACCAAAAGAATCAGATAGTAAGAGAGAATTTTGTGGTTTTTCCATTTTGCCTGATGACGACGTAGAGGAGCAACCAAAAGCACAGGCTCCATCAAGTTCATTTAGCAAATTGGGCATGGAATTTGATTTATTTGAGCCAACTTTGTTTACAAAGGAAGCCATGGCTGACATAAATGAGATGTTCGGCAAAGCACTGGACTTTTAGGAAGATGTTAATTCAACTGCTTGTTTGAAGCGGTTATAGCTTTCTTTCTTGGAAGAAAGAAATGCCTGCTTATTGTCTCACCTTATATTTCCTTTTCAAGAGAAACATGGAGGGTGCTTCTAACCTGACATTAGGAAGAACAAAAATTTCTGTTCCTTGTTTGTTGTAAGGCCTTCTACATTTTTTTTTCATACTAGGTATAATTGAGGAATTTGTGGATGGTGATTGGTCTACTGTGTCAAATCAGTGGGAATTTTGGATAGAAGGGAGGTTGAAGGTTTAACGCACTTGCCTTGTTGATTTACTTTCAGTGCTTTGATTGGTCTTGTATGTGAAGAAGCTGAAATTTCAAAGCAGAAAGGAAAAAAATTGGGCAAATTTTGTTATTCTCACTAAATTTTTTGTATATTTTTTGGTATTTTCTGCATCAATCACTATTTTCTATATTATCCAATTGGTTGCTGTGCCAGATAAAGTTATCCAAATCATCCAATAAATGGCTTCTAAGTGCAGAAAGCTACAGGGGCAGGCTAAACCTGTGGAGAATATGGGCTGTGCAGAGTAAGGAGTATCATTTTTTTTTTTCCTAACAACAGGTTTCCAAGCCTTTAGCTTGACAAGTACTTCGGGCCCATACTGACCCCACAACCTCTTGGACCGGATCATCTCGGGGTTGAATGAGAACCATTCAACTTTCACTGAAAGCAGTGAAGAACACTAAACACCCCCGTGTGAGTGCCCCAAGGAGGTAAGAGGAGTCGAATTCAGAACCACATGTTTCTTGAGGCGAATGCCCCTTACCAACTCAGCTAACCCCTTGGGGTTTTCGATGGTAGTAGTTTATTATTATTACTAGTACTACTATTATTATTGTTTCCTAAGAACTAGTAAAGTAGCTCAAGGCTCAAGCAACCATTACCAACCATCGGTTGAGGCCTAAGGTTTGTCTTTTCTCTATAAACTTTTTGCAAGTGAATGGTAGAATAGATTAAAGATAGCACCCAAGAACTTTGCATTGGGGATGTCACTTTTGGCATTTTTCCATTCTCTCTTCCCTTCCCCTCACCATTAGTTAAGAGTTCTTAGAATCTTACAAAGTTTTTTATCACTCTTTTTTTATCGACACATTTCTTTTTGTCTTGCTAACAACTCCTAGTACTTCTTTTGGTGTTATTATATGATTCTTATTTCTTCTCTTTCGTCTTAAACTTTTACTCTCTTTTTATTTTTTTAACTATTGTTAGTTATGCATGTCTGGGTGCTTTCAGGGTGAATCATACTAAATAAAGTTCGTTTATGGTTTCAATATGCACCAATGTCATCATCTAACAATGTAACTCTTAGTTAAAGAACCTATAATGCTAGTAATTCTATTTTTAGTTGTTGGGGAGGGGGGGGGGGGGGGGTGGAATCTTGTTTTATCTTTCCAAAGTCTCTTTCCCCTTCTTTTAGTTCCTAACCGGTGGTTTATCCTTTAACCTCTCTCTCAAGCCCAGGGGTCACATATGATATAATTTACAATCTTATCCTCACTGCACCAGGCTAAAAGCTACTCACAACTCTTAAAAGTATGAATATTTGGGTTGTTATATAGTACTGTTGTTTCCTTTTAGTCCTTCCCAACCTAAGGGAACACAGATGGATTCGGAACAGTTCTTCCAACATGTCCATGTGCAAAGCATTTAAAAGAACCAATGGTATTTTTCTGTTTTCATTTTCATTTTTATTAGAAATATAATTGTTTCTATATTATTAATTATATAGTGGTCACATTTTTGTGGTTTCTTAGTTATATGAGTTATTTTATTTATTTATTTTCAGGTTGGGGGTTCTCATACTAATTATATTATTGGGAAAGAAATTAAGGGAGAGAAGGAAGTTTAGAAACAAGAAGAAAGAAAGAAAGAAAGAAGGCAAAAGTGTAGGTGGTAGGAGGAGGTAGAGATGGTGGGGGCTGTTTGGGTCAATAAGAAAAGGAGAGGACCAAAACACTAGCGCTTTTCCTTTGGTTTGACCACTAAAGGTATATAAGACTATAAGGTGACCATCCAAATCGATCCGAATGGTTGAGAATCTCTAAAAATTGCCTGCAGTGCGAATCAAGCAGGTGGGGGTTTCCTCTTATTTCTGTGTAGTATAAATAAGAGGGCTTTGTTGCAATTGGAAACCAGAGCCAGCAGCCAAGCGAAAGAAGACTAGTAGCTACTACACCTTAGTTGAGTGAGTGAGTGAGAGAGAGAGAGAGAGAGATGGGTGGTGAAAGGAGCAGCAGGCATGGGCAAGGAAGGGAGAGGAGGTCATCATCCTTCTTCTCCATCTTCAATGTATTCAAGTCCAGTAGGGGGAGGAGGTCAGGTGGTGATGAAGGAGAAGAAGATATGTGGGACGAAGCAGTGAACGTGAGAAGGGTAAGAGCCAGTGATGAAGACAAAGACTGTTGGGTTGCTGAACCTGACATTGATAGGAAGGCCTCTGCTTTCATAGCCAGATTCTATGAGTCTCGTGTCTCCAACTCGGAAATTCAAACTATATCTCCCTATGACTTGGCTAATGAGGCACACCATTGAATTGATTATTAAGATTTGATCATTTTCATTATCATTAGAGAGAAGTAATTGCTTCTGTATTATATTAACTACTTAGTTGGTCGATATTCATTAGGTAGACTGTGTAGTTGTAAAGTGATATTAATGTAAGTGTGGATACATATATGTATGTAATTCACTAATTCCTTCTTTCAATCTTGAAGCTTGTTTGCATTCTTTCTCAAATCCTAGAGACTACTTTTTGCCTTTTCTTCTTAATTTTCTCTGGTTTTGGTGTTGTGAGTTGTAACTTCTTATTTTTCCAAAAAAAAGATTGCGTACGAACAGAAAGCAATGGCCAGTACACAGAGGAGTTGAGGGTGTAGAATAGTTTGGGTGTGCTCTGATCAGTTTGGGAGCCATATATGTTCATCTGCAAAGCTTTGAGAGTGACGTGTTCAATGGTCTGGATCTCTGGATATTTTCGTTTACCTTATAAAACTTCTGGAGCAACACATGTTATGTTCTGTATGAAATCGGAGACATTGAAGGGGGCAGGGCCGGCAGGCTCTTTAGTCCCACATCTGGTTGATAAACTTTAGTACCCTTTCCATGGTTATGATACGGTGAAGTGGGTCCCTAAGAGGACAAATCATGACTTGGTTTAGAATCGTTTCAACATACAAGATTGATTTACAGATTTTGATCACAACCAATATCAATTCTTAAAACTGCGAGAGCCGAGATTCTGGATGCTATAGATCTCAATTGAATTTTTTAGGGTCATAGCTGTTTCTTTTTATTTTATTTGGACTAACAGAAATCAAGTTATCTTTCCACATATTAAAACCGATGTGGTAATCCTTGAGAATGTTTCAAGCTGGATTTCTGATCTTAATCTTTGTTATATATTTACATATTTAATTTGGGCTAGTCTTTATCCTCTATTTTACATGAAGTCCATTGGATTAATTTAAGTATGGGAAACTCTGTTGGTCTGGCGTACGAATGCGTAGACATAGCTGGACATGTGAGGGACTATTGGGTTTTTTTCTCACCCAGCTGTGTCTGGACGTTTCTTATGCCACACGCATACTAATAGGGTTCTTTTTCCCATTAAATATACTAACATTTGGGTTAATGTTCATCTTATGCTTCTATTGGCTGAATGTTATAATCCCATTACTAGTGAAGCTGGATCATGGATTAGGCTCTGCTATTTTACATAGAGGTTAATTTATTTTTGAGAAAAAGAATTTTACCTGCTGGCACAAGAAACACCCAAACACAACAGGGCGTGAAAATATCGTGTTACCCCCGATTCACTATGTTGGAAGAAAGATAATAATGGAGATTTTTCAAGAACACTAATCAAGAAAACCTTAACTCAAAAAGTCCCCAAATCTTTTGTTCCTTTGGACTATAGTATGACAGGGAGTAAGTTACAGTAGAGACAAAGACACCTTTTACGGGGACTATTAGAAGCAACTTGCGTGGAGTACCAAATTGATTAGGTTTGAACAGATTCTCGATCACATATTTCCTGAACCAAGCAGGACGTAGTCGTTGGATCTTTATATTTTATTAATCTTAAACAATGATGAGTTTATATTTGGGAACTTTAGGGCCAATGTTAAACTTCCTGGCACATTCGTAACCTCAATTATTAATTCGATCCTTGGGCAAGACGGGATTTCACAATTCTATCAAAATTACCAAAATACTCTGATGTTGCTTTTCTCTTTCTCATGAGCTATGATGTTTGGTTGCTGAGAAATGAAAAACTGGTTGACAGCAAGGGCATTGGTGGGCCAACATTGACAGTTGCCTTTTTGCCCACGGGCTCCCAAGGCAGATTGCCTTGAATCAGAATCAAATCCTCTCCCGCACACATACAACGGCTTGGAGACCCTTAGGGTTTGTGTTCAAGTACTCCCAATCATTGGATGTATGTGCCAAGGCATGTCATTTTTTTTTTTCCCTTTTTTTTAAATAAAAAATTACAACTCACAACACCAAAACCAGAGAAAATTAAGAACAAAAGGCAAAGTCTCTGTACAAAGGATCTGAGAAAGAATGCAAACAAGCTTCAAAATTGAAAGAAAGAATTGGTGAATTAGAATTAGATACATATATGTATCCACACTTACATTAATATTTCTTTACAACAACACAGTCTACCTAATGAATATTGACCAACTAATAAGTAGTTAATATAATACAGAAGCAATTACTTCTCTCTAATGATAATGAAAATGAACAAATCTTAATAATCAATTCAATGGTGTGCATCATTAGCCAAGTCATAGGGAGATATGGTTTGAATTTCAGAGTTGGAGACACGACACTCATAGAATCTGGCTATGAAAGCTGAGGCCTTCCTATCAATGTCAGGTTCAGCAACCCAACAGTCTTTGTCTTCGTCACTGGTTCTAACCCTTCTCACGTTCACTGCTTCGTCCCACATATCTTCTTCTCCTTCATCACCACCTGACCTCATCCCCCTACTGGACTTGAATACATTGAAGATGGAGAAGAAGGATGATGACCTCCTCTCCCTTCCTTGCCCATGCCTGCTGCTTCTTTCACCACCCATCTCTCTGTCTCTCTCTTTCTTTTCTCTTGTCTCTTCTCTCTCACTCTCTCTATCACTCACTCAACTAAGGTGTACTAGCTACTAGTCTTCTTTGGCTTGGCTGGCTCTGGTTTCCAATTGCAAAAAAGGCCTCTCTTATTTATACTACACGGAAGGAAGAGGAAACCCCCACCAGCTTGATCGCACTGCAGGCGATTTTTAGGGATTCTAAACCATTCGGATCGATTTGGATGGTTACCTTATAGTCTTACACCTTTAGTGGTCAAATAAAGAAAAAGCGCAAGTGTTTTGATCCTCAAACAGCACCCACCATCTCTACCTTCTCCTCCTACCTACACTTTTTCTTTCTTCTTGTTTCTAATCTTCCTTCTCTCCCTTTCATCTTTCCTTTCCCAATCATATAAATAATATGGGCACCCTATTCCCAAATAAATAAATAAATAAAAAAAATAACCCTATCTGTGTTCACTCAGTTTGGGAAGGACTAAAAGGAAACACCAACAGTTCTATAATAACTATAATATTCAGATTTTTAAGGGTAATCAGTTGGCTTTAGCCTGGTGAAGTGAGAATAAGATTGTAAATTATATCATATGTGACCCCGGGCCTTGAGAGAAAGGTTAAATTTTAAAGGATAAACAACTGGTTAGGAACTAAAAGAAGGGAAAATAGGACTTTGGAAAGATGAAACCCCCTCCGCAACAACTAAAATAGAATTACTTAGCATTATAAGTTCTTTAACTAAGAGTACTTACATTATTAAAGGACAACATTGGTGCATATTGAAGCCATAAACAAACTTTATTTAGTATGATTCACCCTAAAAGCATCTAGACATGCATAACAAACAATAAGTTAAAAAAAAAAAAGTAAACTTTTAAAAAGAAAGAAAAGAAATAAGAAGGCATATAATAACATCAAAAGGAATACTAGGAGATAAGGAAACTAGTCGATAAAATAACTAGTAATAATAAAAACTTTGTAAGATTCTAAGAACTCTTAATTAATGAAGGAAAGAGAATGGTAAAATGCCCAAAATGACCACCAATTTGCATAGCTCTTGGGTGGTATCTTTAACGTATTCTACTAAGCATTCATTCCCTAAAAGTTTCTAAAGACAAGACAAGCCTTAGGCCTCAACTGATGGTTGGTAATGATTGCTTGAGTCTTGAGCTACTTTACTAGCTCTTAGAAAAAAAAAAAATAATAGTAGTAATAGTAATAATAATAGAATATTAACATCAGAATTATTCATTCACAAAAGGGATCAACATTGAATACAATTGGATTATGCTAGTTTGAGTAGAACATGACACTTTCTCAAATATATTAATATTATTATTGATCTTTTTTTATTTTATTTTATTTTATTTTATTTTATTTTATAGGTAGGGAGAGGAAATAGATAACAGCCAAGATGCTCAAACTCAAGACCTTCTGATGAGCATGGGCTTTTTGCGGACCACAACTCACCAACTGCACTAACACAATTATCGTTATATTGTTATTGATCTAATTCTTCTCACAATATTAATATCTTAATATTAACAATGCTATTATTAGAACTAAGATATTTTCACTTATTCGAGTGCGACTAAGAAGCAATGCAATGGAGTAGTTGGTTCACTATTGGGGATTGAGAACATAGTTTATTTAAAATGAGTTTTAAATGTAGTTTTATTTCTCTCCCATATTTTCTTACCTAGTCCAACCATTTTCCAGACTAATCCAAAAGATACAGAAGAAGATTAAAAAAAATTAATAACTAACCATGATTCAATTTCCTAGTTTCTTGCTACACGTGGCCTCATGCTCAGAACGGTGCTAACCTTGGACAACAATTTTTGCAAATTGCAACTGATAATACAAACGTATCCAACTTTTTGCAACTTCGTCACTCCACAAAGAAATTCTAGAATTGTGATGGACCATATCTCGTGTGTAACCCACCCCTCTCAAAAGCGCTACCGAATCATCTTACCGCCCTCTTGTCGGAATAGTTGATACCACAACTGGGCTTCTCCTTCTAAATGAAAAGAAGCCACTGCCACCCACATTTCCTCTAGAGTTTGATGGAAATGGAAAATTTGCTCAACTCTAGAAACCCAACGTGTTGTATCTTCATTTCCATTGAAAAGTGGAAAGTCAAGCTTCACTAATTTTGGGGCGAAGGTTGACAGATCCACTTAGTCGGCTTCCCGTGCTGCCCCTAAGTTGATCAACCTGGTTTGGAGGTGGAGTCAAGGAGTTTTCACATATTTGTTCCATGAGTTGTATATGTGAGATAAGTCTCTTAAGCACATCGTTCAACTTGCTTTATATTCAATCAGGCCCCATAGATATTCCACATCTTTTTCAAGCTTCTTCACCCTCTCATCCATGTTCCGGCTTTAATACCAAACTGGTATATGCATGGACTGACCTCGTTTCTTGGTTTTGAAAGTGACAAGGGTTGCAGGAGGGAAATGATAGCGAGAGATTGATTTGACGTAATTGGGAGGTAGCCAACCCCTCTTTTGTCAAGGAGAAACTATGAGATTATAATCTGGTTATCATTATTATTTTCTACTAATTATATAGCTAACCTCAGACTCCTCAATGGTTGCGATTTTTCCCACTAACACTTACAAGTGATAGCATGCTTGGTTGAGGCCTGAGGGCACGTAACAAAAACGTAGTATATGTACAAATTAAGGATTTGAGAAAGAATGCAGAGTCAGGATCCAAGATTGAAGGAAGGAATTGGTGAATCACATAGATGTATTTCTTTACAATAACAAAGACCTCTCCCTATGTAGAAACTATTTTATTGAAGTATTCAGAGACTTCCAAATGAATATCAGCCACTAAGTACTTAAGCAATTACTTCTCTCTAATGAAGAAGATGATCAAATCTTAATAATCAATTCAATGGTGTGCCTCATTAGCCAAGTCATAGGGAGATATAGTTTGAATTTCCGAGTTGGAGACACGAGACGCATAGAATCTGGCTATGAAAGCAGAGGCCTTCCTATCAATGTCAGGTTCAGCAACCCAACAGTCTTTGTCTTCATCACTGGCTCTTACCCTTCTCACGTTCACTGCTTCGTCCCACATATCTTCTTCTCCTTCATCACCACCTGACCTCCTCCCCCTACTGGACTTGAATACATTGAAGATGGAGAAAAAGGATGATGACCTCCTCTCCCTTCCTTGCCCATGACTGCTGCTCCTTTCACCACCCATCACTCTCTCTCTCTCTCTCTCCACCCAAGGTGCACTAGCTACTACTCTTGTTTGGCTTGGCTGCTGGCTCTGGTTTCCAATTGCAAACAAAGCTCTCTCATTTATACAGCCCGGGAAGGCAGAGGAACCCCACCAACTTGATCGCACTTGCTGGAGATCTTGAGAGATTCTACACCATTCGGATCGACTTGGATGGTCTAGTTTTATCGAGATGACTTGGTCCAAGTTTAGAAAAGGCACAAGTGTTTTGGTCCTCTCCTTTTCTAATTGACCCAAACAGCCCCCACTGTCCCTTCTCTTACTACACTTTTTCTTACTTTCCCCGTTGTTTCTAAACTTCCTTCTCAGTATTTATATTTCTAATGAAAATGAAAATGAAAATGGAAATGGAAATGACCATTGGTCCTTTAAATGCTTTGCACATGGACATGTTGGAAGAACCATTCAAAATTATTTTGACCAGCTCTCAAAGCCAAAAGGGAGAATCTATAGAAAGTAGAGATCATATTCTTGTAATTTATGTACGGTACTCTATTGATCAAACTTACCATCTGTGTTCCCTCAGGTTGGGAAATATAAAAAGAAAACAACAACAATACTATAACAACCCAAATATCCAGACTTCTAATAGCAATGAGTTACTTTTAGCCTAGTGGTGCAGTGACAGTAAGATAGTAAATATGATTTGGTTTATAATATATATATCATATGTGACCCTTGGGCCATGAGAGAGAGATTAAAGGATAAACAATTGGTTACGAACTAACTGAAGGAAAAAGTGGACTTTGGAAAAATGAAACGAGATAACCCCTAACAACTAAAATAGAATTTCTAGTATTGTAGATTCTTAGTTACACTGGTACACCCTGAAGGCACTCAGACATGCATAACTAACAATAAGCTTAAATAAATAAGGAGTAATATTTTAAGAGAAAAGAAAAGCAATAAGAAGGCATATATAACACCAAAAGGAGTACAAGGAGTTGTTAGCAAGATAGAAGGAAATTGGTCGACAACAAAATAGTAATAAAAACACTTTATAAGATTCTAAGAACTCTTAATTAATGGTGAGGAGGGGAGGGGAGGGGAGGGGAGGGGAGGGGAGGGGGGAAGAATGCAGAATACCTAAAGTGACATCCCCACTTTGCAAAGTTCTTGGGTGGTATCTTTGAACTATTCTACCATTCACTTGTAGAAATTATCTAGAGACAAAACAAGCCTTAGGCCTCAACCGATGGTTGGTAATGGTTGCTTGAGCCTTGAGCAACCTTACTAGTTCTTAGGAAATAATAATAGTAATTGTAATGATAATAGAATACTACAGTTGGAGTCATTCATTCAAAAAAGAGATCAACTTTGAATACAGTTGTATTATGCTAGTCAGAATACAACATGACACTTTCTCACATTATATTAATATTATTATTGATTTTATTCTTCTAACAATATAAATATCTTGTTATTAACAATGCTGTTATTGGAGCTAAGATTTTTCACTTATTTGAGTGTGACTAAGAAGCAATGCAATGTGGAGTAGTTGGTTCACTATTGGGGGTTGAGAACATAGTGTAGTTAAAATAAAATTTAAATATAGTTTTATTATTGTACAATTTTTTTCTTACCTTTTTTTT
>NC_056565.1:13364499-13395173 GCF_013358625.1 Macadamia integrifolia
TTTGTTAACATTCATTTAAAACGTGTTTCACTCTTTATTTTTGAGTGAAAAAATGGAATTTAAAAAAAAAAATCTTGATTCAAAAAATTTAATAACTAACCACGATTCAGTTTGCTGGTTTATTGTTACACATGGCCTCAATTTGTTGGTTTACTACTACATGTGATCTCATGACTGGTTAAGGGCACGTAACAGCACATCTCCCCCCCCCCCCCCCCGCGCCTCCCACCCCCCCAAAAAAAAAAAAAAAAAAGAAAAAGAAATGGTCTTGTGTTGAAGCATGAAGTGAGAACTTGAGCGTCTCTTGCATCTCATTGGTAGCAGGTTCCTCCAGTTTTCAGAAAAAAATCGTCTGTAATTCCGAACTCGTACAATTCTGTGAAATACCACCTTCAGGGGGTGACACTTATATTGATACCAATGCAATGGTCCAGATCTGATTTAAATGCCTCTTCACTGATTTAAGGTTTTATTAGTTGTATCAAATCTGGACCATTGTATTGGTATCAATACATGTGTCACCCCCTGAAGGTGGTATTTTACGGAATTGTAGATTGGAATTGCAGACGATTTCAACCCCCAGTTTTCTTATGTCATCATCTTCTTGATTAAGACCTTCAATCATGAACAACCTTTTGCAGCGATGTTCCAACATAAACTGTTCATTGCAATTATAACACAACCGTATGACTTCGACCTTCTTTCTTGTAATTTAGTGGGAGTCATTCTCCTCACCAGAGGAGAAGTGCCTTTAGGGTTGGTTTCTTTCAAGGAAGCCACTTCCGATTTTCCTTCAAGTGTGACATTTCGCCTTTTGCTTCAAGTGTAGAAATAGTATGCAACTGCGTCAAATTACTATCTTCAAAGAGATGGGTGAGTACAATGGCATTGGTGACTAAAGTAGGGCATCCAGCCGTTGCATTGGCCCCAGTATTGTCCTTCAACAACCCACGAAGCAACTTACCCGACGAAATTGTGGTAGGGTGCTAACCTTGGACAGCAATTTCTCAGATTGTGCCTGAGAATTACAAATGTATCTGACTTTTTGCAATTTCATCAACTTCGTGAATAAATTTTGGAACTATGATTGCCTATATATCCTATGCTGCCTCACACAGAAGCCTACCAACTCATCTTGTCTCCCTCTTGTCAAAATAGTTGATACAAAATCTGGGGTTCTCCTTCTAAATGGAAGTAGTCAATACCACACACTTCTCGGAAGTTTGATGAAAATATAAAAATTTCTCACTTTACTAACCCAACATCTTTTATCATCATTTCCATTGAAATTTGGAAAATCAAGCTTCACTAATTTTGAGGCGAGGATTGACGAGGATCCACTTGGTTGGCTTCCTATGCAAGCCTCAGGTCGATCAACTTGGTTTGAAGGTAGAGTCAAGGAGTTCTCTCCTTTTTTATCCATGCTTAGGTTGTATGCATGAGATAAGTCATCGTTCAATTGGCTCATCATCGTGTAACCCAGGTTTACCCTTGGGCATGAACTATAAAACTGGGCAGATTTGAGGGGTTCCTTGTTAGCAAAAAAAAAAAAAAAAATTCTCATAATCAATCGTTGCCCCTCAGAAAGAGATTCCACATCTTCTTTAAGATTCTCCACCCTCTTGTACATGGTCCATACTAAGCTGGTGCGTGCAAGTATTGGGAGGTCGCCAACCTCTTTTTTCAAGGAGAAACTATAAGGTTTTAATCTCGACATCATTATTATATTTTCTACCAATTAAATAGCTAACTCCATATACATATATATATATATATATATATACTCCTCAATGTTTACAATTTTTCCCACTAACACTTACTGCCACGATTACAGTAACTCCCCATACACTAACGACTCACGCCACACATCACACTCCTCTCATTCTACCAAACTTCTTCACACAACAATAACTAACCACGATTCAATGTTCTGGTTTACTGCTAAAAGTGGCCTCATGCCTGGTTGAGGGCATATCACAAAAAAAAATAAAAAATAAAAAATAAAAATAAAAAATAAAAATAAAAAATAAAATAAAAATAAATAAAAATAAAAATTGCAAACAAGCTTCAAGATTGAAAGAAGGAATAGTGAATTACATATATATATATATACATATATATGTATCCACACTTAACATTAATATTTCTTTACAACAACACCGTCCTCTCCATATGTAGATTCTATTTTAATGAAGTATTTGCAGACTAACTACCTAATGAATATTGATCAATTAGGTATTTAATATAATGCAGAAGCAATTACTTCTCTCTAATGAAGATGACCAAATCTTAATAATCAATTCAATGGCGTGCATCATTAGCTAAGTCATAGGGAGATATAGTTTGAATTTCGGAGTTGGAGACACGAGACTCATAAAATCTGGCTATGAAAGCAGAGGCCTTCCTATCAATGTCAGGTTCAGCAACCCAACTGTCTTTGTCTTCATCACTGGCTCTTACCCTTCTCACGTTCACTGCTTCGTCCCACATATCTTCTTCTCCTTCATCACCACCTGACCTCTTCCCTCTACTGGACTTGAATACGTTGAAGATGGAGAAGAAGGTTGATGATCTCCTCTCCCTTCCTTGCCCATGTCTTCTGCTCTTTTCACCACCCATCTCTCTCTCTTTCTTTTCTTGTCTCTTCTCTCTCTCTCTCACTCACTCACCCAAGGTGCACTAGCTACTATTCTTGTTTGACTTGGCTGCTGGCTCTGGTTTCCAATTGCAACAAAGCTCTCTCATTTATACAACCCCGGAAGGCAGTGGCACCAGCTTGATCGCACTGCAGGCGCTCTTGAGAGATACCTAGTCTTATATGTCTTTAGTGGTCGAAGTTTAGAAAAAGCACAAGTGTTTTGGTCCTTTCCTTTTCTAATTGTCCCAAACAGCCCCTTGTCTATGGAAAGGAGAGATCATATTCTTGTAATTTATATAGTACTCCATTGATCTCGATATCCATCTGTGTTCCTCCAGGTTGGGAAGGACAAAAGAAAAACAACAATACTATATATATATATATATATATATTAACCCAAATATTCAGACTCTTAATAGCAAAGATTTACTTTTAGCCTGGTGTTGCAATGAGAGTAAGATTGTAAATATGACTTGGTATATAATTTATATCATATGTGACCCCTTGGCCATGAGAGAGGTTAAAAGGATAAACCACCGGCCAGGAACTAACAGAAGGGAAAAGTAGACTTTAGAAAGATATAACAAGATTCCCCCTAACAACTAAAATAGAATTACTAGCATTATAGATTCTTTAACTAAGAGTTACACTGATACACCCTCAAAGCACTCAAACATGCACAACAAACAATAAGCCTGAAAAAAAAAAAAAAATTTTGAAAGGAAGGAAAGGCATATGATAACATCAAATAGAGTAACAGGAGTTGTTAGCAAGATGGAAGGAAGTTGGTCAACAAAAACACTTTGTAAGATTCTATGAACTCGTAATTAATGGTGAGGAGAAAACAAGAGAATGACTGAATGCCCAAAGTGACATCCCTACTTTGCAAAGTTCTTGAGTGGTATCTTTGATCTATTCTACCATTCACTTGTAAAAAGTTTTTAGAGACAAGAGAGACCTTAGACCTCAACCGATGGTTGCTAATCGTTGCTTGAGCCAAGAGCTACCTTAATAGTTCTTGGGAAATAATAATAGTAATAGTAATAATAATAGAATACTACAATTGGAATCATTCATTCACAAAAGATATCGATTTTGAATACAGTTGTATTATGTTAGTCAGAGTACAATATGACACTTTCTCACATTATATTAATATTATTATTGATTTTATTCTTCTCACGATATAAATATCTTGTTATTAACAATGCAATTATTAGAATTAAGATTTTTTTTTTCACTTA
The DNA here is from genome assembly GCF_013358625.1 of Macadamia integrifolia. Classification (NCBI taxonomy): domain Eukaryota; kingdom Viridiplantae; phylum Streptophyta; class Magnoliopsida; order Proteales; family Proteaceae; genus Macadamia; species Macadamia integrifolia. The sequence continues at coordinate 13,368,382 of NC_056565.1, forward strand.
TTTGAGTGCGACTAAGAAGCAATGCGATGTGGATTACTTGCTTCACTATTGGGTGTTGAGAACAAAGTTTAGTTAAAATAAAATTTAAATGTAGTTTTATTGTTGTTCAATTTTTTTCTTACCTTTTCTCTGCCATTTACCAAACTGATTCCAAAGATACAAAAAAAAGGCCAAAAAAAAACAGGATGTTTTAAAAATTATTTAAAGCGTGAATTGCACTTTATTTTTGCTGCTGCATCAAATTACTATTTTCGAATATATGAGCTATAACAATGGCATGAGTGAGTGAAGTAGGTCATTCCACCATGCCATTGGCCCTAATATTGTCCTTCAACCACTAACGAATCAACTTACTTGGCAATTTTGTGGTAGGGTGCTAACCTTGGTCAATAATTTCTCAAATTGAGTCTGATAATTATAAATGGATCTGATGCCAAGCTCAATGTGGATGGAAGCTCTATTGAAAACCCTAGAAGGGCAGGGGCAGGTGGTATTATTCGTGACAATAATGGAGTAGTTATGGGATCGTTCAAACTTTTACTTGAAAATCAGACCAATTACTTTGCTGAATTTAAAGCTTTAATAGAAGGTATCCAAATGGCTAAATATTTAGAGGTGAGCTCTCTATGGATAGAATCTGATTCAGTTTCGGTGGTGACTGCTATCCAAGCTTGTAGTATTCCTTGGCATTTTGTTCATAAATGGACTTCTCTGCAGTCCTATTTGGACTCAATATCTTGAAAATTTTCGCATTGCTTTTGGGAGGCAAATTGTATAACTGACTTCTTAGCGAAGGAAGCGGCTAAATCTGGTACCTCGGAGAGAGATGTAACATTTCCCAATTATATAAAGGAAGAGATTAATCTTGATACTTAGACTAGACCTAGGTACCATTTCTGTATCTACTGATTTTTTCCTTGCTGATGGCATTGCCAAAGGTGCGATTTAAAAATCACGCTTCTTTCTTTTGTGTAAATATTTTTTTCTCTTAATGAATTTTTTACCCTTTTAGCGAAAAAAAAAAGTTTCAACTTTATCAACTCTGCAAATAAATTTTGTGTGATGGCCGGTATCTCCTACGCAACCCCTCACAGAACCACTATCAACTGAACTTTCCGCCCTCTTGTTAGAACAATTGATACCACTAGGCTTCTCCTGCTGAATAGAAGTAAATCAATACCACACGCTCTTCTTCAGGAGTTTGATAAAAATGGAAAAAGTGCTCAACTTTGCAAACCCAACTTCTTTTATCTTCATTTCCATTGAAATATTTTGGAAAATGAAGCTTCACAAATTTTGAGGTGAAGGTTGGTGAAGATCCACTTGGTTGGCTTCCCATACTACCCCTAGGTTGGTCTGAGTACTTGGTTTGAAGGCAGAGTCAAGGAGTTCTCTCCTCCTCGTTTCATGGGTTGTACGTGTGAGATAAGTCTCTCGAGCACCTCGTTCAACTTGCTCATTATTGTGTGACTGTGCTTTACCCTTGGGCTTGACCTGTAAAACCGGGCAAGTTTGAGGGGTTCCTTGTTAGGAAGAAAAAAGAAGAGATTTTACATGCTTCTTTAAGCTTTCCACCCTCTCGTCCATATTTCATACCAGGTTGGTACGTGCACAGATTGACTTCGCTTCCTTATTTTGAAGGTAATGAGGATAAGAGGAGCGAAGTGATAACCAGAGATTGATTTAGCATATTAGGAGGTCATCAACTTCTTTTCTCAAGGAGAAACTATAAGGTTATAATCATTTATCCTCCAAAAAAAAGGCTATAGGGTAATAATCTGAACATCATTATTATATTCTTATCTACCAATTAAATAGCTTAACCTCTGACTCCTCAATTGTTACAATTATTCCCACTAACACTTACTACCCACGGTTTCGGTAACTCTCCATACACAATGACTCACCCCACACAATATAATCTTTGTACAAAGGATTTGAGAATGCAAATAATAAGCTTTTCAAGATTGAAAGAAGGAATTAGTGAATTACATACACATATATATCCACACTTAACATTAATATAAAATCTTTACAACACAGACTACCTAATGAATATCAACCAAGTAAGTAGTTAATATAATACAGAAGCAATTACTTCTCTCTAATGAAAATGATCAAATCTTAATAATCAATTCAATGGTGTGCATCATTAGCCAAGTCATAGGGAGATATAGTTTGAATTTCAGAGTAGGAGACACGAGACTCATAGAATCTGGCTATGAAAGCAGAGGCCTTCCTATCAATGTCAGGTTCAGCAACCCAACAGTCTTTGTCTTCGTCACTGGCTCTTACCCTTCTCACATTCACTGCGTCGTCCCACATATCTTCTTCGCCTTCATCACCACCTGACCTCCTCCCCCTACTGGACTTGAATACGTTGAAGATGGAGAAGAAGGATGATGATCTCTTCTCCCTTCCTTGCCCATGACTGCTGCTCCTTTCACCACCCATCTCTCTCTCACTCAAGATGTAATAGCTACTTTTATTTTGCTTGGCTTCTGGCTCTAGTTTCCAGTTACTATAAAGCTCTCTTATTTATATTACCCGAGAAAGCAGAGGTTCCCCAACAGCTTGATCGCATTACAGGCGATCGAAATGACCCGGATACCTTAGTGGTCAAACATTAGAAAAGGTTTAAGTGTTTTGGTCCTCTCCTTTTCTAATTGACCCTAACAGCCCCCACCGTCTCTCCCTGGTTTGCAGCCAAGTATCTACAACCTGGTAACAGTCAGGAAAATGAAATCTAAGGGTAGCGATGAAAATTTTCACCTAAGAGGGTATTTTCAAATCTACCCCCTAGATTCTATTTCCTTGGTTGGTATTAGGACAGCAGCAAAAAAAATTCCACAATTACCAACACTTCTTTCTGTCCCCGTTGTGTTGTTGTCTCCCTTTCTCCCTTTCCCATAATAATAATAATAAACCTCTTGTTAAATTTGTCTCGAATTCTTGATCCGTTTTGAAGATTGACCCAATTCGACATATTTTGGTGGCGACCCGAATGAGAAATTTTCTGAGATCTGTGATGGAAGCAGAGAGGTTTGGCTGATGTATGGTTCGACTGGATCGACCGCGACCCGATGGGTCGACCCGCGATTTGGAGTATATATAATGTACTATTTCTTGTTGAGAAAGTCATTGTATTTTGGGGTTTTTCGAGCTATGGTTTCAGGGTGAGTTTTTCCTCGCCGCTGCTAGGGTGTAATTTCTCTTCTACATAGTGAATCATCTTCTTCTTCGCCCGAGGACGTAGCACACCACCCTGGTGTGTGAACCTCGTTAAATCTCTGTGTCGTACGGATCTATTGTCTCTTTATTATTCGTGTTTCTTGGTGTTTGATCTTACACCTCTCACAACCATATTTCTAAGACTCGGATTGGATGGGTATTAGTCTTGACCGATCAGATCCAAATACATATATGGGTACGGTCTCAAGGTAAAAATGTAATTAAAAACAGATTTTTATAAAAACATGGTAAATCTGTCTAATACAGTCAAATCCAGGCTGATTTGGTTCGGTATTGCCCTTGATCAATCCTAAGAGTGATCCCAAGTTTTAAAAACTTGCTCACAATCAAGCAACCACAAAAAGGTAAAACCAAATTGAAGAGGAAAAAAAATAAAATAAAGTATCATATCTAATATTAATTTCACTTTGAGAATGATTTATTTTCTGGAGAAGTTTAGGGTGTAATAGTACTAATGAGTACCGATCACCATATTTCTAATGGAAAATTAAAAAAAGAACATTAGTCCTTTAAATGCATTGAACATGGACATGTTGGAAGAACCATTAAGAATTATTTGACTCCCAAAGCCAAAGGGGAGGATCTATGCAAAGGAGAGATTATATTCTTACAATTTAGATGGTCCTCGATTGTTCTTGATATACATTTGTGTTCCCTTAGGTTGTGAAGGATAAAAAGGAAACATGACAGTACTATAATAACTCAAATATTCAGAATTTAAGAGTAGTGAGTTGCTTCCAACCTGGTGTAGTGCTGAGTAAGATTGTAAATATGTTATTTATTTATTTATTTATAATATTATATATCGTTTATGTGACCCCTAGGCCTTGATAGAGAGGAAGAGAGGAGAAGGATAAATTAACCACTGGTTAAGAACTAATAGAAAAGAAAAGAGGGCTTGGGAAAGATGAAGCAAGATTCGCCCAATAACTAAAATAGAATTACTAGCATTATAGGTTCTTTAACTAAGAATTAAACTGTTAGAGGGCGGCATTGGTACATATTGAAACCATAAACAAACTTTATTTAGTATGATTCGCCCTGCAAGCACCCAGACATGCATAACTAATAGTAAGTTAAAAAAAAAAAAAGAGTAAAATTTTTAAAGGGAAGAGAAGAAATAAGAATCATATAATAACACCAAAAGGAGTATTAGGAGTTGTTAGCAAGACAAAAGGAATAGGTCGATAAAAATATAAAAACAAAAACTATGTAAGATTTTAAGAACTCTTAATTAATGGTGAGGAGAAGGCAACAGAGAATGGAAAAATGCCCAATGTGATATCCCCAATTTGCAAAGTTTTGGGTGGTATCTTTAATCTATTCTACTTTCACTTGTAGAAAGTTTCTAAAGACAAGACAAGCCTTAGGCATCAACCGATGGTTGGTAATGGTTGCTTAAGCCTTGAGCTAGCTTACTAGTTCTTAGGAAACAACAACAACAACAACAACAACAACAACAACAACAACAACAACAACAATAATAATAATAATAGAAAACTACTATTGGAATCATTTATTCACAAAAGAGATCAACTTTGAATACAGAAGTATCATGCTAGTCTAAGTGCAACATGAAACTTTTTCATATTATATTAATATTATTATTGTTTTTTTTTTTCGCTAAGAAATCAATTGTATTAAAAATATATATATATACACAAATCAGAGAGAAATACTCATACAAAAAAAAATCTCAAAGACATAGAGACCAACCCCACCTTCGGCATGGCCATCAATAGGAGAAGGTCCCTGATCCAAAGCCTTACAGAGGAGGAAAAGATTAAGGGAATCGGTATCTTGGACGCTGAGAAGTGTCCCTCTCCATCTCCATAGACACCATCTTAGGCTACTCAGACACCAGAGTTGAAATTTCTTGCCATGCTGCAGATTTGGCCAAAAAATCTGCAATAACATTAGCTTCTCGATAGCAGTGAGTCACCTTCCACAGAATTGAGTTCATGAAAGGAAGAACTCCCCTCCATCTCTACTGGATATACTATGGGACCATACCTTTAGATATTAGGATAACGACCGCTGCAGAATCACATTCAATCCACAGATTCTTAAACCCATGCACCTTAGCTAACTCAAGACCAGAAATAATAGCAAAAAATTCTGCTTCAAAGTTCGTTCTAACACCAAAAAATTCTCTAAAATTCAGAAACACCTCTGCTCTTTCATTTCTGAAGATACCACCTACCCCTGCCTTCCCCGGATTACCCAAAGAGCACCTATCTATGTTCAATTTCACCCAGCTTGGAAAAGAAGCACACCAAAGCACTTCAATTATCTCCCTTCACCTACAAACCACACGAGGAATACCCACTCTTCTAGCACATAACAAGTCCGAGATGGAAAGTGGCTTCCCTAGATGAACGGTGGAAATCGTACAAATTTCCCCTTTTACCTGAGTAAAGCATTGCCTATATTGATTGGCTACACCATCGTGAAATCTTACATTCCTTTCCATCCAAACAACATATGGAATAAGGATAACTCCACAAAGCCACACCATAGAGAAAGTGATAGACTTTGCTTTCCATTTCCACCATGACATCCATCCTATCAAAAGAAGGCCATCTAACACCAAATAACTCACAAAATTGATTCCAGATAGCCTTAATATACTCACATTGAAGGAATACATGGCTAGATGATTCTTCAGCTTGCCCACACAGGTAACATTTAGAAGTCACCATCACTCCTCATCTGCGCACCTCCTCATCAGTTGGTAATCTGTTGTGAGCTACCCTCCAGCCAAAAACAGTCTGGCAAGGCTGCACCTTGATTTTGATTCTCCTTTCAATATTAATATCTTATTATTAACAATGATATTATTAGAACTAAAAGGCACTTATTTGAGTGACTAAGAAAAAATGCAATGGAGTAGTTGGTTCACTGTTGGAGGTTGAGAAAATAGTTTAGTTATTAAATGTAGTTTCATAGTTCTCCCATTTTTTTTCTTACCTTTTTATGCCATTTCCCAAACTGATCACAAAGATACTGATGACAAAAAAAAATTTAAATCATGATTCCATAATTTTAATAACTAATTAATCAAATCAAATAGATGGATTTTAGCTACACGTGGCCCAATTTGTTGGTTTCTGGCTACACATAGCCTCATGCCTGGTTGAGGGCACCTAACAGCCCATCCCCCCCCCCCCCAACAAAAAAAAAAAAAAAAAAAACGAAAAGAAATGGTCTTGTCCTCAAGACTTTACCTATGAAACTCATAGCATGAATTGACAACTTGAGCTTCTCTTGCACCTCGTCAGTTGTAGCTTCCTCCAGTTTTGCAATGTCTTTTTTTGGGTTAAAAGATCAGTTTATATTAATGGATAAAAAAAGAGAAAAATATGACACAAGAGCAATGTCATCTGGATTAAAGATACACTCTCAAGACACGACCTAGATTCTTTAAGCTAAAGAGCAAGAAAAGGGTGACAACCTCTTTAGGAGATAATCCCGGTCTAAAGGGTTAGAGATGAAAATGTCTGAAGGCCCTCTCATGCACACAAGGGACGATCCTGGAGGTGGCCTCCCGCCGGATCGGGGAAGGCAACTCCGGTTAACAGACTTTTGGAAGCCTCCGTCATCCTTGGAGCAGGCTGCTTCTGATGGGGGAAAGGATCCTCCCCTTGCAGCAAATAAATCTTTTGCCTCCATAGTTGGCTCTGATACTGAAGCATCTGGAAAAGGGGCTTCTCCTAAGAATCCTATTCCAAAATCGTATGCTAATGTAGTGGGTAATAGTCCGTCAGTGGTGGATGATCTGCCAGATCCAGTTCATGTAGAAGACTCGACCAAGATGATCATCCCCCAAGAGGCATACGAGGATCGTTTAAATAGGTATCGGTTTGCCCTGATTAGCCAGCTCAATTTTCGATTGCTTTCCTCGGATGATGATCGCAAAGAAGCTCGTGAGAGGTGGAGACTCAAGGATACACTGAAGATGGTGCCCATGGGCAAGGGCTTCACAATTTTTCAGTTTGAATCGGAAGAAGATATGGCTCTGATGTGGAGAAGAAGTCTGATGAAGATAGGAAATCAGTTTCTCAGGTTTCAAAGATGGCATCCAGACTTCAGCATACATGAAAAAATGATCAATAAGGCCCTAGTTTTGGTGCGTTTCCCTAATCTACTGCTGGAATATTGGCACGAGAAGGTATTACTAACCATGGCAAAGGCGGTAGGGAGGCCAGTTGGGCTTGACCAACGCACCAGGAATGTAATATATGGAAATCTTGCTCGGGTTTTGATGGAGATGGAGGTAGTGGCCCCAAGGCCTGAAGAAATTCAAGTGGAATGCAGGCAACCTGGGACTACAAACTTATTATATGTGGTTTCTATAAAAAAAAAAAGGGGCACCAACTGAACGATTGCCAAGAGAAGAAGGCCTATAATGAACGTCATAACACTTTGGACAAGAGTGGGATCCTAGGAGCAGTGTATGGAGAAGATAGAGTCAACTCAATAATGAGTAACTCACCTGGTCGAGCCATGCCTTTTTTGGAAAGAGATGATCACAATATTTTAAATTCCAATTTGAATTTGAATATTGCCTCTCATATCTCTCCTAGTGTTGAAAGAGGGGAGAAAGGTGTATTAACTCCTATAAATGACGTTTCTCGGTTACCTAATGTGGAGGAAGGAGATATTTTAATTGATTTAATTGACACATATCCTCAATCCATTCTGCACACTTCGGGTAACTTGGGATTAGATCATGTGGGGTAGGAATCAATTAAGGAAGCTTCTCTTGGTGAGGAGGTGCAGGTTAGGGAAGAAACAAATATGGAATCCTCCGATTCTGAATATGAAGAGGTTTCCTCTGGCACTAAGGTGGACCAATCCGGCTCTAACTCTAGCTCTAAAGCTGGTTCGGAATCAGACCAGTACAAAAATTTGAAGGAAGGGGAATTGAACCAGGTTGGTCCCACACCTGGTCTGGCAGTGCAACTGGAAAACTGTGTTGTAGCACCTTCTTCTCAGGGTGCAGTGAGGGTTGTCACCCATGCTAAGAGGACTGGGGCGATCCTAGGGGGTAACCGTGGAGGACTGGCAGGAAGGGGTGGTCGTACATCCTCCAATAAGGTGTATTCGGCACCTCTGCAATTTCCATTGAGCAAAATGGAGGTTGCTCGTATGGGGGTACACGCTATTGACAAAGAGGCGGCCTTGGTAGAGAAAGATAAAGAAGTGGGGGAGAGAAGGGTAAGGAGCAACAAAGGTGGTGGTCAGACCTCGAAGTCTGATAGGTCGGAAGGAAAAATCATGTAATCATGCGGATTTTCTTTTGAAATAGCCGAGGTGTTAAGAAGGTAGTAGCCTCCAGGGCACTGATATTTTTTCTCCGTGAGCACTCTCCTGATGTGGTGTGTATAGCGGAACCTATGGTGGATTCGGTGTCTTTCCCTTCCAATTTTTTCAATCGGTTGGGTTTCATGGCTGAGCTAATCCATAATTCTCGCCGTGACAAAGTGCCAAACCTATGGGTCGTTTGGAAAAACTCTCTTTAGAGGCCGATTGTGCTGCAGTCATCTGAGCAACTGATTTCTATTTCGATGATCTGGAATGGTCATCAAGTATTGATTTCTATGATCCACGCCTCCTGTTTTAGGGCGGAGCGTAGAAATTTATGGGTGGAGTTGGGGACTGCAGCGACTTTGGCTCTTCCATGGACTGTTGTAGGGGACTTCAATACTACATTGTACTCCCATGAGAAGAAGGGTCCAGGCAGATTTAATGTGGGCGCCGCGGCTGAATTCCAGGCTATAGTGGATGCATGTGATTTGATTGGTGCTACTTCTCAGGGTGCTAAATTCACTTGGACAAATAATAGATGTAGAGGGCATGTGGCGGCAGTTCTTGATAGATGTTTCTTCAATGCGAAATGGCTGGATGTATTTGGCGTTTGTGGGCAGTAGGTCCTCCATAGATCGGTATCGGACCATGCTCCTATAATTTTCTCCTCTGCGGCGACACCCAAACCTCAAAATGGTCCTTTTTGCTTCCAGCATTTTTGGATGGAGGAGGACTCTTTTGAGGAGCTGGTAAGGGATGTGTGGTCTAGGGAGGTCAAGGGAGGTCCCATTGGCAGACTCGCTCAAAAGCTTAAAGCAGTGAAGGGCGCTCTTAAGGGGTGGGCGAGGCAGGTTTTTCCGAATATTAACGTGGCCCTAAAGGAAGCTTCAGAGGGGGTGGAGGAAGTTCAGAAAGTCATTGATCAGATGGGGATGTCTGATGATCTATATGCAAGGCAAGCAGAGGCTAAAACCAGGCTGTTGAAAGCGGTGGAGATGCATGAAAAGATTTGGGCTGAGAAGGCTAGATGTAAGTGGGCAAAGTTAGGTGACCGTAACTCAAAGTTTTTCCACCAATCGGTTAAGGTTCGCTGTGCAAAAAACTGCATCCGTTCTTTGAAAAAACATGATGGCCCGGTGGTCTCTGAGTCGAGGGAGATGGCGGAGTATGTGGTCCAATTCTTTAAAGATTTTCACAAGGCTGATCATAATGTTCCTCATTGGGAGCTGCTGCAAGTCATCCCTAAAGAGGTGAACAGGGAAGACTCCTTAATCTTAGAAGTGATTCCTGGGAGGGAGGAGATTAAGCAGGTAGTTTGGGGATTGGACCCAAATAGCTCGCCTGGACCTGATGGGTTTCCTGGAGCGTTTTTCAAGCAGTGTTGGGAGATAGTAGGTGAAGATTTTTGTTGAGCAATGATGGCATTCTTCCGTGGTGGGAAGCTTCCGAATGGGGTAAATAATAGTTTTGTGACTTTAATTCCAAAGGTGGAGGAAGCTGGTTCCTTGGATAAATTTCGGCCTATCTGTATGGCTAATTTCTTCTGCAAGGTCCTATTAAAGTTTATGGCAGAGAGGTTGGCTCGTCTTCTTCCCCGTTTGGTGTCAGATGAGCAAGGGGCATTTCAAAAAGGTAAGATTATCTCTGCAAACATTGGTTTAGCTTCTGAATTGGCAAATTTGTTACATACTTCGGTCAGGGGTGGTGGAATGGGAATTAAAGTAGATGTGCAGAAGGCCTATGACACCTTGTCATAGGATTTTCTTTTCGAGGTTCTAAATAAATTTGGATTCTCAGATGTATGGTTGGACTGGATTTAAGAAATTTTAATTTCTACTAGAATTTCGATTCTGTTGAATGGTGGTCTGGTTGGTTTCTTTGGTGTGGAGCGTGGATTGCATCAAGGGGACCCAATCTCCCCAATGCTTTTTATTCTTATAGAGGAGGTGTTGTGCAGGGGTCTGAATGGCCTGTTGAAGGAGGGGAAATTAAAGGCTCTCCCCGGTCCGAGAGGGGTGAGCGTTCCTAGTCATCTGCTATTCGCAGATGACATATTTATCTTCATAAACACTGCAGTGAAGGATGTTCTCTGTTTAAGAAATTTCCTGCTCAAATACCAGGAGTTTTCTGGTCAAAGATTTAACTTGGATAAAAGTAAAATATTCTTTGGTAAAGTTGCGCCTCACTGGGAGAGATTTATTGCTGATTTGCTGAACATCCCCATTTGTTCTCTACCAACAAGTTATCTTGGGGTAGAGATCTTCAAAGAAGTTGTTAAGAAGGATAGGATACTACCTCTGATGGACAAGATAAAAGCTCGTTTGCAGGGATGGAGGGGCAAGCTGCTATCTATGGTGGGTTGGGTAGAATTGATTCGGTCTGTGATCTCAGGCATGCCAATTCATAACTTTTCAATTTATTGGTGGCCTGAATCTGTGATCAAAACAGTGGAGGGATGGATGAGAAACTTCCTGTGCTCAGGGGATTTTGACACAATGAAGAAAATCTCAGTGAAATGGGAAGAAGTGTGTAGGCCAAAGGCGGAAGGAGGTTTAGGTATCAAAAGATTAAGGGATGTGAACTGTGCAGGGCTCAGCAAACTTGTGTGGCAGATGAAACATGAAAAAACTGCCTTTAGTAGTTTCTTACGGGTGAGGTTTGTGATAAATCCTCCTCTGTGTTAAAAGGTATTGCCAAGATGTGGAACTTTGTCTCTAAAGCTGAGCGTTGGATGGTGGGAAATGGTGAAGATATATATTTTTGGCATGACCGATGGTTAGGTCCGCACTCAATTGCAGAGCTCTCTCCTCTCCCTCGTTCTCTTTTCCATAACACAAGTAAAGTTGCGGATTTCATTTGGGAGGGTAAGTGGTATCTCCCCCAGGTCAATTCGGATTTCTTACGTAGCATATTCAAAGAAATCAGTAGTTTACCCCTACCGCTTGGTCAAAGGGATAGATGTTGCTAGTCTCTTTCCTCTTTAGGTGCTTTTTCCTCAAGGTTAGCATAGGAGGTGCTGAGAAAGGATGCTCCAAGGTAGGCTGGGCTAAGGTAGTATGGCGGACTGGTTTGCTGCCTCACCAATCGGTGTTTGGATGGAGGCTAATGCATAGAAAATTGCCTTGTGACGAGATGGTGAAAAGTAAAGGAGTGCCATTGCCTTCTAGGTGTGAGCTTTGCTACAAGGCGGAGGAGTCTTTCCTGCACTTGTTCTTGTAGTGTGAAGGGTTTGCTTATATTTGGAGTGCCTTTGCAGAGGTTTTCAGGTTTTCACGGCTGAATCAATTGACAAATTTTCCAAAGCATGTTACATGGTGGATCCAAAGGTCTAGCGCTACGGGCATATCTCAGGTATGGTTGGCGGGTTTGATCCTTATTCCCTACTTTATATGGATGGAGAGAAACTCAAGGAGGTTCAGGAGAATGCATCGATCTTATGGCCAAATTTTCTCTACAATCATGGAGGAAGTCAAAAGGCATGGGCTAGGGAAACAGGACAGAAGTAAATCTCGTATGGATTCAAAGAGATGCAATAATCTGAATATAGTGGTGCAAAGAAGAAGGATCAAGGGAGTGCAAGAAGTTTTTTGGCTTCCTCCAACGGTTGGATGGTGGAAACTAAACTGTGATGGCTCGTCTTTGGGGAATCCAGGGAATGCAGGAGCAGGTGGTGTAGTAAGAGATAGCAATGCTCAGGTAGTTTTATCTTTTAGCTCCTTTTGAGGTAAAGCAACGAGCTTCCAAGCTGAATTCCATACTTTGATGGAGGGAATCAATAGAGCGAGAGAGAAGAAGTGTGAAGCTTTATGGATTGAATGTGATTCGGTATCAATAGTCATTATGGTGCAAAGGGGGCTGATCCCATGGTTTGTATGGTAGAAGTGGTCTGCTCTCATTTCCTACCTCAGGGTTATAAGTTGGAAAATCACTCATTGCTACCGGGAAGCCAATCCGATAGCAGATTTTCTGGCACAGTCGGCAGCGAAGAAAGAGATGTCTTCATCTAATGTCGTGTGGCCTCCAGAGGTACCTCATTTCTTATCGGATGACACGATGGGCAGATCGTGGTTCAGATTTTATTAATCTTATGTTTTTCCTCCTTATACTGCCTAGTTTCCTCCTTCTGCTGATGGCAATGCCGAAGGTGGAGGAGGGTCCTAGGGTGGTGATTGTATGCCTTTGATTTTGTTTTCTTTCCCTTATTCGTCCTACCCTTGTACAGTTTTTTCTTTGGCTTTTAATATACAAGACCTTTTAGCGAAAAAAGAGCAATGTCATCTCAATCTTCTTGATTAAAACCTTCAATCACGAATATTGTCTCAGTATAAACGAGTGAGTACAATGGCACCGTTGAGTGAAGTAGGGTTGTGTCCCGCTATGACATCGACCCTAATATTATCCTTCAACCACCCACGAAGCAACTTACCTAGCGATATAGGGTGCTAACTGCTAACCTTGGACAATAATTTCTCAAATTCCTCAAGTTGAGAAGTTAATATTGTTGCAGATGGTTTAGCAAAGCACACGGAAGCTACTCAACACTCTTCAGAGTGGGTTAGCCCCAAATATTCATTGTCAATGATATAGAATGGGAGCAGTGAGAATGCCAAGGTTCAGATTTTCTTGATCCTTGGATCATGTTATTTTGCGTGATGTCTGTCTCGATTCCCTCTCTCTGGTGATGGCAATGCCGAAGGTGGTGTAAGGAAGTGAGTTTGTTTTTGCCTTTTTACTTGTATCTCTTTCATTATTTATTTAATATATTCTTTGTTGGTCTTAAGCAAAATAATTACAAACGGATCCGACTTGTTGCATCTTCGTCAACTCTGCAAAGATATCCTACAATTATGAGGGTCTGTATCTCATATGCCAACCATTTGTAGAAGCGCTATCAACTAATCTCATAGCCCTCTTGCTAGAACGGTTTATACCACAATTGGGCTTCTCCTTCTAAACGAAAATAAGTCAATGTCACATGCTTCACCTCAGGAGTTTTATGAAAATGAAAAAACTGATCAACTCTGCAATTAAAGAGGTGAAGATTCCCAGTGTCCAATTTGAGGACTTATGTATATGGTAGCTATCTCCTCTTGGTTCTTTTTCTACTGCTTAAGCGTGGGAGGATATTAGAAGAGCTTCACCGGCGGTGCATTGGAATTCTTTGGTTTGGCATAAAACCTCCCTCCAAGGATTTCTACCTTTGGATGGCGACTAGCTCATGAAAGACTTCCAACGGATGAGCTTATTAAAAAAAAGGGAATTTTACTAGCCTCTAGATGTAGCCTCTGTGAGCAGGACGAAGAACGCATGGAGCATATTTTCCTTCATTGTTCATTTTCCAAAGATATTTGGGAGAAGTTCACTTCTTGTTTCGCAATTCTATGGACTGAACATGGGTCGATTGATAGCTTATTTCAGTGGTGGAAGAGAAAATCAAGATCAATCAACTTAAAAAATTCTTGGATGATAGGGCTTACCATCATTGCTACTCAGATTAGGAGGGAAAGAAATATAAGACGGTATGAAGGAAAAAAGAGGAATGGGGTCTACTCCTTTCAATACATTTGCCAGGATCTTGCTCTATATGCAGGGAGCTCTAAGGGTGAAGTGAAATTGATTGCTGATATTATGTCTGCAGAAAACTGGGGCTGACGATTGATAACCCAAAGTTTGTGCCGCCGCTTGAAGTTCATTCGTGTAAGCCTCCGGATCAGTGGATCAAAATTAATGTTGATGGCAGTTCATTGGGAAACCCGGGTTACGCAGGAGCAGGGGGCATTGTCCGTGACAGAAATGGTCAGGTATGTAAGGCTTTCAATATTTTTTTGGGTGTCAAAAAATATATGAAGCTAAATTTAGTGTTGTCATGGAAGCAATCCTGGTTGCTATGAATATGAACGCAAGGGGCTTGTGGATCGAGTCTGACTCAGTAGCTGAAGTTTCTGCCACTCAGAAGTAGCATATCCCTTGGTTTGTTTTACAAAAATGGTGATTTGCTCTCCCATTCCTTCAGTCCATTTCATGGAAGATCACCCACTGCTTCCGTGAGGTGAACACAGAGGCAGACTTTTTGGCGAAGAAGGCAGCAAAATCAGGAGCCTCTGACTACTCCACAACATTTCCCAGCCATGTATTAGATGATTTAGTGAATGACGCCTCAGATAGGCATAGTTTTCGCTTTTGCTAGGCCCTCGATTGCTCTTTCTGCTGATGGCCATGTCGAAGGTGGAGTTTGCAAGTGGTTGTAGTGGTTGCGAGCCTGCTTTTTTTTCTATTTTCTTATGGATGTATTTTCTCCCTTTTTTCTTCAATAAATTCATCCTTTAGCAAAAAAAAAAGAGATCAACTCTGCAAACCCAACTTCTTGTATCTTCATTTTCATTGAAACATGGAAAGTCAAGCTTCACTAATTTTGTGGTGAAGGATGGTGAGGAACCACTTGGTTGGCTTCCCATGCTTCCCTTAGGTCAGTTGACATGGTTTGAAGGCAGAGTCAAGGAATTCTTTCCTTCTCATTCTGTGGGTTGAACGCATGAGATAAGAGATTCCACATTTTCTTCCTTCTCATGGTTTGGAGGCAGAGCCAAGTTTATCTCTCAAGCACCTCGTTCAACTTGCTCATAATCAATCGCAAGAGATTATATTAGCGAGATAGGGCATGTACAAAGGATTGAAGGAATAAATTAGTGAATTACATACATGTATCCACACTTACAATATTTCTTTACAACAACACGGTGCTTCCTATGTAGAATCTATTCACAGACTACCTAATGAAAATGATCAATTCAATGGTGTGCCTCATTAACGAAGTCATAGGGAGATATAGTTTGAATTTCTGAGTTGGAAACACGAGACTCATAGAATCTGGCTATGAAAGCAGAGGCCTTCCTATCAATGTCAGGTTCAGCAACCCAACAGTCTTTGTCTTCGTCACTGGCTCTTACCCTTCGCACGTTCACTGCTTCGTCCCACATATCTTCTTCTCCTTCATCACCACCTGACCTCCTCCCCCTACTGGACTTGAATACATTGAAGATGGAGAAGAAGGATGATGCTCTCCTCTCCCTTCCTTGCCCATGTCTGCTGCTCTTTTCACCACCCATCTCTCTCTTTCTTTTCTCTTGCCTCTTCTCTCTCCCTCTCTCTGACTGACCCAAGGTGTACAGCTACTAGTCTTCTTTGGCTTGACTGCTGGCTCTGGTTTCCAATTGCAACAAAGTTCTCTTATTTATACTACCCCGGAAGGCAGAGAAACCCGACCAGCTTGAGAGATTCTATACCATTCGGATCGACTTGGATGGTTTAGATTTATCGAAATGACCTGACAACTTGTAGTCTTAGATACCTTTGGTGGTCAAACTTTAGAAAAACTGCAAGTGTTTTGGTCCTCTCCTTTTCTAATTGACCCAAACAGCACCACCATCTGATCTCCCTCCTCCTATTACCTACACCTTTTCTTTCCTTCCCCCTTGTTTCTAAATTCCCTTCTCAATTGTCTCCCTTTCTTTCTCAAACCTATCAGCAATATGATCACCCCCTAATCCCATAATAATAATAATAATAATAATAATAATAATAAATAAATAAATAAAAACTCTCACATCTTGGTTCTAAACCTCTGATCGGATTAGTACCTTTCTTAACCAATCCCCAATTCTGACTGATCTGATCCCGATGCATATATGGGTACGACATAACGGTAAAAACATAATAAAAAAAAAATTTATTAAAAGCATGGTAAATCTGTCTGATACCATCAAATCCAGTTTAATTAGGATCGGTATCACCCTTGATCAATCCCGAGACAAATCCCAAGTTTTAGAACCTTGCTCACAACCAAGCAACCACGAAAATGTAAAACCAAATTTAAGAAAGAAAAAAAAGCTAATATTAACTTCACTTTGGGAATGATTTATTTTCTATGGACAAGTTTAGGGTGTAATGGTACAAATGAGTACCAATCACTATATTTCTAAACGGAAAAAAGACCATTAGTCGTTTAAATGTGAACGCTGCACATGGACATGTCTCCCAAAGCCAAAGGGGAGTTTCTATGCAAAGACGAGATCATATTCTTGCAAATTAGATGGTCCCCGATTGCTCTTGATATCAATTTGTGTTCCCTTAGAGGAAACAATGACAGTACTATAACAACCCAAATATTCAGATTTTAAGAGTAATGAGTTGCTTCCAACCTGGTGTAGTGATGAGTAAGATTGTAAATATGATTTATATATATATATATATATATATATATCATGTGTGATTGTGTGACCCCTAGGCCTTGAGAAAGAGAAAAAGAGAGGTTAAAGGATAAGTTAACCACCGGTTAGGAACTAACAGAAGGAAAAGAGGACTTTAGAAAGATGAAGCAAAATTCCCCCAACAACTAAAATAGCATTATTAGCATTATAGGTTCTTTAACAAAGAAATACACAGTTAGAGGGTGAACTTTATTTAGTATGATTCACCCTGAAAGCATCCAGACATGCATAACTAACCATAAGTACCAAAAAAAAAAGTAAAAACGTAAAAAATTTAAGAGGAAAGAGAAGAAATAAGAATCTTATAATGATATCAAATGGAGTACTATGAGTTGTTAGCAAGACAAAAGGAAGTGGATCGACAAAAATAATAGTAATAAAAAACTTTGTAAGATTCTAAGAACTCTTAACTAATGGTGAGGAGAAGGGAAGTGAGAATGACAAAATGCCCAAAGCAACATCCCCAATTTGCAAAGTTCTTGTATGGTATCTTTAATCAATTCTACCATTCACTTGCATAAAGTTTTTAGAGACAAGACAAGCCATAGGCCTCAACCAATGGTTGGTAATGGTTGCTCAAGCCTTGAGCTTCCTTACTAATTCTTAGGAAATAATAATAGTAATAATAATATAATACTACTATTGGAATCATTCATTCACAAAAGCAATCACTTTGAATACAGATGTATTATGCTAGTCTAAGTGCACTTAGACACTTTCTCACATTATATTAATATTGCTATTGATTTCATTCTCCTCACAATATTAATATCTTATTATTAATAATGCTATTATTAGAATTAAGACGTTTTCACTTATTTGAGCTAACTAAGAAGCAATGCAATGGAGAAGTTGGTTCACTATCGGAGGTTGAGAAAATGGTTTAGTTAAAATGAGTTTTAAATGTAGTTTCGTTGTTGTCCCATTTTTTTCTTACCTTTTTTTTGCCATTTCCCAAACTGATCCCAAAGATACTTAAAAAGGAAAAAAAAAAAGGGTATTAAAAATCGTTTAAAATGTATCTTACATTTTATCTTTTAGTGAAAAAAAAAAAAAAAAAAAAAAAAAAAAAACTTAAATCATGATTTCCCGTACTTCTAATTAATTAAACCAAAATTCAATTACGGTTTGATCTCCCCACCCACACCCTCCCCCCCAAAAAATAAGGGTTTCCTCAAGACTAGGCTGCGTTTGTTAAGTTTGTTTAGAACGACTTTTGGTCAAAATGAAAATTTAGTTTTTTGTCAAAATTCCTTTTTTTTTTTTTTTTAAGGAAACAAACGCAAACTACTTGTCTTCCATCAATTCTTCGTTTTACCTCTTCTTTTTTTCACTTTTTATAAAAAAAAAAAAAAAAAGGAAACACATCATAAACAAACGCTTTATTCCGTTTTTTCGTTCCCATAGAATAAAAAAACTCCAGAAACATTTTTCTGGAAAGTTACCAAACGCAACCTTAACCTAGGAAACTCATAGCATGAACTGACAACTTGAACACCTCCAGCACCTTATCAATTGTAGCCTCCTCTAGTTTTGGCATAAGCGAGTGCAATTAATGGCATAGATGAGTGAAGTAGGGTGGTGTTCTGCTATACATCAACTCTAATATTATCCTTCAACCACCCACAAAGCAATTTACCTAGCCGTGTTGTGGGAGGGTGCTAACCTTGGACAACAATTTCTCAAATTGTGTTTGATAATCACAAACAAATCCAACTTGTTGCATCTTCGTCAACTCCGCAAAGTGCTATCTACTCACCTCATAGCCCTCTTGCTAGAACAATTGATACCACAACTGGGCTTCTCCTTCTAAATGAAAATAAACCAATGCCACATGCTTCTCCTCAGGGGTTTTATGAAAATGAAAAAAAAATGATCAACACTGCAAATCCAACTTCTTGTATCTTCATTTTCATTGAAACGTGGAAAGTCATGCTTCACTAATTTTGAGGTGAAGGCTGGCGAGGATCGAAACCACTTGGTTGGCTTTCCATGCTACCCTTAGGTCGGTCGACATGGTTTGGAGGTAGAATCAAGGAATTCTTTCCTTCTCATTCGGTGGCTTGAAAGCATTAGATAAGTTTCTCTCTCGGGCACCTTGTTCAACTTGCTCATAATAAATCGCTACCCCTTAGAAAGAGATTTGGAAGAGAAAAGTGATAGCAAGAGATTGATTAAGCATAATTGAGAGGTAGCCAACCTCTTTTCTCAAGGAGAAACTATAGGATTATAATATCAATATCATTAATTATTAAAATTTCCACCAATTAATTAGCTAACCTCAGACTCCTCGACGGTTACAATTTTTCCCACTAGCACTCACTACCAACAGTTACAGTAACTCCCCATGCACTAACAAGTAAAAACTCACCCCACACATCACACTCCTTATTCTACTAAACTTCTTCACACAACAATAACTAACCAAGAATCAATTTTCTGGTCTACTGCTTCAACTGGCCTCATGCCCGGTTGAGGGCATGTAACAAAAAAAACGTAGTCTCTGTACAAAGGATCTGAGAAAAAACGCATACAGGCACAAAGATTGAAGAATGAATTAGAGAATTACATACATGTATCCACAAATACAATATTTCTTTACAATAACACAGTCCTTATGTAGAACTACCTAATGAATAGCCACCACGAAGTGGTTAATACAATAACCGAAGCAATTACTTCTCTCTAATGAAGAAGATGAACAAATCTTAATAATCAATTCAATGGTGTGCCTCATTAGCCAAGTCATAGGGAGATATAGTTTGAATTTCAGAGTTGGAGACACGAGACTCATAGAATCTGGCTATGAAAGCAGAGGCCTTCCTATCAATGTCAGGTTCAGCAACCCAACAGTCTTTGTCTTCGTCACTGGCTCTTACCCTTCTCACGTTCACTGCCTCGTCCCACATATCTTCTTCTCCTTCATCACCACCTGACCTCCTCCCCCTACTGGACTTGAATACATTGAAGATGGAGAAGAAGGATGATGACCTCCTCTCCCTGCCTTGCCCATGCCTGCTGCTCCTTTCACCACCCATCTCTCTCTCTCTCTCTCTCACTGACTATCCAAGGTGTACTAGCTACTAGAGTACTAGTCTTCTTTGGCTTGGCTGGTGGCTCTGTTTTCCAATTGCAACAAAGCTCTCTCATTTATACTACTGGAAGGCAGAGGAACCCCACCAGCTTGAGAGACTCTATACCATTCGGATCGACTTGGATGGTTTAGATTTTTCGTAATGAACTGGATACCTTGTAGTCTTAGATACCTTTAGTGGTCAAAATATAGAAAAAGTGCAAGTGTTTTGGTCCTCTCCTTTTCCAATTGACCCAAACACAGCCCCTACATGCATCTCTCCCTCGGTACTTTTTTCTTTCTTCCCTTCTTGTTTCTAAAATCCTTCCAAGTTCTCTCCCTTTCTCCCCATCTTTCTCAAACCCATGACCAATATGAACAACACCCCAACCCCGTAACAATAATAATAATAATAATAATAATAATTAATTCCCACAACCATGGTTCTAAAACTTGGATCGGGGTATTTGGTCTTGATCGATCCCTAATCCTGATTGATTCAATCCTGATACACTGGGTAAAAATGTAATAAAAAATATTTTTATTAAAAAGCAGGGGTAGATCTAGGGGTGTCAAAACCTATCCTGAACTGACCGAAAAACCCAAATCGAATCAAATCGATCTTTTTGGATTGGTTTTGCATTGAGGCATGTTGGGACTGGCTGAAAACTAGATCAAACCGAACCGACCAATAACTAAACAGAATGAAATCGATAAAAAAAAAAATAAAAAATAAAAAATAATAATAATAATAATAATAATAATAATAATAATAATAAATAAATAAATAAGAGAGATTATGAAGTTATAAATAGGTGAATTGATTGTTTATTTTTTACAATATTAGTGGAAAAAAAAAATGTTGTATGGGGAATTGTTACAAATCAATGAATATGAAAATTGATTTATAAATTGTAACAAAGCTTCATTGATCTCCTTGTTCACTGTACAAAATTAGTTGGATTGTTAAATAAATAATTGGATAGTAGGGTTCATTTTGTGATTTCAATATTAATTATGTTCTTAGTAATTAATTATCTATTGGTTTCAATATTAGTTATCTTTCCCTTACAAGGATAAATCATGATTTTGTCACAAATATAAAGCATTTTCGCGAAATCTTTCATCACTATAGGTTATGAATGTAAGATTTCATTACGGTTCAAGTCTGATAATTAATTAATCTAAACCGGTATTAACCCAATATTGAAGAACCAAAATAAACCAAAATCAAACCAGACCAAAACCGAAACCGATCAAAAATCGAAGTTCCGTAACGGATTGATTTTGGTCTCCCTAATTCCTGTATCATAACCGAACCGAACCGACCCTTTGACACCCTTAGGTAAATCTAATATGGTCCGACTGATTTGGATTAGTATCAACTTTGATTGATCCCAAGACTGATCCCAAGTTTTAGAAGCTTAGCTCACAACCAAGCAACCACAGAAATGAAAAACCAGATTTAAGGGGAAAAACTACCATTCCTAATATTAATTTCACTTTGAGAATGAATTGGAACTAATTAGTACCAACCATTATATAGTTAATAATATAGAAATAATCATGTTTCTATTGAAAATGAGAATGGAAAAGGAACATTGGTCCTTTAAAATTTATATGCTTTGCACATGGACATGTTGAAAGAGTCATTCAAAATTATTTTAACTTCCAAAGCCAATGGAGAGTATCTATGCAAAACTTTTAAAAGAAAGAGAATAAATAAGAGTCATATAATAACACCAAAAGGAGTACTAAGAGTTGTTAGCAAGACATAAGGAATGGGTCGATAAAAATATAGTAATAAAAAACTTTGTAAGATTCTAAGAACTCTTAATTAATGGTGAGGAGAGAATGGCAAAATGCCCAAAGTGACATTTCCAATTTACAAAGTTATTGTATAGTATCTTTAATTAATTCTACCATTCACTTTTGCAGAAAATTTCTAGAGACAAGACAAGCCTTAAGCTTCAACCGATGATTGGTAATGGTTGCTTAAGCCTTGAGCTACCTTACTAGTTCTTAATAATAATAATAATAATAATAATAATAATAATATTTATTATTATTATTATTATGAAAAACTATTATTCGAATCATTCATTCAAAAAAAGACATCAATACAGTCGTATTATGCTAGTCTAAGTGCAACCTGACACTTTCTCATATTATATTAATATTATTATTGATTTTATTCTTCCCACAATATCAATATCTTATTGTTAACATTGCTATTATTAGAACTAAGAAGTTTTTCCTTATTTAAGTATGACTAAGAAGCAATGCAATGGACTAGTTGGTTCATTATTGGAGGTTGAGAAAATAGGTTAGTTAATTAAAATGAGTTTTAAATATATTTCACTGCTTTCCCATATTTTTCTTATTTTTTTATGCCATTTCCCAAACTGATCGCAAAGATATTGAAAACCCACCCGCCCCACCACATAGCCACCCCCCCCCGTCCAAAAAAAAAAAAAAGACACAAAAATTGTTTTAAAATTTGTTTAAAAAGTGTCTTACACTTTAATTTTTGAGTAGGAAAAAAAAAACCCTTAAATCTTGATTCAAAAATTTTATTAATTAATAAACCATGATTCAATTAGCTGGATTTTAGCTGCAGATACATGGCCTCAATTTGTTGTTTTCCTACTACACGTGGCCTCATGCCTGGTTGAGGGTACATAACAGCCCATTTCCCCTCCCCCATGAAATGGTTTTTCCCTCAAGACTTAACCTAGGAAGCTCATAGCATGAAGTGACAACTTGAACGTCTCTTGCACCTCGTCAAATTTAGCTTCTTCAAGTGTTGCAGTGTCATCAGATTCTTCTTGATTAAGACGACCTTCAATTGGAACAACCTTTTGTAGCTATCTCTCGGTATAAACGAACGTGTACAATGGCATCAATGAGTGAAGTAGTGCATCCTGCCATGACATCGAACATAATATTGTCCTTCAACCACACACGGAACAACTTACCTAACAAATTTTTTTGTAGGGTGCAAGCCTTGAACAACAATTTGTTAAATTGCATTTTATCATTACGAATGGATTTGACTGGTTGCATCTTTGTCAACTCTGTGAAGAAATCCTCGAATAGTAAGGCTCTGTATCTTGTATGCAGCCATTCATAGAAGTGCTATCAACTCATCTGATAGCCCTCTTGCTAGAACAGTCGAAACTGGGCTTCTCCTTTTAAATGAAAATAAATGAATGCCACAAACTTCTCCTCGGGAGTTTTATGAAAATGAAAAAATTGCTTCACTCTAACATTTCCATTGAAACGTGGAAAGTAAGGGCCCGTTTGATAACGTTTTAAGAAACGCGTTTCTGTCTTTTCTGTTTCCAGAAACAGCAGAAACGGAGTAAAAAGCGTTTGATAAAACTGTTCCGTTTCACTTATTTTCAGAAATAGAAATAGAAATTTTTACTTATTTATGGTTCAAGAAACGACCTAGGCGAAACAAGTTCAACTTGTTTCACCGTTTCTAGAAACGACTTGTGGCCATTCTTTCATTGGTTACTATCAACTTCTGAAAACATGACTTATCAAACACCTTCAATTCCGTTTCTATTTCTAGAAACGAAAATTTATGTTTCTGCCGTTTCTTGAAACAGAAACGGCAGAAACGTTATCAAACGGGCCCTAAATCTACACTAATTTTGAGGTGAAGGCTGATGAGAAACCACTTGATCTGCTTCCCCTTTCCATAAGGTCGACATAGTTTGGAGGTTGAGTCATGGAATTTTTTCCTTCCCATTATGTGGGTTGAACGCGTGACATAAGTGTCACGAGCACCTCGTTCAACTTGCTCATAATTAATCACTGCCCCGCAAAAAGAGATTCGACATCTTTTTCAAGATCTTTCACTCTTGTCCATGTTCTGGCTCTAATTGGTTGGCCTCGATTCCCTATTTTGAAGTTGATGAGGATAAGAGGAAGGAAGTAACAGCAAGATATTGATTTAGCATGATTGAGAGGTAGCCAACCTCTTCTCTCAAGGAGAAACTATAGGGTTATAATCTCGATATCATTATTATATTTTCCACCAATTAAATAGCCAACCTCTCAACGGTTACAAATTTTCCCACCAACACTTACTACCTATGGTTTAATTCCCAAATAAACCTCACACTCCTCATTCTACTAAACTTCTTCACACATCAATAACTAACTACGATTCAACTTGCTGGTTTACTGCGACAAGTGGCCTCATGCCTGGTTGAGGGCATGCAACAGAAAAACAGTCTCTGTACAAAGGATTCAAGAAAGAACGCATACAGACTCAAGGATTGAAGGAATGAATTAGTGAATTATATACATATATCCACACTTGCAATATTTCTTTACAACCACACAGTCCTTCCTATGTAGAACTCTATTTTATTGAACTATTCACAGGCCACCTAATGAAGCAATTACTTCTCTCTAATGAAAATGATCAAATCTTAATAATCAATTCAATGGTGTGCCTCATTAACCAAGTCATAGGGAGATATAGTTTGAATTTCGGAGTTGGAGACACAAGACTCATAGAATCTGGCTATGAAAGCAGAGGCCTTCCTATCAATGTCAGGTTCGGCAACCCAACAGTCTTTGTCTTCATCACTGGCTCTTACCCTTCTCACGTTCACTGCTTCGTCCCACATATCTTCTTCTCCTTCATCACCACCTGACCTCCTCCCCCTACTGGACTTGAATACATTGAAGATGGAGAAGAAGGATGATGACCTCCTCTCCCTTCCTTGCCCATGCCTGCTGCTTCTTTCACCACCCATCTCTCTCTCTCTCTCTCTTTCTCTTTCTTTTCTCTTTTCTCTTGTCTCTTCTCTCTCTCTCTCTCTCTCTCTCTCTCTCTCTCTCTCTCTCTCTCTCACTGACTAACCCAATGGTACTAGCTACTAGTCTTCTTTCGCTTGGCTGCTGGTTCTGGTTTTCAACTGCAACAAAGCTCTCTTATTTATACTACCCGGGAAGGCCGAGGAACCCCACCAGCTTGAGAGATTCTATACCATTCGGATCGACTTGGATGGTTTAGATTTATCGTAATGAACTGGATACCTTGTAGTCTTAAATACCTTTAGTGGTCAAAATATAGAAAAAGCGCAAGTTTTTTCTAATTGACCCAAACAGCCCCTACCATGCATCTCTCCCTTTCTCCCTATCTTTCTCGAACCCATGACCAATATGAACACCACCCTAACCCCACAACCATGGTTCTAAAACTTGGATCGGGGTACTCGGTCTTGATTGATCCCCAATCCTAATTGATCCAATCCCAATACATGGGTCTCGTTTAAGGATAAAAATGTAATAAAAACAGATTTTTATGAAAAAGCAGGGGTAAATCTAGGGGTGTCAAAACCTAGCCCGAATCGAAAAAACTGACCAAAAAAATCTAGATTGAACCAAATCAGTCTTTATTGGATTAGTTTTGAACTTAGGTATGTTGAGACCGGTTGAAAATCGGACCAAACCAAATTGACCAATAATCAAATCAAATGAAATAGGAAAAAAATAAGTGATTATGAAGATATAAATAGGTGAATTGATTGTCCATTTTTTGCAATATTAGTGAATTTTTTTTTTTTCTGGTATGGGGAATTGTTACAAACAATGAATATAAAAATTGATTTGTAAAGTGTAACAATGCTTCATTGATCTCCTTGTTCACTGTACAAAATTAGTTGGACTGTTAAATAAATAATTGGATAGTGGGGTTCATTTTATAATTTCAGTATAAGTTATCTTCTTAGTAATTAATTATCCATTGGTTTCAATATTAGTTATTTTTCCCTTACAATGATAAATCATGATTTCGCCACAAATATAAAGCGTTTTCGCCAAATCTTCTATCACTATAGGTTATGAATGTAAGATTTCATTACGGTTCAAGTCCGATAGAATAAACCAATCTAAATTGGTATTAACCAGATATTAAAGAACCAAAATCAAACCAGACCAAAACTGAAACTGAAACTGATTGAAAACCAAAGTTCATTAATGAATTGGTTTTTGATCTCCCTCATTCTTATACTGAAACAGAGCCAAACCGACCATTTGACACCCCTATGTAAATCTAATACGATATGATTGATTCAGATTAGTATCAACTTTGATCTATCCTGAGACTAATCCCAAGTCTTATTCGAAGCGTAGCTCACAACCAAGCAACCACAAAAATGAAAAACCAGATTTAAGGGGGAAATAAAAAACTACCATGCCTAATATTAATTTCACTTTGAGAATGATTTGTCTCCTACGGAGATTTTTAGGGTGTAATGGAACTAATGAGTACCAACCATTATATAGTTAATAATATAGAAATAATTATATTTCTATTGAAAATGAAAATGGAAAAAGAACATTGGTCCTTTAAAATTTTATACGTTTTGCACATGGACATGTTGAAAGAGTCATTCAAAATTATTTTAACTTCCAAAGCCAAAGGGGAGTATCTATGCAAAGGAGAGATCATATTCTTGCAATCTAGATGGTCCTCGATTGTTCTTGAGATATCCATTTGTGTTCCCTTAGGTTCGGAAGGATAAAAAGGAAACAACAACAATACTATAACAACCCAAATATTCAGACTTTAAGAGTAATCAGTTGCTTCCAACCTAGTGTGGTACTGAAGAGTATGATTGTAAATATGGTTTTTTTTTATTTTTTTATTTTTAATAATATATATCATATGTGACCCCTGGGTATAGAGAGAGAGAGAGAGAGGTACGATAAATTAACCACCAGTTAGGAACTAATAGAAGGGAAAGAGGACTTTGGAAAGATGAATCAAGATTCCGCCCAACAACTAAAATAAATTACTAGCATTATAGGTTCTTAAACTAAGCATTATATTGAAACTTAAAAGAAAAAAAAAAAAAAAAAAA
>NC_056565.1:13395193-13414674 GCF_013358625.1 Macadamia integrifolia
AAAAAAAAAGCCTTTATTGAGAATGATTCACCTAGAAAGCATCCAGACATGCAAAACTACCAATAAGTAAAGAAAAAAAAAAGTAAAATTTTAGAAGGAAAGAGAAGAAATAAGAATCATATAATAACTTCAAAAGGAGTACTAGGAGTTGTTAGCAAGACAAAAGGAATGGGTCAATAAAAAATTAGTAGTAAAAAAATTTGTAAGATTCTAAGAATTCTTAATTAATGGTGAGGAGAAGGGAAGAGAGAATGGAAAAATGCTCAAAGTGGCATCCCCAATTTGCAAAGTTCTTGTGTAGTATCTTTAGTCAATCCTACCATTCACTTGCAGAAAATTTTTAGAGACAAGACAAGCCTTAGGCCTCAACCAATGGTTGGTAATGGTTGCTTAAGCCTTGAGCTACCTTACTAGTTCTTAGGAAGTAATAATAATAATAATAGTAATTGTAATAATAATAGAATATTACTATTAGAATCATTCATTCAAAAAAGACATCAACTTTGAATACAGCCGTATTATGCTAGTCTAAGTGCAACATGACACTTTCTCACATTATATTAATATTATTATTGATTTAATTTTTCCCACAATATTAATATCTTGTGCGAAGCAGGGGGTAAGGCTGCGTACACACTTGCCCCTCCCAAACCTTGCAATAGCAAAAGCCTCGTGCACTGGGTTACTATTTTTTTTAACAATGCTATTAGTAGAACTAAGATGTTTTTACTAATTTAAGTGTGATTAAGAAGCAACGCAATAGAGTAATTGGTTCACTATTGGAGGATGAGAAAATAGGTTAGTTAAAATGAGTTTTAAATGCAGTTTCACTGTTGTCCCATATTTTTCTTACATTTTTATCCCATTTTCAAACTGATCCAAAAGATATTGAAAAAGGCAAACAAAAAAAAAAAAAATTTGTTTTAAAATTCGTTTAAAAAATGTGCTACACTTTATTTTTTAGTAGGAAAAAAAAATTCCTTAAATCTTGATTCCTAAATTTTATTAATTAATTAACCACGATTCAATTAGCTGGATTTTAGCTACATGTACATAGCCTCAATTTGTTAGCTTCCTGCTACATGTGGCCTCATGCCTGGTTGAGGACACATAACAGCCCATTCCCCCCCCCCCCCCCCCAAATGGTCTTGCCCTCAGACTTAACCTAGAAAACTCATAGTATGAAGTGACAACTTGAGCGTCTCTTGCATCTCGTCAATTTTATCTCCCAAAAGTTTTGCAATGTCATTGTATTCTTCTTGATTAAGATGACCTTCAAACACAAACAACCTTTTTCAGCGATGTCACGGTATAAATGAGAGAGTACAATGGCATTGATGAGTGAAGTAGCACGTCCCGCCATGACATCGACTCTAATATTGTCCTTCAACCACACACGAAACAACTTACCTAGCAATGTTTTGGTAGGGTGCTAGCCTTGGACAACAATTTCTTAGATTGATTTTGATCATTATGAACGGATCTGACTTGTTGCATCTTCGTCAACTCCGTGAAGAAATCGTAGAATAGTGAGGCTCAGTGTCTTGTATGCAGCCATTTACAGAAGTGCTATCAACTCATCTCATAGCCCTCTTGCTAGAACAGTCGATACCACAACTGGGCTTCTCCATTTAAGTGAAAATAAGCCAATGCCACACACTTCTTCTTGGGAGTTTTATGAAAATGAAAAAATTGCAAACTCTACAAATCCAACTTGTGTATTTTCATTTCCATTGAAACGTGGAAAGTAAAGCTTCACTAATTTTGAGATGGAGGCTGGCGAAAAACTACTTGGTTGGCTTCCCATGCCCCTTAAGTTGGTCGACATGGTCTGAAGGTGGAGTTATGGAATTCTTTCGTTCTCATTATGTGGATTGAACACATGATACAAGTCTCTCGAACACCTTGTTCAACTTGCACATAATCAATCGCTGCCCCCCAAAAAGAGATTCCATATCTTTTTCAAGATTTTCCACTCTCGTCCATGTTCTGGCTCTGGTTGATTGATCTCAATCCCCTATTTTGAAGTTGATGAGGATAAGAGGAGAGAAGTGATAGCAAGATATTGATTTAACATGATCGAGAGGTAGCCAACCAACCTCTTTTCTCAAGGAGAAACTATAGGGTTATAATCTCGATATCATTATTTATATTTTCCACAATTAAATAGCTAACTCCTGACTCATCAACGGTTACAACTTTTCCCACTAACACTTACCACCCATGGTTACAGTAACTCCCAAATAAACATCACACTCCTCATCCGACTAAACTTCTTCACACAACTATAACTAACCTCAATTAAATTTGCTGGTTAACTAGCCTCATGTCTGATTGAGGGCTTATAACAAAAAAAAATGTAGTCACTGTAGAAAAAGTGTTAAGTTTGTCTCGAATTCTGGATCCATTTTGAAGATTAACCCGCTCTGACATATTTTGGTGGCGACCCAAATGGGAAGTTTTCTGAGATCTGTGATGAAAACAGAGAGGTTGGGCCGATAGGCCCAAGCCCGAAGCCCATCACTGATCTCGTATGGGGGTGCGGGGGCTACCCGTTGTATGGTTCGACCGGATCAACTGTGACCCGATGGGTTGACCCACGACTTGGAGTATATACAATGTACTGTTGTCTTGTTGAAAAAGTCATTGTATTTTGGGGGTTTATCGAGTTAGGGTTTCAGGGCGAGTTTTCTCACCGTTGCTTGGGTGTAATCTCTCTTCTGCATAGTGAAACATCTTCTTCTTTGCTCGAGGATGTAGCACACCACACTGGTATGTAAATCTCGTTAAATCTCTCTATCGTGCGAATCTTTTGTCTATTTATTTTCGTATTTCTTGGTGTTTGATCTAATACAAAGAACCATACAAGTTCAAAGATTAAAGGAATGAATTAGTGAATTACATAGATGTATCCACACTTACAATATTTCTTTACAACAACACAAGTTCAAAGATTGAAGGAATGAATTAGTGAATTACATAGATGTATCCACACTTACAATATTTCTTTACAACAACACAGTCCTTCCTATGTAGAATCTATTTATTCAACTATTCACAGGCTACCTAATGAAGCAATTTATTTCTCTCTAATGAAAATGATCACATCTTAATAATCAATTCAATGGTGTGCATCATTAGCCAAGTCATAGGGAGATATAGTTTGAATTTCAGAGTTGGAGACACGAGACTCATAGAATCTGGCTATGAAAGCAGAGGCCTTCCTGTCAATGTCAGGTTCAGCAACCCAACAGTCTTTGTCTTCGTCACTGGCTCTAACCCTTCTCACGTTCACTGCTTCGTCCCACATATCTTCTTCTCCTTCATCACCACCTGACCTCATCCCCCTACTGGACTTGAATACATTGAAGATGGAGAAGAAGGATGATGACCTCCTCTGCCTTCCTTGCCCATGCCTGCTGCTCCTTTCACCACCCATCTTCTCTCTCTCTCTCTCTCTCTCTCTCTCTCTCTCTCTCTCTCAACTGAGGTGTAGTAGCTACTAGTCTTCTTCGGCTTGGCTGCTGGCTCTGGTTTCCAATTGCAACAAAGCCTTCTTATTTATACTACACAGAAAGAAGAGGAAACCCCGACCAGCTAGAGATTCTATACCATTCGGATCGACTTGGATGGTTTAGATTTATTGAAATGAGCTGGATACCTTGTAGTCTTAGATACCTTTGGTGATCAAACTATAGAAAAAGTGCAAGTGTTTTGGTCCTCTCCTTTTCTAATTGACCCAAACAGCCCCCACCATCTCTCTCTCT
Source organism: Macadamia integrifolia (assembly GCF_013358625.1). NCBI lineage: Eukaryota > Viridiplantae > Streptophyta > Magnoliopsida > Proteales > Proteaceae > Macadamia > Macadamia integrifolia. The sequence continues at coordinate 13,398,961 of NC_056565.1, forward strand.
CTCCTCCTATTACCTGCCTGCACTTTTTCTTTCTTTACTTCATATTTCTAGAGTTCCTTCTGATCAGTTCTCTCCGTTACCCTGTCTTTCTCAAACCCAAGAGCAATATGAACACTTTTTTCACCCTAACCCCATAATAATAATAATAATAATAATAATAATAATAATAATAATAATAATAATAATAATAATAATAATAATTAACTCCCACAATCATGGTTCGAAAACTTGGATCAAATTGATATTGGTCTTGACTGATCCGATCCTCATACCAGGGAACGGGGTAAGGATAAGAACATAATAAAAATCTGATCTTTATTAAAAAGCAAAGGTAAATCTATCTAATGAGACCCAATCCAGCCTCATCTGGATCGGTATTGCGACCACAAAAATGTAAACCAAATTTAAGAAGAAAAAAAAAAAAAAAAAAACATTGGTCCTTTAAATGCTTTGCACATAGACATGTTGAAAGGATCATTCAAAACTATTTTAACTCCCAAAGCCAAAGGGAAGGATCTATAGAAAGTAGAGATATGATTCTTGCAATTTAGGTGGTCCTCGATTGTTCTTCATATCCATTTGTGTTCCCTTAGGTTAGGTTAGGAAGGATAAAAAGGAAATAACAACAGTACCATAACAATCCAAATATCCAGACTTTTAAGAGTAGTGAGTTACTTTTGCTTGGTGAAGTGAGTAAGATTGTAAATATGGCTTTGTATGTACTATATACCATATGTGACCCCTTGGCCTTGAGAGAGGTAAAGGATATACAACAGGTTAAGAACTAACAGGTTAGGAAAAAGGGGACCTTGGAAAGATGAAACAAGAATTTCCCAACAACTAAAATAGAATTACTAGCATTATAGGTTCTTTATCTAGGATTTACACTGTTAGAAAGCAGCATTGGTGCATATTGAATCCATTAACGATCTTTATTTAGTATGATTCACCCAGAAAGCACCCAGACATGCATAACTAACAATATATAAAGAGAGAGAGAGAGAGAGAGAGAGAGAGCAAAGAGTTTAAGAGGAAAGGGAAGAAATGAGATTCATTTAATAACACCAAAAGGAGTACTGGGAGTTGTTAGCAAGACAAAAGGAAATGGGTCGATAATTAAATGAGTAATAAAAAATTTTGTAAGATTCTAAGAACTCTTAACTAATGGTGGGGAGAAGGGAAGAGAGAATGGCAAAATGGCACTGTGATATCCCCAATTGACAAAGTTCTTAGGTGGTATCTTTAATCTATTCTACCATTCACTTGCAAAAAAATTCTGGAGACAAGACAAACCTAAGGCCTCAACCAATGGTTGGTAATGGTTGCTTGAGCCTTGAGCTACTTTACTAGTTCTTAAGAAATAATAATAGTAGTAATAGTAATAATAATAATAGAATACTACCATCGGAATCATTCAATCACAAAAAGGGTTCAACATTGATTGAAGTTGCATTATGCTAGTCTGAGTACAACATGACACTTTCTTACATTATATTAATATTATTAATGATTTTATTCTTCTCACAGTATTAATATCTTATTATTAACAATGCTATTATTGGAAGTAATATGTTTTCACTTGTTTGAGTGCTACTAAGAAGCAATGGAATATAGTAATTGATTCACTATTTAGTTAATAAGATTTGTTCAAAGTGCATCTTACACTTTTCAGTGAAAAAATGGAACCTAAACAAAAAATAAATAAAAAAACTTGATTCCAAAAATTTAATAACTAACCGCTACTCAACTTGCCGGTTTACGGCTACACTTAGTCTCATGCCTATTGAGGGCACAGAGCCCATCCCCCTAAGAAGTGGTCTTGTCCTCAAGACTTAACCCAGGAAACTCAGAGAATGAAGTGACAACTTGGGGGCCTCTTGCACCTCGCCAATTGCAGATTCCTTCAGTTTTGCAGTGTCATCAACATCATCTTCTTCTTGAATTAAGACCTTCAATAACGAACAACCTTATTTTGCAGCGATGTCTTGACGTCCAATTTGTTGGATATTCATCAACTCTGCGGAAAATTCCTAGAATTGTGATGCCCGTATCTCCTATGCAGCCCCTTAACAGAAGTGTCACCAACTCATCTCACCACCCTCTTGCTGTAACGGTTGATACCACAACTGGGCTTTCTCTTTGTAAATAGAAGTAAGCTAATGCCACATAGTCCTCCTCGAGTTTGATGAAAATGGAAAAATTGCTCAACTCTACAAACCCAACTTTATGTATCTTCATTTCCATTGAAACGTGGAAAATCAAACTTCACTAATTTTGTGGCGAATGTTGGCGAGGATCCACTTGGTCGGCCTCCTGTGCTAACCCCAAGTTAGTTGACATGGTTTGAAGGCAGAGTCAAGGAGTTCTCTCCTTCTCTTTTCGTGGGTTGTACACATGAGATATGTATCTCAAGCACCTCGTTATCGTTTAATTGGTGTTTATCCTTGGGCTTGGAGCTTAAAACTCGACAAGTTCGAGTGGTTCCTATTTTTTTGCTAGAAGATCAGAATTTATTAATATAAAAAAAAAATATATATATATATATATATAGAACAAAAAACCTAAAGTGAGCCTCCACCTTCGGCATTGCCATCAGCAGCAGAGGCTCACAACCGCTATCTCATGTATCTAAAGTGAGGACAGCTCGCTTCATCTATTAGCAACTCCTTGTGATGTGATGTGGAAGAATCACATCATCACAAGAGATCCCAGTCTTAGCAACATCCTTTGCCAGAAAGTCAGCAATGGGATTAGTGTAGAAACGCAACCCTAAAACGATGCAGAAGATAATGGAAAAACAAAACAAACAATGCACACGGATTTTTATGAGGTTCGGCAAGGTTGCCTACGTCCCCAGTGAGATAAGATCCTGCTTCACTATCAATGGAGAATAGGGTTACAGCGCTCGTCCTCACACCTCTCAATATTGCTTGCTTTACAAAGAAAGAAACCTTTGCTACAAATATATAGCGAAAATACCCTAATCCGGAAAGTACACAATTTGCCTTCAAATAAAAAATTCGAGCAGGGGGCTCCTGCCCCCTTGCAACCCTCACGGCCCATTAACCGGCTAGCAGGACCGTCGTCCTGCCTATCTAGGTGCTGCACTAGTACTCCATGGATTAAACTACGACCGAATACAAGACATCATACAGCAACAGTTAGCTTCTCTAGAGCAGTGGGAGATCCTCCACTAGACCAAATTCACGTATAAGAGGAGATTAGTCCACTCCTGATGCACGAACCAGGGAATAAGTCTGTGTTCAAAGAGAGAGAGAGCCGATGAGGAATCTGATTCAATCTACAGATGCTTTTATTCATATCACGAGCAAGCTTCATCCCCTTGATAATGCTCCAGATCTCAGCTGAAAAGCTTGTAGAAACACCCAAGAAGAGTTTGAAGCCAAGAAGCAATCTATAATCGTGATCCCGAAAAACTCCTCCTCGTCCTACACGGCCTGGATTTTCAAGAGAGCATCCATCTATATTAGGCTTCACCAAGATCTCATCGGCTTGCACCAACGAATTTCCACAAAAAAAAAAGTGCTTATAATCAATTGTCCCTCAGAAAGAGATTCCACATCTTCTTTAAGCCTCTCCATCCTCTCGTCTATGTTCTATACTAAGCTAGTACGTACACAAATTGACCTCACTTTCCTATTTTGAAGGTGATGAGGATAGAAGAAGGGAAGTAGTAGCAAGAGATTGATTTGGTGCATCAAGGAGAAACTATAGTGTTATAATCTCGACATCATTGTTATATTTTCTTTTTTTTTTTTTTTTGGTAGAAATCATTATTTTATTTTCTACCAATTAAATAGTTAGCCTCATACTCCTCAACGGTTACAATTTTTCCCACTAACACTTACTACCCACGGGTACAGTAACTCCCCATACACTAATGACTCACCCCACACATCACAACACTCATTTTCTCCCAAGAGAAAAGGTGAAAAGGCTTGGCTCCTTCTTATATCAAATAACTAACCACGATTCAATTTTCTAGTTTACTGCTACATGTGGCCTCATGTCTGGTTGAGGGCATGTAACAAAACATAGTCTCAGTACGAAGGATTTGAGAAAGAATGCACATACTATACAGGCTTCAAGACTGAAGGAAGGAATTAGTGAATTGCATATATACATGTGTCCACACTTACATTAATATTTCTTTACAACAACACAGTTCTCTCCCTATTTTATTATTGAAGTATCCACAGACTAGCTACCTAATGAATATTGATCACTAAGTACTTAATACATAATAATACAGAAGCAATTGCTTCTCAAATGAAACTGAAATCTTAATAATCAGTTCAATGATGTGCCTCATTAACCAAGTCATAGGGAGATATAGTTTGAATTTCGGAGTTGGAGACACGAGACTCATAGAATCTGGCTATGAAAGCAGAGGCCTTCCTATCAATGTCAGGTTCAGCAACCCAACAGTCTTTGTCTTCATCACTGGCTCTTACCCTTCTCACGTTCACTGCTTCATCCCACATATCTGCTTCTCTTTCATCACCACCTGACCTCCTCCCCCTACTGGACTTGAATACATTGAAGATGGAGAAGATGGATGATGATGACCTCCTCTCCCTTCCTTGCCCATGTCTGCTGCTCTTTTCACCACCCATCTCTCTCTCTTTCTTTTCTCGTCTCTTCTCTCTCTCTCTCTCTCTCTCACTCACCCAAGGTGCACTAGCTACTATTCTTGTTTGGCTTGGCTGCTGGCTCTGGTTTGCAATTGCAACAAAGCTCTCTCATTTATACTACCCGGGAAGGCAGAGGAAACCCACAAGCTTGAGAGATTCTATACCATTCGGATCGACTTGGATGGTTTAGATTTATCGAAATGAACTGGTAGTCCTAGATGCCTTCAGTGGTCAAACTTTAGATATACGAAAGTGTTTTGGTCCTCCTCTCCTTTTCTTATCGACCACTCCCTCCTTCTATTAGCTACACTTTTTCTTTCTTTCCCCGATGTTTCTAGACTTCCTCAATTTTCTTCTCTCACCCTTTCACCCTATCTTTGTCAACATTATGACCAATGTGGACACCCCTTAACCCAAAAAAATAAAATAAATAATAATAGTAACCAAGCAACCACAAATGTAAAACCAAATTTAAAAAACAATTAAAGTAAATTTTCAATAGATTTTATTTTTATGGAGAAGTTTAGAGTATAAGCCTAAAATGACAATTGACGAAGTGGTTAGAAAAGATATACATACAGTAGGGCTTGATTCTAGTATGACCACAGATAAAGTTATATAAAGAACAAAGACCTATATAGCTGACCCCTTGTAGGGAACATCCTGCCGACCTTCTTTTCTTTTTGGACTTTATTTTCTTCTTTTGTGTACTACTATTTTCGACCATATTGGATTCATGTAACTGATCCCATTTAGTTGGGATAAAATTTTGGTTGATGTTGCTGTTGCTGAAGTTTAGATTGAAATGGTAATAATGAATACTGACCACTATGTCTTACCAAAAAAAAACCACTATGTAGTTAATAATATAGAAATAATTATAATAATGAAAATGGAAATGGAAAAAGACCATTGGTCCTTTAAATACTTTTCACATGGACATGTTGAAAGAACCATTCAAAATTATTTTTACTCCTGAAACCAAAGGGGAGGATCAATGGAAAGGAGAAATCATATTCTACTATTCTAGTAACTTAGATGGTACTCGATATCCATTTGTGTTCCCTCAGGTTAGTAAGGACAAGAAGGAAATAACAACAATACTATAACAACCCAAATATTCAAGCTTTTAAGAGTTGTGAGTAGCTTTAGCCTTGTTTTTTTTTTTTTTTTTTTTTTTTTAATAAAATTTTTGCCTGGTGCAATGAGTAGTGAGTAGCTTTTTTTAGCCTGATGCAATGAGAGTAAGATAACCCCTGGGCCTTGAGAGAGAGTTTAAAGCATAAAATACCGGTCTGAAACTAACACAAAGGAAAAGAGGACTTTGGAAAGATGAAACAAGATTCTCCTCCAACAACTAAAATAGAATTACTAGCATTATAGGATTTTGGAAAGATGAAAAAAGATTCCCCTCCAACAACTAAAATAGAATTACTGGCATTATAGGTTCTGTAACTAAGAGTAGCATTATTGGAGAAGAAGAAAAGAAAAATAGAATTTTAAAAGGAAAGAAAAGAAATATGAAGGCATATAATAACACCAAAAGAAGTGATAGTAGTTGTTAGCAAGACAAAAGAAAACGGTTCGACAAAAACATAGTAATAATATAACTTTATAAGATTCTGAGAACTCTTAATTAATGGTGAGGAGAAGGTAAGAGAATGGCAGAATGCCCAAAGTAACATTACCTATTTGCAAAGTTCTTGGGTAGTATCTTTTATCTATTCTATCATTCACTAGTAAAAAGTTTCTAGAGACAAGACAAGCCTTAGGCCTCAGCCAGCCGATGGTTGGTAATGGTTGCTTGAACCTTGATCTACCTTACTAGTTCTTAAACAATAATAATAATAATATTACCTTTGGAATCATTCATTCACAAAAGGAACAACTTTGAATACAGTTGTATTATGCTAGTTTGAGTACATGACACTTTCTCACATTATATTATCAATTTTTATTCTTCTCATAATATTATTATCTTATTATTAATTACAATGCTATCATTCAAAGTAGATGTTATTATTTATATGATTGTAACTATGAATCAATCCAATGGAGTAGTTGGTCAACTGTTGGAGGTTGAGAACATAGTTTAGTTAAATTGACTGAATCAGCTGCACATGAACAGCAGCCATCAACATTTAGTCAGAATCAATGTGAGGGTGGGTGGTGGCATCCACTCTGTTTTTCTTTCCAATATCAAATGGTACTGAATGAATTATATGGATTTTTTCATAATCCCAGTATGTCATGTTTGCTAGGAAATCCACAGCTGGATGGAGTGTACAGGGAAAAAAAAAAAAAAGGAATAAAAGCAAGCAGTCCAAGGACTGAACCATCTCAAGGCTGATGCATGGCTGCTTCAACTGAAACACTGAGTGAACAGGATGGAACCAAAATATGGAACTTATATTATTTGATATGAGAATTAAATTTTGGTGTTTGCAGAATTTCAAATTTGACTCTTACACAGCTAAAAAAAGCCAAAAAAATACATATACTCTCTTTATGTGTGTTATATACAAAAACCAGGACATTACCTGACACTAGAAACAAGCAGTACCTACCTGCACACTGATGCCATGTGTGCCAAGAAAAAATTAAAAAAAATAATAAAAAAAGGAAGGGGTGGGCTGATTTTTTGTAGCAAAAATTACAACTTCAACCCCACCCATTAGCATGCTTCTGTGGACAGAATCTCAAGCTCTGCCCACCAAAGAGGAGTTAGTTTTGGTATTGCTCCATCAGGTCCCAGTGCTGTTATCGCCCTTAATTGGGTAGCAACCTCTCTCATTGTAGGTCTCTGCTTTGGGTCAGGATGTATACAAGATGCTATTACTGCACAAAGTTTCTCAAGCTCATCCTCTTGGAAAGATTTCAGCATTGGATCTACCATGTCTGTGCAAGGCTGCTCTCCTCTTAAATAGATAGATGCCCACCCCACAAGCGTGCCATTTTCCACCGAGTATGGGAGCCTACCTGTTATCATCTCCAACAGAATTACACCAAAACTATAAACATTACTCTCAACATCGGGAGATGGCATATCCTGGAACTCTGTGGCATCCGATTCCTTGGATACTCCTACTTCATGCCAAAATTCAAAATCTGAAATCTGGGCTGCATAGTCTTCAGTCAAGTAGATGACTGATGAGTTCAGATCTTTATGAGCTACAGGTGGGTTGAGATGGTGCATGTAATCCAAGCAGTATGCCATTCCCATTCCGATCCTCAACCGTGCTCCCCAGTCCAAGTGCTCTGCTTCTTTTACTGCAAGATGGCACAACTTGATATCAGTCAAAAGTATAGGGTCATTTCAATAGATTTTATTGATTTGGTTTTGTCAACTCCAAAGACCCAGTAGTTCCCATCGAAGGAAACAGACAAATACAGAATGATTTTTACACTAGTATATGAGACAATTTTATGATTAAATCATGCTTTTCCCACCCACATCACACCGCAACTTAAGATTTATTAGTTTCTTCTAAATGAAAAATAAAAAGTTTAGAGAATCTCAAAAGAGTCACTTGGTACTGAAACTGAATGAGTGGAACATTGAACCCCCAGTATTAAAAGGTGCTTTAGACTTTATATATATATATATATATATATATTAGTTCAGGCGGTTCAAAGGAATGTGATTGATAAGATGATTATGATGATGTGATAGTTTCAATCTGAGACCTCCAAGGATGGATTCATCAAATGCAAGTCCCAAACCTCGGGCATGGACTTCTTGCCAGAATTCATGGGCTAGATAGTGGCAGTCAACAGAAGGGAAAACAGTTGACCAGATTACCATATGGTTTACAACTTTAATTTACAGAGACTGCAAATATGTTACTCACTGTGTAGATGCTCAAAGAGTGTTCCATTTGGCGCATACTCAAAAACCATCATCCTTGTGAAAGGTTCTTCTTCCTCGCAATACCCAAGAAGGTTCACAAAATTCTTGTGGTTCACCTTTGATAATGTGTCTATCTGAACACAACCAAAGAAAACAATTATGAACTGCTAGAGATTATGTAAAATTCCAGTAAACTATAACCTGCAAGTAACTTACTACCTTCTTCCTGAACTGGGCTTCAAAATTCTTTGACCAATCCTTCGTATATGTCACTACAGTAGATACCACAGCTATTTCTACTCCACTAGAAAGTGTCCCCTTGTAAATTGTGCCATTTGATGAAGAATCAATTATATTACTGAAATCTTCACAAGCAGTTTCTAGCTCTGATCGCCTTAGGCTTGGTACACCTGAAATGCAGACTCACAGTCAAGAATAAAGAAAAAAAGTTGTAGCAGGAGAATGAGAAATAAAAGAATGATGTGTCTTCCAAAATTCGGCATTAATGCAACAAGGTTGCGACACATCATTTCTGGGATCTCTTCAATGGGATCTTGTAAACTGGTGACCAAATGATTGCAACCATTTAATCTATATTTCTCTTACTCTCCAAAATACAGTCAGTAGGAAGGTTATGAACATCCACTCAATAGTAATAGGTCTAACCCTACTGCACAACCGCTGTGTGCTAGAGATGACTGTAGGAGAATAGCCTCATATAATCTAATTTATGTTCAGCTAAACTCAGAATAAAACACAAGCAATGATTAAATTCAAAGTGCAAAGAACAATAACCTGTTACAAATGCTTTCTGTAGCTGCCCACTCAACCCTGTGGCCCAAGGTTTGACACTAACCACCTTAGTGTTTCGACAGAGAAGAACACCAACAGCAACAATTAAAATGAAGATTGGAGCCCCTATGCTTGCAGCCAAAATTCCACTAGTGTGATGAGCATGGCCTTGGACGGAAGTTGTAGGAGGATGAGCAATGCTTGCTTTAGGATATTGGGAAGGGCTTGCTGAAGGGGAAGGAACTGGAGTAGAAATGGATGGTGTGTGTGGATCTCCTGGAGTAGGGGAAGATAAATCTGGTGCTGGTGCATGAGGTTTTGGTGAAGAAGAGGAATTTGATCGAGAATGTGATTGAAAATGTGATGGGGCTCGTGCATGAACTTTTGGTGAAGAAGAAGAATGTGATGGGGCTCGTGAAGGCGACTTCGGTAAAGAGGGAGAATGTGATGGGGCTCGTGAAGGCGACTTCGGTGAAGATAAACTTCGTCGTTTGTTTTCATTTTTGTGGACATTGGAGATGCTAGAAGAATCCTCCTGTAGCAGTCTCCTTTTAACCACGTTTCCAGATTTGGCAATGTTCCTGAAAGAGATAAAATCAGTTTTTTAAGAATATGCTACAAAAATCTCTATTAACCACTCTAAATAATTTAATACCAAGAAGGAAAAGACCCAATATTATTATATAAGTTCCAGTGTGAAGGAAGAATCGTTATAACAACCTCTTGAGAGTCTGAGGAACACATTTCAAATGCAAGTGTGAACACACCGTTCAATTGGACCAACAAAGAGATCTCATGGACCTGGATCAAGATCTAATCCATTCATATTATCCCATAAAGTGACACTAACTATATGGACTATTCTAAGACTGCTTTCCATATTAATCCTTATGATCAAAACCCAAAAGACTGAGGGTATTGAATGGACACTATCAAACCTATTATCTACTTCAATAGAATGATGAAGCCAAATCTTGCTTGATACAAGTACCAACAGACAAATGGAGGAAGGCCCATGTTGCTCTCCCAATGGATATTATACTGAACTGAACAATTAGATACATTATCCAGCCAATGCATAATCTTACCGTGCAAGGACTCTTCTTTGGCAGGATGTTCCGTGAACAGCATCAATAAGCTGGGTTTCATCTACCTGAAGTTCAGAAAGCATATTAAGCTCATGAATTTCAGGAGAAATGTCTTCCAGAAAATCATTGTTGTCGAGCAAACTGCAATATTACCAGAAGGTGAAGTTAATACACGAACAGTAATGCCAGAGGAACTTAATGGAAACTTAACTGTTAAATAGCTTTAACTAACAGGATTGTCAGGGATAGGCTATCTCCAATGTCAAATGGAAGTGGTCCACTGAAGTTATTAAATCCCAAATCTAACTCCTCGAGCTCCTTAAGTTCTTCAATCTCTTTAGGAATGACACCATAAAATGAATTATTGCGTAAGATGCTGCAGGAAAAAAAAAGAGTTAACACGAGAGAGAAATTGTTAGAAAATGTTACAAATTAGTTCTGCATAATTTTAAGAGATTAGGCCATGGACTGTAAATACTCACATAGACTTTATGTGAATTAGATTCCCAAGTTCAGGGGCTAATGTTCCTTCAAGACAAAGATCTTTCAAGTTCCTGGAAGTGGAATAGACATGCTTTTCAAAGGCCAATAAACAATCAAATGCAATTCTACAAATAATTAGATGAATTAAATTGAGAAGATTGTAGTGCATATTGCACTAAATAGTATATAATAGTATATGTAGTTTTAATTTTGCTTTGTAGGTCCAAATCACTTCTCAAAGACCTTGATAAATTTCTCATATAATGTTCTGGCAGTTTGGCTGTACCTCCCCTATAAGCTTATTTTGCTTTCAATTAAAATGCAGCAGTTTAGTTTGCTAAAATATTCATTCGTACCAAGTATTTCTAGTTATCTTAAGAGGGATTTCTCATATCAAATATAATAAGGTTGTTGTCTTATGCCATATAGACCAGCAGATATGACTTGCGCTCAAGGAAGTTCCATAATATGAGTCCCCTAACAAAATGAACACGAATTAATGCTTCCTCTTGTTTATGTCAATATGTATTGTGAGTTTGTAATCATACAAAGACCCAAGTCCTTTATGACTTATGTGATTATCTTATGAAGACCTATTTCCCAAATGAAACAACTTTGCTGATTTAGCATCTTTATGTGATGTGCCTTGGTGAACATGTCAAAGTTTCTGAATTAGTCACTTATTCCAGTTAAGAATTCCAGTTAAGAACTTAACAGTCATTCCACAAATTGCAATTTTTTTTCCTCTAAATTCCCCCCCCCCCCCCCCCCCCCCCCCCTTCACTAATAACTTTCATCTCATGAAATGAAAGTTTTGCCAGCCAAGTAGAAAAATAGAAAAACCAAAACATCATCATGCAACCCAAGTAGCGACTGAGAACATCAATTCCCCTTTTCCGACGAGTCTGTCCTGTGCAACTATCATTTAGCTGTTGCTTTCTAGCAGATTTTTTCCAAAATTCACAAGGAAGAAAGCACTGCAGAAGCTTCTGAATCTCTTATGGAACAATTCTGAATCTCTTATGGAACAAGTCCATCTCACAAGCTAGTATCTTGAAAGGGGTCACAGTTAATACTGGTCAACTAATCTAAAGCAGCTCAGAATCAGTACCTCAATCCAGAACAAATTCGTCCAAAAATATAGTAAAATTGCTTCCAAATTCTAGTTCATGTATCAAATGCCCAACACCTAAATTAAATTTAAAGAAATTTTCATTCATGTGACGCAAAAACTAATCCATACGCACTAAAAATTGAAATTTTGCAGCATAATTGGGGAAAGACAGTGTGAAACAGAGTATTTCATGGATAAAGGACAAGAATCGCTTACAAAATCACAACTTTTCCGTCGGAGCACTCAACTCCGAACCAGGAACAGGGATCATTGAGTCCATCATCATCGTTCCAATTCAACAGAGCACCAAAAGGATCTGTCATCACTCCCTCCCGAAATCTCAACAGCGCCAACCCTGCATGCATCAATATCCTAAATAAATCACAACCCACCAACTTCAAACAGCTATAACTGCAAATAATTTCATCATAGCAGCAAAGCTCACATACCCTCGGCGTTAAGAGACAAACCCAACCGCCAAATATTATTCAACAAACACATCACCAGCAACACCACCATGCGAAACCTGAACCTATTGAATCTCCAACGCTCACCCATTTCGATTTTCAAGAAGACAAAGGAAAATTCCTGAGGTTCATTCAACTGCAGATTGAATAGGATAGAGCAAACAAAGCTCTCTCAATTGGGAACAAACCCTTGAAAAAATTAAAAAACCCAGAAAGAAAACAATTCCAATTTTCGAGTTTCGGAAAGAGAGAGGACGAGGAAGAGATATCAAAATGGCGTTCTCGCGTCTCTGCAAGCTTTTCTGGACCAATAAGAGTTGACATTTGAAAAACGCGTTTATCGGTACTATTTGACTATAAAAAATAGCCGAAAAGTTACCGAAACTAAGCAAGAAAGAAAGGAAATGAAGGAAGCAGGGTAGGATCTCTGCTCTCCACTAATTATTCTAAGCTGAAACCCCATTAAAACCCAGATTCGGGAATGTTTCTTTTGCGTTTCAGTCTGACTTTTCAATCCACAACTCTTCAGTTTCTTCTTCATCTCTATCAAATCTTTATCTTATTATAGAATTACAAACTCCAGAGATCAGAATCGGACAGCGACACAGAGATAGAGAGAGAGAGAGTCGTTTGACCCGTCACCGACTTCTAATTCACCTTTTGTTGTGTTATTTAGAAAAGCTTTTGTGTTAATTTGCTATTTCAATGCCTTAATTACAGCTATGGGTAATGTTAATCCCTGTGCTTATCTGAAGAGAAACAATGGATGGGGAGAGGGCCTACCTTCGATTCCAATCAGATGGTCATCAGAAGGAAAGGAGAAGGTATAACAGCTGCATCATAGAAACAGTGGGCCCAGCTCTTAATTTTACTGGTTTTGTTTAATAATCCAATTTGTAATTATTCTTAGTGTTATATCACAGTTTAGTCCAATGCGAAGCTTCGTGGTACTTTCTTAACTGGAATTATTAAATACAAATCAACGTGGAAGCCGAGGTTTAATTATCCTGGGAAATTTTTTGACCAAACAACCCTTAGGATACTTTTTACTTTCTCGTGATTGGTCTACAGTCTAAAGTATAACGTCAGTGGAAGAGCCTTTGGTGGACTAAACGAAGCCCAACCCACCCACTGGACTCCAAAGCAACTTGCGGCGTACATTCTCCGGAAGACGCAGCGTCTAACCATTGGTTCTCTCTCTCTCTCTCTCTCTCTCTCTCTCAACTTAAACATTATTTTATCAATGAATTATTTAAAAAGGAAAAATATTTTCATCTTAGAAATCATGAAAATGAAATCTAAACTTTTCGATGGAGACTTGCATCCACATGGGTAGAAAACATGGACCCATTAGTGGGGCCCATGGTAACTTAAAGCATTTTTAATTCAACGGGCGTAAACGACCCGTCTGACTTCGGAGCCACCATGCAGTTATAGTAACTTATAAGAGTATCCGTATACGTCTGTATCAATCTAGTAGTAAGCCGTATCGGATCAGGATCGGACAGATCGGTATATGCTGGCATGTTATCAATACCTTGTTGATCCATGCTTTAGTGGTAGTCTAGACCCTCTTTGAGGCGTTTTTTGTTGTCATCAAAATGATGAAATCAAAAGCATAATAATTTTCATTAGAATATTCATTGTCTTATATTCAAAAGTTCTTATCAATCAAAAGGAAAAAAAATCAAGATAAAAATGGATAGACACACAACCCGTGTGCCAACAGCAATGTGTGTGCAAAATGGATTATCATAAATGAGGGATAGTGGTCATTTGAAAGAAGCAAAAAAGATAAGGCATAATGAGAGCTAGCTTGCGACACATTGATAGTGTGTCGGACCTTTTTCCAAAGGTTGGTAATGATTTTTACCATTAAATTATTATCCAATTTATCTGCAAAGGAAGCTGCAAACGGTGGGTCTCAAACCCTATTTCTTCCAAAGATTGAATGTGTGTTGCTTGGTATGAATGTTAAGGAAAGTTGATAGGGATGTGTAGGGTTCTATGTCCCTCAAAATTGGTTCAATAGATAAGGGTAGAGTCGAAATCTGGGAAGAAAAGGATTGACAGTGCCTCATTTTTTCAGTATTGGACTAAGTCAAAAAGATTCTTTTCTCTATAAGAAATTATTGCAAGGCGATACATTGAGTAATGATCTTACTATGACGGCAAAAGCCACTATCTAGAGATGTCATTATAAAATTCTTTTTTCACTGGATTACACCTGTTTTAGCTTAAACAGTTGGGCTCTAGCATAAGTTTAAGAAAAGTGGTTTGACCCTCTTACCCTCCACATTTTTGGATATAATAGTAAATATAATAGGAATTAGTAAAAAGTGTGGCCCAATGGCCCCCTTTACTAGCCCCTTATGAGTCCTTAGTTTGATACCTTATTGGTCCCTATCTAACCCCAGCGTGGGTCTTGCACCATCAAAAAAAAAAAAATTTATACTGAGATTTTTCCTTCTCTAAATGTCAATAAAAGGTAATATATGGATCGAGTTTTCCTTAATCTACAGTGAATAAGAATCCTTTAACTGTGGGGTTTCATAAGCATGCGGAAGAGTATCGAGAGGACATTTTGAGAAACATTTTAAAACACTTTAGCGTTTGTAAACCCTTGAAGGGTGCGATGAACCTTTCTGCACGGTTGACTGTAATATATTATTACATTATGTGGCAAAAGTGAAACTTGTCCGGAATGTTTATGGTTGATTATGTCCTCAAAAACCATCTCTAATTCTATATAAAATTAAAATTATCTGACTAAGTCAAATATAACTCCTTTCATTTAGTCGTACTCTTGGGGGCAAAATCCTAATCTTAAGAGGAGGCGAACCATTGCTACTGGAGAACTGAGAATTGAGGATACACATCATTTGAAAACTACTACATCATCCTTGTCTTATTATGATACCACTCTTCATGTACACGATATTTGACTATATTTGGATTACAATATATATTAGGATCCTGTAGAAGGAAAGAAAAGGAGGAGGACTGGGTGGAAGAAGAGGAGTTTCTTACGTGGGAAAAATTGGAGATTAAGAAATAGATATTTTTAATTTATTTTTATCCAAAATAATTATAAAGATAGGGATTTTTTTAATCTTTTTTTATTATTTTTTATAATGTTCTTAAGTAGGTCAACTTCTAGAATTGTATAAATTTTATTTGTAATAGAAGTTTAAGGAGAAGCTGCTATATAAGTTTTGGATAAACGATGGGAGGGTCCTGATGTGACATCCCCCCTCCCCCCTCC
>NC_056565.1:13414694-13419788 GCF_013358625.1 Macadamia integrifolia
AAATGATATTCTAGTAACTAATAGTGCAGCATACTCAACTCAATTCATGCATTTATCTTAAGTATATTAAAATATATTAATTATTGCATACATACATTATATAAAAAATAATTATTAGATATAGACTGGATATAAGGGTTCCCTAGACTGATTTTACTAGATCCAAGATTAAATTTTATATTATTTTTATTATTATTATTATTATAATATATATATATATATATATATAACAAATGCTATGCAAGCATTCTCTCTCTCTCTCTCTCTCTCTCTCTCTTCCTGTCCTCCTTTGACAAAGCATAACCTATCTCCTAATTGGCAAGTTCTCCATAGAAAAAATATTTTATGGGAGTTTGGCGAAGTGTGATCCCACATCCAGACATATGTGGTAAAATGACTAGTCCGTTACCTATGAAATAGAAAACGATGCTTCTATGGATGTTTTTTTGTGCACTCCTATTGGCCTTAACGCACGCCCCACAATAAACACTTCCTCTTTATAATATTAGAGAATATCAAGCATGATCATATGGGGTTAATAAATGATAGATCGAGAATGAAACATGGTCAACACTTCAACCATTGGATAATTCTGATCCATGATGATCGTGTTTATACACTATTCATATGATATGGTATGATTTATTGAGAAGGTTGAAAATTACGACCATCCACGTAGATGGGGCTTTGGGGATCCATAGTTTTATGTTGCGTGACGTGGATGGGTTAATGAGGGAGAAAGACGGGCCCACACTGCGTAAGGACCATGGTATGGGTAGCACATCTTATTTTATTTTTTGTGGTTTTTTTCCTGGTTCTGGGCCGGATCCACGCCTGGACCACATCTGAACCTTATTTCCAACCACTTGTGCACAACAGCACAAGGCTGGGACCCGTGAAAATTTAATGGAGCCCCATGGAAAAGTTACTTTTGTGGTGGTTGGAGCAGACCCGTGACCTGAAGGTTGACTCGCCTGACCTGATTAAAAGACTATACCCAACAATGGTTTTTGGTATCGATTTAGTATAGGCCGTATTAGCATAGATTGTCATCGATATTGATACTTGAGCGCCCCAAATTAGAGTATGACATTGAGAAGTCAAAATATGGTGTAATATCAGTATCAGTATCTGCCAAAACCATGCGATACAACAACTATTACTTAGTCTTATCTTAAGTAAATGAAATCGGTTATATGGATTCAATATCCATACCTAAAAATAAGTTGCTAATTATCTGATCATTAGAAAATTATGAGAAAAACCATTGAATAGTGATGGACGAATAATATTAACATATGGAGAAAGTTTTCCTCCACCCCATGAAGGTCCACCATATCACTCTAGGATTCGAAAAACTGTTATAAAGTTTTCCTTAAAATATCTTATCACGCACAACTTAAGTCCATCAAAGAATTCTCCTTTACCATGGCTTAAAGAAAACACAATCCTTAACCTATTGTGCCATCTTCCTCCCAACTTATTACATAAGTTAAGCGTCTTAAAAGCTACAAAGAAAGTAGATTGAATCTACACTCCGCAAAACTGCATCAAACTTTGTTCATACTCTTCCATAGGAAAAAAATAAATCAATCAAACTAAAAAGAAAAAAAAAATTTACACTCTAGTGGCTATGGGCCAGATTATATCCTACGTCAAACATATTAAATCAAAGTCATTTAGTTAGATCTACACCGACAACTATGACTGGGATCCTCTTTGCTTAGTTGAGTGGAAGTGAAAGTGTAGTGAAATAACATTACTAAATGTAAATAATATTTTAGATAAAAAAAAAAATTCATGTAATTTTTATTTATTTATTTTATTATTAAGGAGAAAGAATGCTACCGATCTTGCGTTCCAAGTTCTAACACAGAGCCCTGTTTTTTAGAGTTGTGAAAAGATGTCTTTACCTTCCCTTCCCCCAGCAAACAGAGATTGTGTCTAGACATGGAAATAAAAATGGGTAGCATTCCTCCAATCATCCTTCCTTATTATTACTAGGGATAAAGAAACTTAAAAGGCAACATGATTTCTACATCTAGATATAAAGTGGGCCGAAATAACCATCCCACCCCCTTATGAAATGTGAAAATGTTGCCCCTATTGATGTTTCCATGTGTGCTTCCATTGGCCTCCTACGTTGGTGTAGAGACCATGCTACCATTTAATCTCCTTCATTATTATTATTATTTTCGGAAGAAGAACACTACTTGGTAGTGTGGCCTTTGTACCAATGTGGGACCTGTAAGAGCATCAGCAGGCGTGGATATTTTGTATTTCACAAGGGCAGGGTTATCATTATGCCTCCCGTGTGTTTGGGGCAAGACCACACAACCAGGTAGCATTATTTTCTTTTATTATTTTATCTTTTGTAATTTTACATTAAAAAATCCAATTTTATAGGAAATTTTTCCTTTTTCACTTTTTTACATGGAAACAAACAGAGTGGAAGTGAAGTAAATTGAAACAAAAGAACACCCTAAGGAAAAAAGATGTTTGTTGATCACTCCACTTCAGCCCAAACGTTCACTAATGTCTTATGGTGGTCAAACCCAGGAGTAGAAACTTGAAATTTTGTAGATAGTAGTTTGAGATGGGCTGGAAACTTGGACCAAGTCAAAGTAGATTCAGGCCCATGTGATACAATCGTATAAAATGGGCCAGTTTGCAACTTGGGCAAACAGAAGTGTGAGGAACTTGAGGAACTGTCGATGAAGCTTCACTACTACTCCGATTGCGTGTGTAAGAGTGTGACGCGGAGACGTGTAAGAGTGGATTCTGGGTATCTCTGGACTAGGCCCAGCCTCGATTACAGCTGTAAATTTGGTCCATATAAGGAAACCCACGCGCCAGTTGGGTCGGGCTTTCGTTTTTTAACAGGCTAATTGCCACATGGTAACGACTAACGTGTAGGGACCACTACCATCCTCCGGCCATTTGGAAGTCACTGGTGGGACCCAGGAAGTTGCTCTTCCTTGAAGAAGACTATTTGCAATGGGCCTGATTGGGAGACACTTGGGACTGAAGAATTTATCAATTTCGAGTTAAAGAAGTTAGACATTTTCTGTTCTAACTTGATAGGAATCTATTATAGTAAATTGATGTCGCGTTGTAATGGTTAAAAACCATGTGACATTGACAAATCTCTTAATATTAGATGTTTCAGTGGTTTCTAGCTCTTTCAGTGCAGATAACTAACAACAGAAAATCCTCCAAACTTGCTTTCCTTCAAAATATGGATTATTAGCAGAGTATTTGGGTTAGAGAAGTGGTTATGATTAAAGTATATTAATTATTCATATGGAAGCATGTTAATATAATTTTATTTGTTGTTCACAAGACAAATTTTGGGCCAATTAAGTATGAAAAGTGTGCAAGGGAGAAAGGTTTCTCTTTTTATATAAGTAGGGAAGAGAAGTAGATAATAGTAAGGAGGCTTGAATTCGAGACTTACTAGTGAGCGCAGGCTTTTTGTCCACCACAACTCACCAACCACGCAAGTCAACTGTTGTTAATAAGGATTAAAGACGAGTTTAGATCTTCTCCCCTCTCTCTCGCAGGGGAGAGGAGTTACTCTCCAACTACGCTTCTCATCTGCCATGTGTTCTAACCTTTGTTAGAGGAAATCCTTTGTTGCAAAAGGCTGATGTCCAATGTACTTGTAAGAAAACCACCTAGGATGATGAGGGAATTATGAATATGGCGAATGTTTATGAGTCTCTCTCTCTCTTCTCTCTCTCTCTCACTAAATGGCTTCTCTCTTTGGGCTTGAATATATAACTACTAATGGAAAAGAAGCTTACCCATGTGCCCAGACATAGAGGGAGCAAAATGATCGCCCCACCACCAATGAAAGGTAGAAATCCCACTTCAAGTTGATGCTTTCTTGCATTTTCATTGGCCCCCTTGTTGGTGCAAATGCCACAATGTCTTTTAGGGAACCCTTTTTCCATAACTAATATTGAAAGGCTTTGTCAATGGCTAGTTAGCAAAGAATATAGAAAAAACACCTTCAAGTCAAGTCGGGAAAAATCCAAGTACACTTAATTCCTAAAGGACTTCTTGCCCTCTAAAGGAATTTTTGTAAATACAACATGATTTGTAATATATTTCTAGGATATACCCAAATGGTAAATTCTAGTCTCCTATATGCAATCTCATCGTATTAGGTTGGTCATTCTCTATTAATTTACTAATTTTGCAATGTTTTCATCATGCATAGACTAGCATTCAAATATTGTATGGATATGGATTAATAGATAGATGTTGATTGACAGATTTGCTTGGATAAAGCCCAATTAAGAGTGATCTCCATACAAGTTAATGGGCTTCAGTTAAATATCTTGAAATGTAAAGTATAGGGTAATGGGAGAGATCCACTTATTCTTATTTTCAGAGTTAATCCACTTTGTTGTCGATATAAAAATAGTTATACTTATTAATTGATATTATCACAAGTTGTATAGAGGAGGGAACAAACAATACTAACAAAAATAATAAAACCGCAATCATAAATCTACAGCACTGGTTTATGGATCTAACAGTACTGCCGCTGTAGAGAAATTTCCTTGTAGTGATCGCACCATTCAATATTTATACAAAAAAATATCATACAACTTTTTTTTTTTATTCGATTCCTCAAACCATGGGTGAGAGAGAAATCAAGAACAGATTTTGTGATTAATTCACATTTCGTCAGTTATTAACATCTGCATGGGCTGGACCAGTGTTATCAATTCGGCCGAATAATTTGCGAATTATTCGGCCGAACCGAATTTTTCCGAATTTTATCAAAAATTCGGGCCGAATCCGAATTTAAAATAAAATTCGGTAAAATTCACGATTTTTTCAAAAGTAAATATAAAACGCGAATTATTCGGCCGAACCGAATTTTTCCGAATTTTATCAAAAATTCGGGTCGAATCCGAATTTAAAATAAAATTCGGTAAAATTCACGATTTTTTCAAAAGTAAATATAAAACGCGAATAATTCGGACCAAATCCGAATTAAACCGAATTATTCGGTCCACTTAAACATTATTTAAAAAAAAAAAACCAAAAAATAAATAAATAAATAAATAACAATAAAAA
>NC_056565.1:13419808-13448878 GCF_013358625.1 Macadamia integrifolia
CCCCCCCCCCCTTTCACTAATAATTTTCATCTCATGAAATGAAAGTTTTTCCAGCCAAGTAGAAAAATAGAAAAACCAAAACATCATGATGCAACCCAAGTAGTGACTGAGAACATCAATTCCCCTTTTCCGACGAGTCTGTCCTGTGCAACTATCATTTAGCTGTTGCTTTCTAGCAGATTTTTTTCCAAAATCCACAAGGAAGAAAGCACTGCAGAAGCTTCTGAATCTCTTATGGAACAATTCTGAATCTCTTATGGAACAAGTCCATCTCACAAGCTAGTATCTTGAAAGGGGTCACAGTTAATACTGGTCAACTAATCTAAAGCAGCTCAGAATCAGTACCTCAATCCAGAACTAATTCGTCCAAAAATATAGTAAAATTGCTTCCAAATTCTAGTTCATGTATCAAATGCCCAACACCTAAATTAAATTTAAAGAAATTTTCATTCATGTGACGCAAAAACTAATCCATACGCACTAAAAATTGAAATTTTGCAGCATAATTGGGGAAAGACAGTGTGAAACAGAGTATTTCATGGATAAAGGACAAGAATCGCTTACAAAATCACAACTTTTCCGTCGGAGCACTCAACTCCGAACCAGGAACAGGGATCATTGAGTCCATCATCATCGTTCCAATTCAACAGAGCACCAAAAGGATCTGTCATCACTCCCTCCCGAAATCTCAACAGCGCCAACCCTGCATGCATCAATATCCTAAATAAATCACAACCCACCAACTTCAAACAGCTATAACTGCAAATAATTTCATCATAGCAGCAAAGCTCACATACCCTCGGCGTTAAGAGACAAACCCAACCGCCAAATATTATTCAACAAACACATCACCAGCAACACCACCATGCGAAACCTGAACCTATTGAATCTCCAACGCTCACCCATTTCGATTTTCAAGAAGACAAAGGAAAATTCCTATAGGATAGAGCAAACAAAGCTCTCTCAATTGGGAACAAACCCTTGAAAAAATTAAAAAAACCCAGAAAGAAAACAATTCCAATTTTCGAGTTTCGGAAAGAGAGAGGACGAGGAAGAGATATCAAAAGGGCGTTCTCGCGTCTCTGCAAGCTTTTCTGGACCAATAAGAGTTGACATTTGAAAAACGCGTTTATCGGTACTATTTGACTATAAAAAATAGCCGAAAAGTTACCGAAACTAAGCAAGAAAGAAAGGAAATGAAGGAAGCAGGGTAGGATCTCTGCTCTCCACTAATTATTCTAAGCTGAAACCCCATTAAAAGCCAGATTCGGGAATGTTTCTTTTGCGTTTCAGTCTGACTTTTCAATCCACAACTCTTCAGTTTCTTCTTCATCTCTATCAAATCTTTATCTTATTATAGAATTACAAACTCCAGAGATCAGAATCGGACAGCGACACAGAGATAGAGAGAGAGAGTCGTTTGACCCGTCACCGACTTCTAATTCACCTTTTGTTGTGTTATTTAGAAAAGCTTTTGTGTTAATTTGCGATTTTAATGCCTTAATTACAGCTATGGGTAATGTTAATCCCTGTGCTTATCTGAAGAGAAACAATGGATGGGGAGAGGGCCTACCTTCGATTCCAATCAGATGGTCATCAGAAGGAAAGGAGAAGGTATAACAGCTGCATCATAGAAACAGTGGGCCCAGCTCTTAATTTTACTGGTTTTGTTTAATAATCCAATTTGTAATTACTCTTAGTGTTATATCACAGTTTAGTCCAATGCGAAGCTTCGTGGTACTTTCTTAACTGGAATTATTAAATACAAATCAACGTGGAAGCCGAGGTTTAATTATCCTGGGAAATTTTTGACCAAACAACCCTTAGGATACTTTTTACTTTCTCGTGATTGGTCTACAGTCTAAAGTATAACGTCAGTGGAAGAGCCTTTGGTGGACTAAACGAAGCCCAACCCACCCACTGGACTCCAAAGCAACTTGCGGCGTACATTCTCCGGAAGACGCAGCGTCTAACCATTGGTTCTCTCTCTCTCTCTCTCTCTCTCTCTCTCAACTTAAACATTATTTTATCAATGAATTATTTAAAAAGGAAAAATATTTTCATCTTAGAAATCATGAAAATGAAATCTAAACTTTTCGATGGAGACTTGCATCCACATGGGTAGAAAAAATGGGCCCATTGGTGGGGTCCATGGTAACTTAAAGCATTTTTAATTCAATGGGCGTAAACGACCCGTCTGACTTCGGAGCCACCATGCAGGTATAGTAACTTATAAGAGTATCCGTATACGTCTGTATCAATCTAAGTAGTAAGCCGTATCGGATCAGGATCGGACAGATCGGTATATACTGGTATGTTATCAATACCTTGTTGATCCATGCTTTAGTGGTAGTCTAAATTCTCTTCGAGGTGTTTTTTTGTTGTCATCAAAATGATAAAATCAAAAGCATAATAATCTTCATTAGAATATTCATTGTTTTATATCCAAAAGTTATTTCCAATTAAAAGGCAAAAAGTCAAGATAAAAATAGATAGACACAACCCGTGTGCCAACACCAATGCGTGTGCAAAATGGATTATCATAAATGAGGGGCAGTGGTCATTTGAAAGAAGCAAGAAAGATAAGGCATAATGAGGGTTAGCTTGCGATACATTGATAGTGTGTCCGACCTTTTTCCAAAGGTTGGTAATGATTTTTACCATTAAATTATTATCCAATTTATCTGCAAAGGAAGCTGCAAACGGTGGGTCTCAAACCCTATCTCTTCCAAAGATTGAATGTGTGTTGCTTGGTATGAATGTTAAGGAAAGTTGATAGGGTTGTGTAGGGTTCTATGTCCCTCAAAATTGGTTGAATAGATAAGGGTAGAGTCGAAATCTGGGAAGAAAAGGATTGACAGTGCCTCATTTTTTCAGTATTGGACTAAGTCAAAAAGATTCCTTTCTCCATAAGAAATTATCGCAAGGCGTTACATTGAGTGATGACCTTACTATGACAGCAAAAGCCATTATCTAGAGATGTCATTATAAAATTCTTTTTTCACTGGATTACACCTATTTTAGCTTAAACAGTTGGGCTCTAGCATAAGTTTAAGAAAGGTGATTTGACCCTTTTATCTTTCACATTTTTGGATATAATGGTAAATAGAATAGGAATTAGTAATAAGTGTGGCCCAGTGACCTCCTTTACTAGCCACTCATGAGTCCTTAGTTTGATACCTTATTGGTCGCTATCTAACCCAGCGTGGGTCTTGCACCATTGAGAGAAAAAAAATTTACACCAAGATTTTTCCTTCTCTAAATGTCAATCAAAGGTAATAGATGGATCTAGTTTTCCTTAATCTACAATGAATAAGAATCCTTTTGACTGTGGGGTTTCATAAGCATGCGAGAGAGTATCGAGAGGACATTTTGGGAAACATTCTGAAACACCTTAGCGTTTGTAAACCCTAGAATGGTGCACGGTTGAGTAATATATTATTACATGATGTGGCAAAAGTGAAACTTGTCCGAAGGTTTATGGTTGATTATGTCCTCAAAAACCATCTCTAATTCTATATAAAACTAAAATTATCTGACTAAGTCAAATATAACTCCTTTCATTTAGTCGTACTCTTGGGGGCAAAATCCTAATCTTAAGAGGAGGCGAACCACTGCTATTGGAGAACTGAGAATTGAGGATACACATCATTTGAAATCTACTACGTCATCCTTATCTTATTATGATACCGCTCTTCATGTACACGATATTTGACTATATTTGGATTACAATAAATATTAGGATCCTGTAGAAGGAAAGAAAAGGAGGAGGAGTGGGAGGAAGAAGAGGAGTTTCTCACATGGGAAAAATTGGAGATTAAGAAATAGATATTTTTAATTTATTTTTATCCAAAATAATTATAAAGATGGGGATTTTTTTAATCTTTTTTTATTATTTTTTATAATGTTCTTAAGTAAGTCAACTTCTAGAATTGTATAAATTTTATTTGTAATAGAAGTTTAAGGACCCGCTGCTGTATAAGTTTTGGATAAACGATGGGAGGGTCCTGATGTGGCATCCCCCCCCCCCCATTATATGATCTCAATGGACATTCACTGTAGCCTTATGAAAATTCAGTCCATAAGGGATAAGGTTTTCAAGTTTGACAGTTCACTTTTTTCTGTTAACAACGGGTATCCAGGCCTTAGGCCTTACTAACCCCATGGGCCCATACTGACCCCACAGTCACATGGATTGGGTCATACCGAGGTTGAATGAGAACCATTCAACTTTTACTGAAAGCAATGAAGAGTACCAAACACTTCTGTGTGAGTGGCCCAAGATGTGCCTAGTAGGAGTCGAACTTAGGACGTCCGAATTTACGGTTCATACCAAGTTCGTTACTCACCAACTGCGCTACCCCCTTAGGTTAAGTTTGACAGTTCACAACTCCAAATAACCGAGTCAAGATCGTTTGCTTACTTTTATTAGGTGGCAAATTGGATTGTGCTGAAATTTTGTGTATATGTACACCCTAATGTTCTATTATTACATGTCAGATTCATTAGGAACATAATTGGCCATGAGGAAAAATAGATGAAGAATTTGACACGGGTGAAAGGGACTGACGTGTAAATATACAATAGCCATCCAATTGACAGATTTATTTTTTGACCTTTCCACATAGTGAAGTCCCCGATTAGGGATCCCCCTTACTTGGGTTGCTGACTACGGAAACTTTTGCCTAAAAGGACAAGGTTTTCTATATCCTACGGCTTCTTAGACACCCATGTACTAATTGGGGTGAATGAAAGCCCTAGGTTATGATTCTTACAATTGGGGGTTAGGAGGAGAGAAAGAGTGTGTGTATGTGTTAGACCTTTTTTGCGAGTGGGTTTGTGAAGGAATTTGCACAATGGCATTTCCCATAAGAAAAAATAGAAAATTTTCAATATAGCTTCAAAAGGATTTTCAAGTAATCCAACACATAAGAAATAGCTAGCTTTGCTTCAATCATACATAATGAAAAATACCTTCTCCACTCATTATGTGAATCCCATGATTGGAGTTTTGTGTCCTCCTTACACATATGCCCCCCTATTTATGAGCTGAAATTATCCCTTGCCAATGCAATCCACCTTGTCAATCTTTATCTTCTAAATATGAGGTGTGTGGGATTATTGGGGGGTTCAAATCCTCTGAGGTGAGGACGGCCTTCGCATGCACGCTAGCTGTTGGATCCTCACTGCCACTAACTGCCTCCTCGCAGAAGATTTTTTTACATAATACTTCTCCTACTATAAGAATTCCTTGTCTACCCCTAGTCACATTCTATAGCAATAATGTCAAGAAATCTTTTCATTACAGTGAGGAGAAACACGAACTTATTATAAAACTTACATTTTTATAAGGACTAAGTTTTCCAATACCCCTAGAGAAAGAAGAATTTCTAATCTACTGATGTTGTGCCCATGTGATGTGACTTTTTCATCATTGATTCCCATCCCTTGTTGTATAAGGGTTGAAGCTTCCTTTCCCCATGCCAATCCAATAGTACCGATAACCATTGTGATTGAGGGGAATCCTCCGTCATCATGGGTGAAAGGAAACTCAATCCTTCTTATATTAAACATAATAGTTTTTTTTTTTATTCAATGAACCGTAGGTGTCAATACAATTCAATACCCTCAACAAATGATATTCAAGTCACTAATAGTGCAGCATACTCAACTCAATTCATGCATTTATCTTAAGTATATTAAAATATATTAATTATTGCATACATACATTATATAAAAAAATAATTATTAGATATAGACTGGATATAAGGGTTCCCTAGACTGATTTTACTAGATCCAAGATTAAATTTTATATTATTTTATTATTATTATTATTATTGTTATTATTATTATATAAACAGAGGCTACGCAAGTATTCTCTCTCTCTCTCTCTCTCTCTCTCTTCCTGTCCTCCTTTGACAAAGCATAACCTATCCCCTAATTGCAAGTTCTCCATATTACTAGGTTGGAGAATCCTATTCGTTATACATTTCACTAAGAGAAACTTTGTCATATTATGAAGTCTATATCTCTTTATTACAATGTAATGATTCTTACATTTTTCATTTCAATGAAACCTATCAATAAATGTCAATTCTCTCAATAAAAATAATATTATTATCACTAATAGTGCACTATAGTATACCTAACTCAATCCATGCACTCTTATGCTAATTATTAAGATTTATTAATTACTAGATACTAAGTCTAAGAGTTCCCCCTAGATTGGCTTTACTGGATCCAAGATAGAATTATTATTTTATAATAGAAAAAATATTTTATGCAGGGGAGTTTGGCGAAGTGTGACCCCACATCCAGACATGTGGCAAAATGATCGGTCCGTTCCCTATGAAATAGAAATGATGTTTCTATGGATGTTTTCTTGTGCACTCCTATTGGCCTTAACGCACGCCCCACAATAAACACTTCCTCTTTATAATATTAGAGAATATCAGGCATGTTCATATGGGGTTAATAAATGATAGATCAAGAATGAAACATGGTCAACACTTCAACCATTGGATAATTTTGATCCGTGATGATCGTGTATATACACTATTCATATGCTATGGTATGATTTATTGAGAAGGTTGAAAATTACGACCATCCACGTAGATGGGGCTTTGGGGATCCATAGTTTTATGTTGCGTGACGTGGATGGGTTAATGAGGGAGAAAGACGGGCCCACACTGCGTAAGGACCATGGTGATGGGTAGCACATCTTATTTTATTTTTTGTGGTTTTTTTCCGGGTTCTGGGCCGGATCCACGCCTGGACCACATCTGAACCATATTTCCAACCACTTGTGCACAACAGCACAAGGCTGGGACCCGTGAAAATTTAATGGAGCCCCATGGAAAAGTTACTTTTGTGGTGGTTGGAGCAGACCCGTGACCTGAAGGTTGACTCGCCTGACCTGATTAAAAGACTATACCCAACAATGGTTTTTGGTATCGATTTAGTATAGGCCGTATTAGCATAGATTGTCATCGATATTGATACTTGAGCGTCCCAAATTAGAGTATGACATTGAGAAGTCAAAATATGGTGTAATATCGGTATCAGTATCTGCCAAAACCATGCGATACAACAACTATTACTTAGTCTTATCTTAAGTAAATGAAATCGGTTATATGGATTCAATATCCATACCTAAAAATAAGTTGCTAATTATCGGATCATTAGAAAATTATGAGAAGAACCATTGAATAGTGATGGACGAATAATATTAACATATGGAGAAAGTTTTCCTCCACCCCATGAAGGTCCACCATATCACTCTAGGATTCGAAAAACTGTTATAAAGTTTTCCTTAAAATATCTTATCACGCACAACTTAAGTTCATCAAAGAATTCTCCTTTACCATGGCTTAAAGAAAACACAGTCCTTAACCTATTGTGCCATCTTCCTCCCAACTTATTACATAAGTTAAGCATCTTAAAAGGTACAAAAGAAAGTAGATTGAATCTACACTCCACAAAACCGCATCAAACTTTGTTCATACTCTTCCATAGGAAAATAAAAAATCAATAAAATTAAAAAGAAAAAAATTTATTTATACTCTAGTGGCTATGGGCCAGATTATATCCTACGTCAAACATATTAAATCAAAGTCATTTAGATAGATCTACACCGACAACTATGACTGGGATCCTCTTTGCTTAGTTGAGCGGAAGTGAAAGTGTAGTGAAATAACATTACTAAATGTAAATAATATTCTAGATAAAAAAAATTCATGCAATTTTTATTTATTTATTTTATTATTAGGGAGAAAGAATGCTACTTATCTTGCGTTCTCCATGTTCTGACATAGCGCTCTGTTTTTTAGAGTTGCGAAAAGATGTCTCTACCTTCCTTTCCCCTGCAAACAGGGTTGTGTCTAGACATGGAAATGCAAATGGGTAGCATTCCTCCAATCATCTTTCCTTATTATCACTAGGGATAAAGAAACTTAAAAGGCAACATGATTTCTACATCTAGATATAAAGTGGGCCGAAATAACAATCCCACCCCTTATGAAATGTGAAAATGTTGCCCCTATTGATGTTTCCATGTGTGCTTCCATTGGCCTCCTACGTTGGTGCTAAGACCATGCTACCTTTTAGTCTCCCTCATTATTATTATTATTTTGGGAAGAAGAACACTACTTGGTAATGTGGCCTTTGTACCAACATGGGACCTGTAAGAGCATCAACAGGATGGATATTTTGTATTTCACAAGGGCAGGGTTATCATTATGCCTCCCGTGTGTTTGGGGCAAGACCACACAACCAGGTAACATTATTTTCTTTTATTATTTTATCTTTTGTAATTTTACATTAAAAAATTCAATTTTATAGGGAATCCTTTTTTACTTTTTCACATGGAAACAAACAGAGTGGAAGTGAAGTAAAGTGAAACAAAAGAACACCCTAAGGTAAAAAGATGTTTGTTGATCACTCCACTTCAGACCAAACGTTCCCTAATGGCTTATGGTGGTCAAACCCAGGAGTAGAAACTAGAAATTTTGTAGATAGTAGATTGAGATGGGCTGGAAACTTGGGACAAGTCAAAGTAGATTCAGGCCCATGTGATACAATCGTATAAAATGGGCTAGTTTGTAACTTGAGCAAACAGAAGTGTGAGGAACTTGAGGAACTGTCGATGAAGCTTCACTACTACTCCGATTGCGTGTATAAGACTGTGACGCGGAGACGTGTAAGAGTGGATTCTGGGTGTGTCTGGACTAGGCCCAGCCTCGATTACAGCTGTAAATTTGGTCCATATAAGGAAACCCACGCGCCAGTTGGGTCGGGCTTTCGTTTTTTAACAGGCTAATTGCCACATGGTAACGACTAACGTGTAGGGACCACTACCATCCTCCGGCCATTTGGAAGTCACTGGTGGGACCCAGGAAGTTGCTCTTCCTTGAAGAAGACTATTTGCAATGGGCCTGATTGGGAGACACTTGGGACTGAAGAATTTATCAATTTGGAGTTAAAGAAGTCAGACATTTTCTGTTCTAACTTGATAGGAATCTATTATAGTAAATTGATGTCGCGTTGTAATGGTTAAAAACCATGTGACATTGACAAATCTCTTAATATTTAGATGTTTCAGTGGTTTCTAGCTCTTTCAGTGCAGATAACTAACAACAGAAAATCCTCCAAACTTGCTTTCCTTCAAAATATGGATTATTAGATGAGTATTTGGGTTAGAGAAGTGGTTATGATTAAAGTATATTAATTATTCATATGGAAGCATGTTAATATAATTTTATTTGTTGTTCACAAGACAAATTTTGGGCCAATTAAGTCTGAAAAGTGTGCAAGGGAGAAAGGTTTCTCTTTTTATATAGGTAGGGAAGAGAAGTAGATAATAGTAAGAAGGCTTGAATTCGAGACTTATTGGTGAGAGTAGGCTTTTTGTCCACCACAACTCACCAACCACGCGAGTCAACTGTTGTTAATAAGGATTAAAGATGATTTTAGATCTTCTCCCCTCTCTCTCGCAGGGGAGAGGAGTTACTCTCCAACTACGCTTCTCATCTGCCATGTGTCCTACCCTTTGTTAGAGGAAATCCTTTGTTGCAAAAGGCTGATGTCCAATGTACTTGTAAGAAAACCACCTAGGATGATGAGGGAATTATGAATATGGCGAATGTTTATGAGTCTCTCTCTCTCTCACGAAATGGCTTCTCTCTTTGGGCTTGAATATATAACTATTAATGGAAAAGAAGCTTACCCATGTGCCCAGACATAGAGGGAGCAAAATGATCGTCCCACCACCAATGAAAGGTAGAAATCCCACTTCAAGTTGATGCTTTCGTGCATTTTCATTGGCCCCCTTGTTGGTGCAAATGCCACAATGTCTTTTAGGGAACCCTTTTTCCATAACTAATATTGAAAGGCTTTGTCAATGGCTAGTTAGAAAAGAATATAGAAAAAACACCTTCAAATCAAGTCGGGAAAAATCCAAGTACACTTAATTCCTAAAGGACTTCTTGCCCCTCTAAAGGAACTTTGTAAATACAACATGATTTGTAATATATTTCTAGGATATACCCAAATGGTAAATTCTAGTCTCCTATATGCATTCTCATCGTATTAGGTTGGTCATTCTCTATTAATTTACTAATTTTGCAATGTTTTCATCATGTATAGACTAGCATTCAAATATTGTATGGATATGGATTAATAGATAGATGTTGATTGACAGATTTGCTTGGATAAAGCCCAATTAAGAGTGATCTCCATACAAGTTAATGGGCTTCAGTTAAATATCTTGAAATGTAAAGTATAGAGTAATGGGAGAGATCCACTTATTCTTATTTTCAGAGTTAATCCACTTTGTTGTCGATATAAAAATAGTTATACTTATTAATTGATATTATCACAAGTTGTATAGAGGAGGGAACAAACAATACTAACAAAAATAATAAAACCGCAATCATAAATCTACAGCACCGGTTTATGGATCTACAGTACTGCCGCTGTAGAGAAATTTCCTTGTAGTGATCGCACCATTCAATATTTATACAAAAAAACATCAAACAAATTTTTTTTTTATTCGATTCCTCAAACCATGGTTGAGAGAGAAATCAAGAACAGATTTTGTGATAAATTCACATTTCGTCAGTTATTAACATCTGCATGGGCTGGACAAGCTCTTCCAATAAAAATTTCTTTTGCTCTGGCTAAAATGTATCTGACGCATTTGTCATTTTTCTTTTCTACTGATTTTGCCTGAATGCATTTTCGTATTATTGGATCAAAAGAAGGGTTCCTCACCAGGGTTGGGTGAATTTCTTACCCCACACCAATGGACATGTATAGACTTATAGTCCACATTAGGGTTACATTATCAGGATAGGAGAGAGAAAACAGAAACCCATGAGAGTGGCAAAAATCCTCAACACGTAAATTTACCTGCATGTATATGTTAGGTGATACGCATCCATTCTTATGAGTGAGGGTGATAGTACTATGGCATCGTGGGGAACTTTTCCCTTTTGAATAGCATACCTAGTGGTTTTTGAAGGTGCTGTTATGGACAATTAATTTCTGCTTTTTCGGATCATGACCATGGTTTCAAGTATTGGTATCATACCGGCCATATCGTATTGTTATTGGTCTCAACGTAAACCCAACGGGGTAGCATAGTGATGAGCAATGAACTTGGTATGAGCCGTAAACTCGGACGTCCTAAGTTCAACTCCCACTAGGCACAAATTGGGCCACTCACACGAGGTGTTTAGTGCTCTTCACTGATTTCAGTGAAACTTGAATGGTTCTCATTCAACCCTAGTATGACCCAGTCCATGCTGTTGTGGGGTCAGTATGGGCCCACAGTACTAGTCAGGCCGAAGGCCTAGATACCTGTCATTAGCAAAAAAAAAAAAAAAAGAAGAAGATTACAACAAGTATCAAAGTGATTGTTCTCCACAAGAATTGTCTGCCCTTCATTCACTCCCTATTAAAACATCCCAAAAGAACCTATTTTATTTTAGGGAAAAGGTTGGGTATGCCGCCGATATCAAGTATGCTAGCACCCATTGTGTCTATCTCTCTCTTCCCTTTTTCTGAAATGACCCTCATATCCTTCCTGAATGATACTTCATCATGTGTTCCTATTGGTGTTATCCGCTAGCATACTTGATATCGGCGGCATACATATCCCTCTCCCTTTATTTTATTACAAAGTTGGATGTAATACCGTGTTCAACATCATCTATCATAGATTTTTTATTACAAATTCTTTATTATTATTTTATATTAGTAGTGGTAAAATAGGTATTTAGGCAGTTTTAAAGGGGTCGAGTCGGTCGGGCTAAATGGCTCGGTTCAAGCAAGGGTTTCTTAAATGATCTGGCTGGTCGGGCGCCCGACG
This sequence comes from Macadamia integrifolia, assembly GCF_013358625.1. Lineage (NCBI taxonomy): Eukaryota > Viridiplantae > Streptophyta > Magnoliopsida > Proteales > Proteaceae > Macadamia > Macadamia integrifolia. The sequence goes on from NC_056565.1 coordinate 13,431,678, forward strand.
GGCTAGTACCCTGCACCGTAAACGCCTATTTAATAAACATGTCTGGCCTTTAGTGAGTCAGGCTAGATCGGGCCTACAGGTGCAGGCTCAGGATTGACACCCCTACCAATTCCATCCCCTAAATCCATGATCATGACCGTATAACCATCACAATGATGAATTGAGAGAGAGGTTGCAGACTACAAAGCAGATTGATTTGAGGTTTTAATTTGTTAGTCTTTCTATATATTTCTAAATGTAGATAAGACTTGTGGTGTACCATGGTTGCAAGATCCAATGATGAAGCTTCAATTCTGGTTTGGATTGTGGGATTGAATTATTATTATTATTTATTATTATTATTTTAATGAGATGTTGTAAATCAATGTAATATCTTAGATAGAATCAGGAGTACGTTTGGTAGATAAGTGGGTGGAGTGAATAAAGCTTTTAAAGTTGAGCGGTTGTGAATCAATAACTTACTGATGTTGTAACCTAACATCATTCAATGAAAGTTCCTTTTGAGAAGGTATTTCTTCACTTTTGGTGAAGAAAAACTTGGAGTTTCCTAATCGAAGTAAGAATCTATCATTGAAGTAACAATTTTCATTTAAAAAAATAAAACAGAAATTCAATTTAGATATATATATATATATATATATATACAAGTACTTCTTACCATGTATTGCCTAAGACGGTGGCTGGCCTACTGTTCACATACCATAGCATCAGTAGTCACAAATTGACTAAAATCAAATGACACCAAAGGCTATCAATGGTCCATAGATTTTCTTTTCTTGTACCGCATTTTTCTTAAAGGGAAATATGTCCATGTACAATCCACACTGGATCTGACCAACTGCCTATAGATTGATAATAGCCTGTGATGTTCCCCAATACGCAATCCTAAGGATTTTCTTCCTCAGCTGAAGCTGAAAAGAAAACCGTCCCTAAAATCAAATTAAACTACTACAATAGAGAGGCAGATAAAAATGAGGAAGATAATCCGTTATCCATCCAAAAAGAGAGAAAAAAAAAAAAATGGAAGCTACTCCTTCATGAATTGAATATCCTCAGCGATGAGCGATGAGCGATGAGTGACAGTGAATATTCAATGGTTGGGAAAGTCCTGCCATGTACCTCAGCCGTCGATTCCTCCTTGCAGGCGATTTTGATGCTAGGAAAGCAACCCTTTTAAAGGGTTGTTAATGCAATGCTTTTGGTTTGACACAATGGAGGATAAACTTGTTGTCCCAACTAAGGGTGTTAATTGGTTCGATTTCGGTTTAAACGGTGCGGATCAATTCGGTTCACATTTATTTGACTAAAACCATAACCGCACCATTTACTAAACGGTTCCACTTTCTGAAACTGTGACTGTTTAGTAAACGGTTTCGGTTTCCACGATTTCTAAACGGTGTCAATTTCATGATTTTAAACGGTTTCGATTTCGCTTTATTCCATACGGTTTGTAAAACGGTTCACAATCGGTTTGTTATAACTTGCAACCATCTCTAAACTGAAGATCATAAGCTTATCAAAAAATAATTGACAACCACAAATAAGAGATTTTATATTAACGATGGTATGTCTCAATTTGATAATCTAATGCTACTTCTTTGCATGACCATTCTCAAACGTATAGAATTAATATCATACAATATCCAAATCCAACCTTCTACAGAATAAAATATTAAAATGACAGGTGGTTTAGCCAAAACACTCCATTTGTGATAACACATGGTAATATATATGGATTACATGTTCATGATCTAAAGCCTAAACTTGAACTGAATTGCAATAAATCATACCAAAGCAAGATGAACTCTTAATTTAATTGTTAATTGTTATACGGATTACTGCCCCTGCTTTATTTAATTGTTATACAGATTAATCAGATTGGTTTAAACGGTTTTAAACAGTTCAGTTTAAACGGTTTCAATTCGGTTTGAAACCAACAGGTTTCGCGATTAAAACTGACCCGACCCGTTTAACTAATTGGCCTGAAACTTGAAACCATAATCGCACCATTTACTAAACGGTTTTACAGTTGCAGTGTAAACATATCGATTTTGTTTCGATAAATGGTTTCGATTACAAATTCACATCCTCAGTCCCAACTCCCAATTATCAAAATTGACAACTAACGTTCCAATTGCTCTGAATGTATGAATCATTTATGGATTGCCTTTATAAACAACCTATTCCATTGAGAATAAATTTCCTTTAAAACTACTCTTATGCTATCCTATCCTTACGGATTTCAAAGTTTGACAAACTCTATTAGACTATCACCATCAGTAGGGTTTATAGTCTCATATGAGCAGTGAACCCAAGCAATAGATAAGATGGATACCTACCCCAAGAGATAGCTCCGTTGGTAAGAAATCATGCCAAAGGATGGTCCCAAGTTTGACTCTTATGAACTAATTTCACAGTTCTCTATGGATTTTTGTTTTCCCTGATTCATACGGGTTGGGGAGTCTCTTACAGAATCGGGTTTACCCGATAACCCCCCCACCCCACCAAAAAAAAAAAAAAAAACTAACACAGCTATGAGCGTATGACAGGTCAACGAGTCACGACCGTTAGCTACGCATGAGAACGTCAGATGTCACCCTCTATTGAGGATTACGGAAAGGGCATGTGCAATTATTAGTTGGATTAGCGAAAAAGGATTAAGGGAAAGTTTATTATGATTAATATCGTTTATCCACCCATTATTATATTTAATTACTATTTAAGGCTTTAAGCTGGTGGGAGCGGAAAGGACTGAGAGACACCAGTTCACAACTGACTACCCATGTGTGGTGGTCCCACGCGTACGGTCATTTCCGACCCACCACTTCTTCGTGCTTTTACAGCTCAATTCCCGCCATCCAAGCCTTGCCTCCAGTCCAGCCTCCAGGCTCCCACAATACCGTTAGATCAGATACTCTGTATCGCACTCCTCCTCCCACCCAATGCGGTCAACCACCGTATCCTAACTCCTGACAAAACACCACTCACTCACCTGACAACAAAAGCGAGTGAGCGACACATGACACCATCGCTGTCACGTGTGCGTGAGGCCTCGTCATGGGATCCACGCGTGTTCACATTTATCAACCCAATCCAATTGAAGGCAACAGAGATTTAGACGAAGGAGTATTGATGCGATAATGTGCGAAACTTACATTATCACTGTTTTGAACAACTAAATCAAGAAAAAAAATAAAAATTAATAAAACATATCCTTCCCTGGTTTTCCCTCCTTCCTACGCTACAATGGTTTTTGATTTTTCTTAACCCAAAAAATTTACTATTTTGTAAAAAAGTTAAAAATCCCTTTCTTTGAGATTCTTGGGTGTATCAAAGCCTACGGAAGAATAACAAGAAGGGCACCTGATCAGACCGTTCACATTGCAAGATGGGCAAGTCCTGAAGCCACCTTTTTCCATGTAGCACTTATGGCTGCCGTTGCACTGATCGCACAACACGAAGCGATGCCCTCCGCATTCCTCGCAAACACCTGTGTCCGCCGCCGGAAAACCTTCCACGAACCTCTTCAGCTCACCGGTCTCGTGAAGTTGTCGGATCTCTTCTGCACCGCCGACGTACCTACCGCTGATGAAAACCCTAGGCAGCATCAGCTCCTTACTACCTAAGATCGACTTTAGCTCTTCCAATAACCCAGCGTCCATTGATAGATCCCTCTCGTCTATGAAGACTCTGAAACCTTTTAGGATCGATCGAACAGTTCTACAGTCCTCGAAGGTCTTGCGGACCACACGGAGGCTGGTGTAGTAGACGACGATGCGCTTCTCTGCTCCTGGGAGAGAGATTGAGATTGGCGGCGTCCCAGGATCTGGTGGAGGCGGTGGCGATGGGGAAGGCAAAAGATTGGTCTCTGATGGAGGAAGTGGAGGGAGTGATGCGGGGCAGGACAAGGTACGGAGTACTGCATTTGCGATGCGAACGCGTTGGAAGATGTTGGATTTCTTACGGCGAATTGGATCCGGCTCTTCTTTGAATAGATTCTGAACATCTTTAAATGAAGAGCAAGAGAAAATCGCTGAGTTGTGTGTTGGAATTGGACTTCGACTTGGTGATTTTCTCCATGGCGGCCACATTAGAGGTGGAGAACAGAAGAGAAAAAGAAAGACTCTCTATCAATGAAAGATAGAAATCAGATTGGGAGAGATAAATGGAGCTCCGCTTCCAATTTTTCTTTCTTGCTTTAGAAGGCCTGGGAAGGTGGGTTTGCTTAAAGTGGATGTTTTGGTGGGATGGACGCACTGGAGCTGCGATCTGCAAAAGTTAGGAGTTGCAGGTTTTGAGAGGTGAGGGTTTGGCTTTTCCTCTTCTAGTGGGGCAGGGAAGGTTGATAGGAGAAGGGTGGGGGGAACGAAAATTGTTTGAGAGGGAAAGGGGAGTAGTGTGAGAAAGAGAGAGAATTGAGGGGTTGTTAAAGTTGTTTAAAAAAAAGGTTTTTTCCTGAGACTGAGATTGAGATTGAGATTGAGATTGAGATTGAGATTGGGAGGATTAGTAAAGATCGTCGACCAAGTCAAATTTTCTGGTTTCAGACCTTAATATATTAACTGGGACAGTGGGAGAGGGTACGCAAGCGCGGCATAGGGAGAACGCATCAAGGAGGTATCGCACAAACATTTTACATAGGAGAGTGGTGAAGTTAATTTAGGTATGGAAGCAGATTGATAAGACAGAGAGGTGCATAGTTAGCATGATGATCTGTCCAACAACTCAACATTTCCTTATTAACCTCTACATAATACATTATTTTTTGGTCGGTTTTATTGCTGAGGGAATTTGAAAGGAAGGAAAGTGAGATAAGGTTTCAAACCTAAAGTGGAAATTTTTGTAATCATTATTCAAGTAATTATATAAATTTTTTATATGATAATTTCTTGATGTAATTTTTATTTTATTTTTGTTGAATTTAAGAGATTTATACATAAAGTAAAGTGAAATTTAAGGGTAATAAAACGAAATTTAAATTGTTTTGCAGTGAGCAATGAGGTACAATAAGTATTTAGCGATTGAGAGCTTTCGGACAGACGCCCCAAGGTGTTCCCAGTCACCAAATGCTCACTACATTGGTGCATGGGCTATAGACGATTTTCACGTCAATAGAACGTTATCTTATTGGTTATCTTATTGGTGTAGGTACATTGCCTGTGTACAAATCATGCTTCTACCCTCTTTTTGCACTCCCATTGGTTGTGCATTGAGACTCCATTACGCACCAACAACAAGACGATCTCATTCTTTCATTTCGAATAGGACCAAACTAAGGGGTGAAACAATGCTAGGCTGAGCCCGATTTTGAAAAACCCTAACCCAACCTTGAGCCTTGGGTACACATCCCCATGTTCCCAGTTGTGGGATGACTCCCTAATCTTTGGACTACATGAAAAGGATCTTATTTCCATATAGGAGGGTCTTCATATCTATCAAGGGCCACACTAAAATAATGAGAGTGTTGCCCCACAGGCCAATGAGTCTTGTAAGCTTCTAGCAACATGACCGTAGTTAACCCTTTTTTTTCGTATTAGTCCCAATTATAAAATAAAAAAAATAAAAAGAACTTAATAAGGGAAACGTTTAAATGCATTTATCTTTTTCGTGTTGAGTGAAAAAAAAAATAGCATTTATAAGTAATTAATTTAATATTATACAAACTTATAAATAATATTTTAAATTTTAAATTAAAGAATTAAGAAATGAGTCGATTTCATAATTTTTGCCGTTTTGTAAAGTATTTTTCAAATTTAAACATTAAACACATGCCGTTATTTTTACTATTTTTCCATTTCTAAATTGTTTGATCATATTTTTTACCGTCTCATTTAAATTCTGAACAACCTTAAACATGTAGTGCAAAACAAAGTTTTTTCATGATTTCATTTCAACTAACTATTCACGACACGATAGACATGTCTCTCACTCTTGTGCCATATGTCATGTACCAATAGCACCATGACACTAGTCGTTAGCGTTTCTCACATAGTGTTGGTATTAGTCAGTGTCAATATTGATATCAATACCAAAATCACGCTAGGGATCGGACGATTTTGCCTTCCAAAATTTTGATATCATTTTTTAAAACTATTTTGCCCCATATATTTTTTGTAAACTAAACCAATATCAGCTAGGTCTCTACATCAACCGATCCAATACCGATTTTTAAATCAATGGGTGCAAGTCTAGCAGGTTCTGTACGAGGCCGGGGATGTTCCAGCCCTAACCCACGGTCCCTATAACCCAAGTTCATCAACGATTATGTCTGGCTGCCAAGAAATTAATAGAAAAGAAAAGAAAATTCATAATAAGCATTGTTGAAGAAAAGTCTGAAATTTCTTGCAACTGCGCATTTAGAATCAGAGAAATCGAGAAGGGAGACGAAACAGAAGAAAGGATGGAAGACGACGGTGGTGGAACTGCTGATCCCTCTCCTCCGGTCATCACTGTCCAAGTGAAATTCAGTGGGAGAACTATACCAATCTCCATCAACCCGGAATCCACCATTAAAGACTTGAAATCTGTTCTTCAGCCAGTCACCAATGTTCTTCCGAGAGGACAAAGACTCATCTCCAAAGGTACCTTCTGTCCATATCTTTGCGTACCTCTATTTGTTAAATTCCTCTCTAAATTCCTCAAACCCTATTGTGGTTCTTGTCAGGGAAAGTTCTGGTGGACACCATGACGTTGAAGGCTTCGGAACTGAGCGACGGGTCGAAGCTCATGCTCATGGCTTCTCAGGGTTTACACCAAGGGGTAATTCTTCTTTCTTGTATACATTATTGTTATTTCCTCTCAGTTTCTTATTCTGAGGGGATACAATTTCAAAATTTCAATTCTGTCGTTCGTTTATCTCTTTTAACTTCTCTGTTTTTTTTTTTTTTTTTTGGAATTTCTTTTTAATCTTTTAGAGTATTGTTTCTCTGATTTGAAAGGTTAATCAAACTTCTAAATTGTTTTAAGTTTCCTTCGATTAAAGGATGGGCCTATCACTAAAGAAGCTTCTTCCCCGACCAATCTGAAGAGAACTATTGATACTAAAAGAACTGTATCTGAAAAGATTAAGGCACCCGTTGATAAGAGCCATTCAGAACGCTGGAAACTCACTGGAGTAATAGCTTTGTCAGAATATCAGTTGACGGTATATGGATTTCCTTGGTCTATCTGTGATTTTTGTTATGAAATTATTCTTTTATGATCCTTCTTGGTTGCCACTAAGTTTTATGTTTAATAATGGCTTTGTTCCGAAATTCAAAGTTTCTTGTTGAACTTCGACTGACCAAAACTGAAGCTTGCAAGGTTCGGACAATCCAAAAGAGTCATGAGCATGAGCCCATACCATTACCAGAAGTATTCTTCTAGAATTTCTTTTTCCAATTCTTTCATTGACTCATTCAAACATTGGGCTTTTCTTACTCTATAAGATTGGAAAAAATATTGCCACAACTAAAAAAGAACATGAAAAAAACATTCCCAAGAACCAACTTTTCAAGTTGTTATTGTGAGATGGAAATTCACCTTGATGAGTCCTAATAGAGTCGGCACAAAAGATATTCAATCAATAAAGAAAGGCCTTTATGCTAAGTACTAGAGAAAATAAATATCCAAACATGATAGTAATTATCAAGGATAAACTAGAGAGTTGAATTGTTTGATTTGGGATATCCAAAAGAAGAGATTTAAGGGCCACAGGCAAGACAGGAAATGTTGCCAAGGAGTCGCCTAGATTTGGATTCTCTGAGCCAAGGCAAAGACACACCTTACTTGAAGTAAAAAAGGTGACTGTCTTGTGGCCAGGTGGAGCACCTTACTGTTTAGTTTTTTTTCCCCCGTGTGGTTTGAGATAAACAGTAGCTGCATCATATAAAACTCTTGAGTATAAGCATTATTTTGTTACTGTGTATGCCAATATTGTTCAACTACAACATATAAAATTAAGATTATAGATATTATCACCGGGTACGCCATTTGTATCATATAAATTTCTTAGGTATAAGCACTATTTTGTTACTGTGCATGCTAATATTGTTCAACTACAACGTATAAAATTCTTGTATATATAGATGATTACCTGTACTATTATTCAACTGCCCATTTTCAATGTTATTTTGTATGTCGATTGACTGAGGAACATATATGAATAGGCTTATTTTCTATGAGTTTTTTTACACTTCACTTTGATTTATGTTTATTGCTTTGTTTTTGATGAATATGTTTATATTATATGCTATGCTTTTGTTTATTATATGTTGATTTTGTCATATGAGGTCTTTGTTAGCAAAATCATGTCATGTTGCGTTGATGCGGTCACTAGTAGCATAATTGTATATATGTATAAATAATACACACCTAGGGCTCCTAGGCAGGAAGCCCGCATAGGTGCCTTGACTACTATACTTCTGATTGTGAGGTTGCCTCAAGTTTGTATTTTTCTGTCAAAATCTTATTCTTCTTTTTTTCTTTTTTTCTTTTTTTTAATTGGGATTTGGAAGACAATACCTGATGAAGTGTGGGCTTGTGGACGTTCTATACGAGTATTGGATCTGAGCAACAATTCTATCCATGAAATATCAGTCAAAATTGGCTCTTTGAGTTCTATTCAGGTGACTTTCTGCATATTCTCATTTTCTAATTTGACTCATATATTTGCAACTTGAAAGCACTTTCCACTGCATAATTTTTTAAACTCTTCCGGTTTGTGCTCAACTCTCTGTGTAGAAACTGTTCCTGAATGCAAATGATATATTGGACAAATGCATCAGCTGGGAAGGCATAACATCTCTGAAGTCCCTAAGTATTCTGTCTCTAAGCCAAAACCAGTAAGTGGTCCCTTGTTTTATGGTATTCTTTGGTCTTTTCATGAGCACAACAAGCTTCAGATAACTAGTGATGGGGTGTCAAGAAATTCTGTTAATGCAAGTATATTAGCTGAATAGGACCTATCTAAGGTGGAAAAATCCAAAATGAATGAGACTACTTGAAGTGGAGACTGCAAGTCTGCAACTGTTTAGAATGAGGTGTTCATAGCAGAGCCACATAAAACTTATGATGGTACATTGAGAAACTTTATTAGCCCAGCAGTATAAACTGAATGATGTGGGGACCTAAACTATGGTGTTTACAAGACATTCCATGGCTTATTTGCACATCACAACTAGAGGTATGGTTTAGACTTTAGATAATTGAAGTAGTGAACCAAGCTTCATGGAAAACTAACAATTTGACATTGAAACTAATGACAAGTGAACCGGGAGTTTTAATTGGAGCTAAAGCCTCCCAAGCAGATTGTGATATAGGAGTTTGAAGGAAAATTATGTCTATTAATTTCCAGGTTTAGGGTTACGATTCGGTGGATTTCTGTGATAAAACAATTTGGATATTTGTGTTAAATAATTTATAATGGGGTTTGGCTGTTTACATGGATGGGAAATACTAGTTGGTTAGGTAAATGGTAAGGTTAAGCAATGACAACTTGAGGTTTGAAAATTCCAGGATTTTGTGAGGTGATGTTGTTGGGTAAAAAAATTGGCAAATCAATGCCAGATACTAGGAGAAAGTAGAAAAGAAAGAGAAGGAATACAAAACAAGAATAGCTCTAGTAGGACTTGGAATCTCTCCTCGAAAAGATAAAACATCACTCAGGAATTTGGGATAGCTCTTCCAATCCGCTGTAAAATGACGGATTAATTCATAAATCCTTGGAAGCGCGATGACAATTTCCAGATAGTGTTGACCACTGTGTCATAGTGATACACACAAACACCACATTTGGGCTTTATTTGATTGTTTCAGCCTTTGAAAATGATCTCACATTATTTCACCATTGAGATAATTTAAAGTAGATAATCAGTCTTTAGTGCAGATTATTTTTACCTAAAGCCCAGTAAAATGGTTTCCTTTTCATTGAATTGCTATGTACTTTTCTGAATTAAAAAAGTTTTCCTTTCCTGCCACTTCAATTTTCTTAGTGTGCAGTCATGGCATTTATCAATTTTTTTTTTGCTTGGAACATCATCTGCTAGTCTAATGAGTGTTCTAGATCATAGTTGATTAGTTGTCAAGTCATCACCTTGGCGTCCAGACACCCTGACAACCAGGATCGCCTTGGTTGCCTTGGTCTTCTTGAGTCTAGGTCCCCCTCCAACACCTTGAGTCGTCTAGACGCCGTGAAAACTATATTCTAGGTCTTGAGATGTAAAACTTTGCCTCAGACATAATCAGGATTGATGTAATGATGACACTTGAGATGTAAAACTAAAATTTATCTTCCACTGATAGTTTGTGGGAAGTGGTCATAGTTGTAAGCCAAAAGTTTCTCTGCACAGTCCACAGAGGGAGCTTTCTTACATGTTCCACCTAATTGTGCCACATGAAAGGGGTATGTGGCAATTCCAGCCATTGACATTTAGAACTTGACCTTGGTCAGCCATGTCTCAAATTTCAGACCAAATTCAATCATAAACCCCGCCATGTAAGGGAAAATAAAATCAGATATCCATTTGTTTTCAACCTTTTTTCAGACATTTCATTTTCCTAGTGGATTTTCAGAGCTTTATTTTCCATTGGGATGAAACTTCACATGTGAGGACAGGGCTTTGGGACCTGCCTGTCCACAATTTGGGTCCTCTAGCAGATATTGGGGCTGTATAGGAAGTCCTTCCTTGGTGGGCCATCCAGGAACCATTCCTCCTTTAAAGTCATGAACTCTATGTATTATTCTGAAAATATGCTTTTGGGTATGTGCTTGACTTGCAGATTCCGAGCTTTCTAATTCTATTAATTACTCAAGGTAGCTCTTTCCTGAAATGAAATTGTGCTTGAGACTTGAGAGCCGTTCACACTTTTGAGTCTTTGGTTTCCTACAAGGAACAGAACCACCATAGTTATTTCTTTACCATGTAGCTATGCCTTACTTTCTTCCTTGGTAGTTTGTGGTTTTGATTTTACAATGATCTCTAGTTGGTGATCTATCTTCTGTAACTAATAGATTTCAAATTATGTCTCTCACTGACTTTGCTAGTATGCCCATACCAATTAAGCATTTTCACTCTTTACCTTGCTCTGCTTATTATCACATGTACATGATCCTTTTGTTGTTCCAGTAAAGTATCGGAGAACATGGAAAACAAAATATGATTTATCTGATACCTTATTTGATTACTATGAAATATGAAGCTCATGTTGTTGGCTCGGTACAGGTGTACATTTCTTATTACATAATTATGGACTAACATTTGTCATTATATGATCTCTGCAGTTTAACCACTTTGCCTTCGTCATTGGGTGCTTTGACTTCTCTAACGCAACTTCATATTGCAAATAACAAGTTGACAAGCTTGCCAATTGAAATAGAACTTCTTACACAACTTGAAATTTTAACAGCAAGCAACAATAGGTACCATTTTCCTTTATAAGTGATTTTTTTTTCTCTATGTGTGGTTGCGGGTATAATAATACAATATTAACAACTTGTTTGTTCGGCATGTAGTTTTATTTTCGTATTTCACTTAGGTACAGATAACTTGACACTTAAAATTCTTTCATTTAGAAAGGTCGCATTACAATATTTATGAGGTTTATGGTTTTATGTTGCATGTCGAAAATACTACTTTCTCTCCCACCCCCCGTCTTACAAAAAAAATAAATAAATAAATACTTCAACACAGGAGTCATCTGTTTTATATGTTTTTTTGCTAAAACATGTCATACTTGAGTTTTCACAGTGAGTTTTAGACCTCCTCACAGTGAATCATGCTAGATTCAAGGTTTAAGTTTAAACTATGAAGGGTTCTGTTTAAGTTGTTAATGATTATCATAAGTTTTATTGGTTCATTATTGATATTTTTTTTGTGCATCGGCAGGTTAAACTCTGTGCCTTTAAGTATAGGAAATTGCAGATCTCTGATTGAGGTAGTATTATGTTCATGTTTTAGAAAAATTGTAACTTTAAATTTCAATGTTCCTTTTATTAAACTCAGGATCTTGCATTCGTATGCTAATTTATTCCCGAGCAGGTGTGTAATCTTACATGTTAGAGGGTAATATACTGCAGATTGATCTTTCATCAAATCTTCTGGTCGAACTGCCTGAGACATTTGGAAATCTACACAATCTCAAGGTCTGTCTTCCTATTCTCAACTGGTTTCTGTTTTACTTTCTTTTTTTTTCCTTTTGGTTCCTCAGGGTTCCTATTGCTACCATTGTGGAAATATATAGATCGTATAAGCAGTTCCTACCTAAATGACATTTATATCTTGGTATAAATTAGTCCATGCTTTTGTGTTTAGTTTACTGAGGAAGATGGATTATGTTATAGATGGGAACATACCTTCAGAGCTATCCCTACATAAGCCTGGGTTGCTCTTTTGTTGAATTTGGGATAAGGGAAACATGAGTTTAGGCTTGTGCGAGAGTAGGCTTATAGGAAGGGATCCAAATGTGGAGGTAGCATGGCAGTAGTATGATAATATTGAAAGGGTTACTAATGGTTGTGACATTGAGATATAGTAGTTCCCTAATCACTATGGATCATTTCTTAATTTTAGTTTTCTAGTCAGTTTAGGAAACCTCCCGGATCCCATACAGCTTGTGGTTGGGAGTTTTGGTTTTGGTCAGTCTTTGTATCTATTTTTTATTCCTTAAGATCAGGATTGGCCAGCCTTTCCCTTTGTGTCTGAGTTGGTGTAGCACTTTTTTGTATAAGAAGCTTGTAAGGGATAAACAACTACCTACGAATTTTGTAATGAAGATGAAGCTTTGGCTCAGTTGTCTGTGGATTTCAGGTTTGCACTTGTGGATTCTGGTGTGTTGACTCTTGTGAATTCAAGAGTGGTGCTGCTATGGGATTCAGTAGCACGCTTTTGTTTTGGATCCAGTAAAATTCTGACATATATATATAGATCCATCCGTTGGACTTCATACTTTGCAGGTCTGTTTATCTGCCTGAATTGAGTATTCAACCAGAGTTTCTTTTTCATCAGATCCGTTGTGACTGACTTATTTGATTTTCTCTGTTGCTGGTTTTGTTTCCATCCCTTCAATTCTGGTTTAATTGAGGTTTTCTGAACCCTAATCCCCTTAAGTGATAGAAACCCCATTATTGTATTTGGTGGTTGTTCCCTGGAGATGTTTGGGAAGGGAAAAGTGAGGGAAGGGGTTTCCTTCATAGTGTTGCTTGGTTCCTTCATATTTTTTGTGAGAAACCTTTTCTGGGAAATACCATTCCAAAACCATCCCTGGATGGCTGTTTCTTTCCTTCAGATTTTTTATTGTCAGTTGCTTTCTCATCTCATTTTGGATAAGTTTCTGGGCAGATATAAAATGTGTAACCTTGCAAAAGAAGGTGACATCTAGGCCCCAATTTCTAGACTGAAGCTGCGTTTGGTTGCTTTCCGTGGATGTTTGGGAAGGTTTTCAGTGTTGCTTGGTCACAATGAAAATTTCAGGGTTAGGGATTTCCCCTCGCAAAATTTCCTTTATTTTTCGCTGGAGACATTGTGGGCAACAACTTCCAAAATTATCCCTCGGAGAACTGTTGCTTCCCCTGAAAAGGTAATTGGATGAATTTTCCAAAAAAATGGGGAACATCACTAGTCTCCCCCTTGCAAGTCTTTCTAGGAAAGCAACTAGATGCAGCATGAGAGTTTAGAGAGATCACACATGTTTCTTCTCCCAATTGGACTACAATGGATTGTGTGGCCAAATTCTTACTCAGGATTCTATCTAGGTTTTATTTGCCGACCCTATACAACTATATTTTCTGCCATCATGGTTGAAATAACTATTTCATGCATGGTGTAGGCTTTGTACCTCAGCAATAATGGGCTCAAATCTCTCCCTTCTACATTATTCAAAATGTGTACCCAACTCTCCGCACTTGATCTCCATAACACAGAAGTCACGATGGATCTTCTCCGTCAGGTAGTGGCTCTATGTTGCTTTATTTATTGGTTTGAATCCATCAGTCTTTTATTTTTGAACATTTGATAACAATATCATATGGAAACAGTTTGAAGGATGGCAAGATTTTGATGAGCGCCGCCGCTCAAAGCATCAGAAACAACTGGATTTCAGAGTTGGGTTCTCTGCTGGATTTGATGAAGGTGCAGATAAGAAGTGAGGACCCTATTCTAATATTCTTGGTGCACATTAGTGAATTAGTGAAGCATGGTATCCTTCAATTGCTTGATGGATTCAGGGTGGATTTGGGAGTTTGGATCCACATCAAATAGAGGATGACTTTTTGCCATGGTTACATAAAGATGAGACACTGAGTATGATCAATGAAGTGAATCACTCGATTAAATCAAAAGTTGAAGAGCTGCTATTGATTGGAATACATTCTTCATATTGTTCATGTGAATAATTTGGAACTTCTGCCTCTAGTTTTGCTGGAAAATTATTTGAATGAATGTTGTATATTTGAGTGTCGACTCCCAGCAGATGTTTTCAAAGGACAGTTCAAGGGAAACAATTGCCCTCCAACTTTATAGGTACTCTTAGCATCCATGGCAATCTCCCGTCATATGGCTTATTACTTCCCCTCCCTTTATTACCTGTGTCCGGATGATTATTCCCCTCGATCATATTCCAATGTGTTAATCATGGTTTGAGGTACTGGTATTGGATTGCCTGATACAGGCGAGGTGATCCATTAGTGTTGCTACCCAGGCAATCTGTGCCGCTATATGTATTGATATCATATCAGTTTCGAATGTGACCGATATCTAACCCAATACCTTGCACTAAAACCATGCTGTTTATTATGATGGCGAAACAAACACAGCCTGCAGTCAGGTTGGCATGCAATTTGTATGATGAGTAACGTTTAAATGACTACTGACATCCAAAGCAAGGATTTCTAAAGTTGGTTTAGCAATTACACTCTTGAGTAGTAAGTTGTGTGGGGCAGAAGCTCGTCCCTTCATCTCCGTCTGGTTTCAAGGAAAAGGAAGGAATGGAATTGAAAATGATTTTAAAAGACAAATAAAGAAAAATGAAAATTTTTATTTTGGAAGGAGAAAATTGCATCATCATCTCTAAACTTTGGTCTTTATTCAATATCAACCTTCTTTGTCTTTATTTAATATCAACCTCCTGTACTTTTTGAAATATCAAATATATTCTCTAATAATTTAAAATTTTTCAAATCCATCCTTCCCGTTAGTCACCCCTGTAAACTGTTGAAATATCGGTTAGTTTTTGTTTAAAATGCCAAAACACCCTCGTATAATGTGAGTGGATCATATTACCCTTGGCCCTTTTTCTAAACTCATAAACATATGGTTGGTTCACAAAACAGAAAATGAAGCTTATCCTACAGCCATCGCCATCGCCATTGCCATTGCCATTGCCATTGCCATTGCCATTGCCATTTCCAAAACCCACAAATCCCAAGTCCCAACAAACACAGAATTTCATTCCTATCAAGAGCAAATTGTAGTAAATTTTTCTTGATGAATCCCTTATTTCTTATGAAATTTATGTGGTTCTTGATTGAAACTGTTAGGTTTTTCATAAATCAAGTAGTTAATGATTAAACAAAGCTTAAATTAAGATCTAATTGTGGACGATCAATCTCTTTTCCCATCGAACATGAAAACATCTTCATCTCATTCCGTTCGTTTCTCAGTAATCTTATCTTCTGTGAATCCGAATCTCCGTACGAGGTCAATTGAAATAGTTGCAGCGTCTCCACCACTCTTACAGTCTCTGAAATCTGATCAACCTCTCCAGAATCTACAAAAACAAATTTTCAAATTAAACAGATTGAATCATCCATAGAAGTTACAGATTGTGTTTTGTCACTTACGTTTTGCAGGGAACACCTCTGCTTTTTGGAATGGATCGCAATCTTTAACGGAAACTCTCCTTCATTTCTGTCTTTCTCTGGGTTTACGGTTTTGGAATCAATAGAAGACGTTATTACTCTCGATCTTCCCATAGAAGCTAAGCTGAGAAGAAATCTTTTGGATCTGGTCAGTGGTTGGAGTTCGGAGTATAGATCTGAACAGATCAGACAGAACTTTAACCTGCTCTGAAGTTGTATTCCAACGTTCACACTTTGTTCCTCCATCATTAACTTTGTTATTACCTCCTTCACCTCCTCCTTTAACATTAAAACCTGACATTTCTTCTCTGAAACTTTCTGAACCTCTTTTCTGATATTCCGAAACTCAGAAGATGATAGTCTGGAATCCTTTGTATATATAATACTACAAATTAGGGTTTGTTATGTTTTGTTCTTTATTGATTTGATGATCAAACAACGACAGCAGAATCGGCTTTTTCTTTATTTTAGTCAGCGTTGATTTTAGGCTAGTCGCGAACCATTGAGGGAAATATCTTCTCCGAACAAGATGGATAGTCACGAACCTTCGCCAAAGGGAGGGGTCTACACGAACGTACGCCGGAGGCTGGAGAAGGGATAGTTGCAGGTTTTGGCGATGGCCATGGCTGTAGCACAAGCTTCCTTCTCTGTTTTGTGAACCTGTCATATGTTCATGAGTTTAGTAGAGGGGACAAGGGTAATATGGTCCACTCACATCATATGGGGTGGTGTTTTGGGCATTTTAAACAAAAACTAATAGATACTCCAACAGTTAACCGGCGTGACTAACGGTAGAAATGGATTTGAAAATTTTTAAATTATTAGAGGTTGTCTTTGGTATTTCAAAAAGTATAAGAGATGGCATTGAATAAAGAAGAAAGTTCAAGGGGTGACGTTCTAATTTTCTCTTTTGAAAATTATATGGAGTAAAGTAAAATAGTTGCATAGTTGGAAAAGTAGATTTTGACTCGTGTGGATCATTTGAGTTGGATCAAAAAACATGAAACTTAGTTACGAGTCAAGAAACTCGTTTATACTTAAGAAATGACCAAACCAAGTCCAAACCAATTTGAATTTTCATTGACTCTGCCTTTGCCTGAGTTTTTTTTTTTTTGTCATATATTTTCTTATTAATCATAAA
Source organism: Macadamia integrifolia (assembly GCF_013358625.1). Taxonomy (NCBI): domain Eukaryota; kingdom Viridiplantae; phylum Streptophyta; class Magnoliopsida; order Proteales; family Proteaceae; genus Macadamia; species Macadamia integrifolia. The sequence goes on from NC_056565.1 coordinate 13,448,651, forward strand.
TTTGATCTTCAAACTAAATAAAACCCTAGAATGTTTGTTTGTTGCCTGTAATAACAGTCTTTTTTCTTCTCACCAATGAGTCATATAATTTGATTTGCAATTATAGTATTAGTTTCTAACAGAGGATTACACTCTTAAATCATTAAAATTTATGAAACAAAGAAAGAGGTGTTACATTTGGGAAAATCAAACCATTTTCAGATAAATCGTTGCAATTTTTTTTTTTTT
>NC_056565.1:13448898-13449012 GCF_013358625.1 Macadamia integrifolia
AAAAAACTTCCACTATAATCAATAATAGGAATATAAACCTTCTGTAAGTAATGATAGAGAGTTATAAATATTATAAAAAAAAAAAAAAAAAAAAAAAAAAAAAAAAAAAACACC
>NC_056565.1:13449032-13477643 GCF_013358625.1 Macadamia integrifolia
AAAAAAAAAAAACCCATAAAATAGTTCTTACCGTACAAGATAGATTCACAAGAACACAATAATCATACACAAACACAGAAAAAACAGCAACACCCCTCATTGCTTAGTACCCCGAAGCAACTATATATATTGGAATGCTAGCAACATGCATTGGAATCTTGCTTGCTAACATTTAATAACCGTCGGATAAAATAGTTTGAATCTCCACCATTCGTTGTTGCCATCATTGCATCGTTCATCCTCTATTGCCGTTACACTACCTCTTCCCCTCTCCCTCTCCTACTCTCCTCCTTCTCCATCTCTAGTCAGACTGCAAAAAGGACAAAGAAAAGTCCAGGACGAAGCACTCTGCCAAGCTGTTTTTGCTCCCTTTTAAACTTGGGATCCATGGTTTTGCATATGTGAAAGAGTTAGAGAGAGAGACCGAAACCGTTACAATGGCGGAACCCAAAATGTTTCACCCGTCTTTCCCTTCAGATGTGATAGCAAATGGTTATAACCATGGGGATTTTGGGGGCAAGTGGGATGACATCCTACAATGAGAAATTACCTGTTTTCATGCTTTCCCTCCCCAGTTTACTGAACTGATCTAGGAAACAGAACTAGGTAGGGGTTCCACACCTTTTCCCTTCAGAAGTGTAATCGAATTTTATTTTTAAATTAAATCATCAATAAGAAAAATTGAGTTCATCTGGTTCATCAAGAAGAGACCGAAAAAATTTATTCAATAAGTTAAAGTAGGAAAAAATGGAGTAGGAATTTTTACTATTTTTATATTTCAAAAAGGGAGAGAGAATATACACATTGTGACTTGCTTGCGTGGCATTTTTCTCATGTGGCTGCCTCCGTTTATTACTATTCTTTCTCCTTAATTCCTCTACTTTCCTTTTCCATACACACCAGATGTTTATGTTGAAAAGGAAAGACATGTGAGCCTTGTGAGGACACAATCAATATATAAAAACAAAATGCCAAAATTACGATGATAGGAGACAAAAAGGAGTAAAGACAAGTATCTATGTACCTTGATATCACGTCGATCCCATATTGGTGCAATGGTATGTATGGACCACACTTCTATCCCAAGCACATGCACTGGAACCGTCCACAATCAAGTAAAATTCAATTAATGAAATAATTTGATCTATGAACAACATCATTGCGGTAAGAACCGTAATGTTAAAGAGACCGAGACCGTAGGCACGGGGCATAGAATGGGAGGCCATAAGCATTTATATTGTAAAATCGATTTTTAATTAAAAAAAAAAAAACAGTGAGTGAGGGTAGATTCATATCTTTCTATGAATCTTTTTTTTTTTTTTTTTATTTGCTAACGACGGGTATCTAGGCCTTCGGCCTGACTAGTCCAACGGGCCCATACTGACCCCACAACAGCATGAACCGGGTCTTACTGAGGTTAAATGAGAATTATTCAACTTTTTACTGAAAACAATAAAGAGCACTAAACACCCCATGTGAGTGGCCCAAGATGTGCCAAGCGTATTCAAAATGCATACATTTGTCCTTATTGGGAAGTTGATCCTGAGTTGGAATTCAGGACCAGTATCTTAATGTCACACTGATATTTCAAGGCTAGCTATGCTGCACATAGGGGTCATAAAGACATTTCTGGAAACAAAAATGACAGATATCAATATGGGGACCAAGACTGAAACTTCGACCATCAAATCAAGCACCTAGAAAAGGGGCGGTCCATGATCAATCAAGAACACTTACACCCTCAAAACTCAAAAGGAGGTATGTATATGAGAACCCTTGTCATAAATCATCGACTACAATTCTCTCTCTCTCTCTCTCTCTCTCTCTCTCTCTCTCTCTCGTGTCTTGCTTTCAGAGCCCAAGATGGAAGAGAGACTGGTAGAGGTGTCAAACCAAGAGGTACGCATAGACTTCGAACTGAATCTCAAATGCCGTGCCAACGTGAGCCTCAGGTCTCTAAGCACCACCACCCCAATAGCCTTCAAAGTCCAAACCTCATCCCCTCACAAGTTCCTGGTAAGCCCACCCTGTGGCCTTATCCTTCCTTCTTCCCATGCTTCCTTCCAAGTCATCCTCAAACCCCAAACCCAACTCCCTTCTTCTTTCCCTCGCTCTCCTTCTGATCGTTTCCTAATCAAAACCGCTCTCGCCCCTGATCTCTCACCCTCCTCTGACTCCATTGCTATCAATTCTTGGTTCTCCTCTTGCATAGCCACCTTCGACCTCAAGCTCAAGATTGCTTACCTGGGCTTCTTCCTCCTCCGCCACGCGGTCGCCGCCGGCGACATCTATGTCGTCAAGCATATAATTAAGCGGCAGAAGTCTCTGCTCACCCAGCTCTCACTTCCAGATGCCGAGTCACTCCTTAAATCCGCCACCGAGTCATGTAACTCGCTTTCCATGATTAGCTTGCTTTTAGATTCCGGGTTGTGCGTTAAACCGGATAGCATCGATGCTGAACCGGAGTCGAGATGGACGGTTTACAATGGATGGACCGGAATCCATGTGGCGGCGGCATTCGATCGGACGGAGGAGCTTTCGAGATTGATAAGGAGAGAGGAAGGAGGTGGTCCGTTGGATTTGGATTGTAGAGATGGGGAAGGTCGAACGCCGCTGCATTTGGCGGCGAGTAGGGGGAACGTTGAGTGTGTTAAGTTGTTGATAGAAGCGGGGGCAGATAAGGATGCTGAGAGTCAAGATGGAAGGACAGCGTTGTACAGAGCAGCAGGCAATGGGGATCGTCAGATGGTGTCTTTGCTAATCAAGATGGGTGCTGACCCCACCACCGTCACAGCTACTTCACCACTTGATGTGGCTCGAGGAGAGGAACATGTAAGTCTCTGTACATATTATTGGTCATACACTAATCTCAACAGAAAAATGGATCGCACCAAGGGTTGCTTAAGCCTTAAAAGGCTATGTTTGGATGTCGAGAAAAGAAAAATTATAATGAAATACTAATTGTATTATAAATCTCTTTTTTTTTTTTTAACGTCCAAACATAGCTTTCTGTTACTGGCATAGAAATTTTTACTTGGAGTTAAAAGGTTTTGCATTAATGTCAATTTGATTAGTATTTTGATTCTATAAAGGTTTTGAGTAAATGACAATTTGATACGGATATAGATAGGGAAAAAAGAGCAACCCAATGAGTAAGGCTCTTGTTATTGTAGGGTCTAAGACGGGTAAGAATGGATTGGAAATTGGGAACATATTAAAAAACTATTAAAAAATGGAGTTGGAAATTGAATCAATCGATGCTGATTTTGATGCAAATCGGCCAAAATCAACTGAAAACATAACAAAATTGGCATGAATTGGAGGGACTAGAATTGGCAGATTCACGAATTTAGAGCCATAGTCAAAATCTATTGAAACCATCAAAGAGTTGAAAGGAAAGACATGCAGAAGTTAAGTCTACATTCTAAAATGATATCAAATAAAATTGTTTGGAGAGCTAAGATCCATGTTACCGATCACATTTAAGTGTGATGTCCTGGAGATGTCGCTTTGATAAGTTTTTTTTCTTTTTTGTGTCCCTTTTCTTTCTTTTGCTTTTTATCTTGTTCTATAGCCGATCTCATTTAGTTGAAAAAATGATTTGTTATTGTTATTGGTTAGAATCAATTGAAACCCTAGAAAATTAAATCAGGAAAAATAAGTAAATATTCGTACATACCATTGATTTCTTGGAATTTTATTCGAAATTATTTTAGACCAAGCTACAAAAGACAAGTTTTACTGTTTTAAGAGTTTTTTTTTCAAGATTCTCTACAAGTTTTGTTGATTTTATGCTATTTTAAAAAAATTGTAGAGAAAAACACATAAACTAATCATTATCATATCAATCTTATTATGTTTTTTTTTCTTTTTTTTCATTTCTTGACATCCATACATAGCTTCATATTGATTCCAATTTGAATCAGTCAATTCCACCGATTCCAACTTTTTCTTTTCTTGTGGGGGTGGAGGACAGTGACACCATTCCAAACCCTAGCTAATAAGGGCAGGGTTATAGTACCTTCCCTACGACGTGGTAACATTTTTTGCTAGTGATCTTTCTGATGGACCTTTGAGAACTCATTCTGTTTCATTAAAACAAAAATTTGGCAACGTAATGCAGAAACAGGTAATGGATATCTGCGAGAGAGGAGAATCAGTGTTGAAAGCGGCAAGAAGAGGGGAGCTCAGGGATTTGGAATTACTACTGAGTTCAGGTGCCATTACAAACTACCATGACCAGTATGGTTTGACTGCTCTCCACGTGGCTGCCATCAAGGGACACAAGGAAGCTGTATGCATGCTTCTCGACCATGGGATGATGATGAAGGACTTGGAATGCCAGGACATGCAAGGCCACACACCTTTACATTTGGCCGTGGAGGGTGGCAGCTTAGAGACTGTTGATATATTGATCAACAAGGGAGCCAACCTCAACACCAGGAACTGGAGGGGTCTGACCCCTCTCCACATGGCTCGAGCTATTGGAGATGATGCCATTTCAACGCTACTCATCAACAGAGGAGCCACCCCTCCGTCACCACCACCTTCATCTTCGTCATCGTCCTCGTCGATTTTACAGTGACAAAGATCCCCACACCCAATCCCACCACGCCGACAACCCTTCCGAGTTCTGATGTATAGGTTCTAAAAACAAAGATGTATAGGTTCTAAAAACCAAAGAACAATTCATTTTACTGTTACCACCAAAGGACTCTTCCCTGGCAATAGAACACAGCCACCAAACATGTGCATTCAAATTTCTAGGAAAATTGTTTATTGGCATCAAAAAGCTTTTGAAGAATCAAAATGCCTCCTAGTATTCCTACAGGCATTGCCACCCAACTCAGTTGAACCCACCAAAAACAAGCATATCATTCTACCTGCAATCTATAATATCAATTATGAATTCGACATGCAAAATATCGACGGCACAACTGCTGCTGCGGATAGCCACCTTGCAAAAATGCATGATAAAATGCCTATGAACAGAGAACTATTGCTCAACACTCTTCGTAAGAAACATCACAAGCAAATAAGACACTGCAAAGATAGATAAATATCACAATATCATGCAAACACTGTTGCTTTTAATTATATATGTGACGTTTCTGTATTGTTATAAACCTCCAATAATTAGCATAAACTGAATCAGGTCCAGAGGCAACAGTGAGAACAAAACCCCTCTCAACCAAAACCCCATTGCCATTTCAACTGACCCAGCAAACAGCCTACCGGAAGTAAATTGAGACCTGAGGAATGTCAATGTCATTGTCTTCGTCATCCTCGCATGCCACTACTACATCTAAATGATTCCTGTATGGAGGCACTTCCACACGAGCCACTTCCCTAGCAAGATCAACTACCCTCTTGTCCATTCGGTCTCTATGCCTTGGGAACATACTGTTGTATAGCAGGCTACTTCCACATGAAATGCTGTAAGCATTCAGCCCCTTGTCCTTAAGCCACTGCAGTAGATCCCTAAGGGTGGGATTGTCCCTTAAGATCCAGCGGTCCCACACAGTCCAGCTCATGTCCTGGTGCTTGATAACCTTGGGTGGGACTGGCTCTGCCATTGAGAAAAGTGGGAGTGCCAGATTAGCGAAGGTGTTGCGGTAGTCTTCCAGCTTATGTCCCGCGTCCAAAACCTTATACAGTTCTAGGCAGACAAGACCAGTGGCCATTGCTGTGGCAGTTGCAATGGCTGGGATGATCCTTCCAGCAATGAATTTGGCCTTCAGCTTGTCAACCTCTGGAATACTATAGTTTCTTGCCCTCATATTCGCAAGTGCAGCTATCAAATCCATGTGGTAATTGGTGTCATCATCCTGCACAATCCAGAGCAGCATTATATATGAGAGGTTGAACTAGAACTATACGACACACATTCATGGTCACTTAACAGGAAGGGGCGGGGCCGCAGGGTTTTTTTTTTTTTTTTTTTTTGGCGAGGGGGGGGTGGTGGGGAGAGAGTACAACAAAATCACATAAACTCATCTCGCCTGTGCTATATCACAAGGCATAACCAAAAGGGAGACCTTCCTAAAGCAACTCTTTTTCCTGCGGTGTGTGATTTGATCATCCTATTCAATCTGATTGGGAAGCCCCAACTCTGACATGTCTCTTGGGAGGAGTAACATGAAGCTCAGAATTATGGGTGTATTCGATACTCCGACTAAAAGGAAATTGATCTATGGTCAATTCCATAAGAGATAAATATGACCCCATTCCTGTTCCCAACCAACTGAAGAGCTATGGCCAGATGGTAATCTGTAAGGTTCACGATTGAGAGACATAGGACACAGTTTAAAGTGAATGCCATTGTATCTGTGGCTAAACTACAGCCAGATGGAACACCACCCACACACACGTGCACGCGAGAGAGAGAGAGAGAGAGAGAGAGAGAGACCTTTTCAAATTGTATTGGGTTCATCCTGAAACCTGGAGGAAGTTTCTTCCAGCTTTCTTCGAGCCTCATGATCAGATCATTGATGACTGCCCCATCATCTACAGAGGCAGTAGATAGGCTCGTGGCTTTTTCATCAGTGACAATCTTCACCCCTTTCCTGGGCTGGAAATCAGGAACAATGACCTTATTAACAGCATCAGCCAACTTCTTAGGATTATTAGCCCAGTCAGGAATAGGGATGCCAAATGTCTCCGCACGCAATATAGATCCTGCCATAATGTAGTGAAGGTGACCAGGATCTTCAGCAGAGAACTGCAATGGACGTGGGAAACGCTTGGGGGCTGACCAGAATGGGGCCCCAGTACTGGTTGATGCATCCTCAGGGAAAGTATAAGTCAACTGCTTCACACGGTTGGCAAAGTAGTCCTCAAACCTATGAAGAATCAAATAGGAACGCTAGTCAGTGACTCAGATAATGTACCTATGAAGAATCAAATTGACAAGCATACGAAAGAACGAAGTAATCATTATGGAATATACTTCAGACGAGCCCAAGTGATGCAGTCTTGGAATGTTTCACATCTCTCCCCATCAAGGCACTCAATAACACGTTCCAGATTGTCCCTAGCCTGAGCATCACCAGCATTCTTCATGGCCGCTGTGTATTCACTCGGATTGGATAGATATGCATTTACCTCCGCTGGTGTCTTCTCAAGCAAGCCCTCAAACTCAGATCGGGCCCATGTCAGACAGTGATCAATGTTGTGAGGGAATGAATGAACCGTACACATGGGGGCTTGCTTCTCAGGTGGATCCCTTGAGGCACCATAGTTTTCAGTGAGATGAGGAATTACCATCTGTGTGTTACATTTGGCACCTAGAGTTCCGGACTCGAGAAGCGGCTTCTGGAAATATAAGCACCTCTGATCAATGTAAAGCCTAGCATTAACATTATCCAATGCATTAATGACAACATTCAGATTCTCCCAGAATGCATCATTGAACACATTTTCTGTCTCGGGACTTGCACGGTTCTGCAGGGCCTCAACATGAAGACAGGGGTTTATAGAAGTAGCAGCAGATGCAGCAACAGTAGATTTGGCCTGTCCAATGTTCCAATCCCGGAAGAGAAACTGCCTGCTGAGGTTGCTCTTCTCTATTACATCGTCATCAGTAATGGTTAGCTTCCCCTTCTCACTGCAACAAACTCCCATCATAGCTAGATTCTTCAAGAATTCACACCCAAGAGCACCAGATCCTACCATGAACACTTTTGCTTCCTCTAGTTTCTTCTGGAGCTTAGATCCAAACACTGAAATTTGTGCATCATAACGACTGTTTAATGGTTTCACATCATCCGGGTCTAATGGTTCAGTAGGAAGAGATTCGACCGAGTCAAAGTAGAAGAACTGTAGAAAAACCAATGAAGATTAGATACAAACCCAAATTTGTAAAACAATAACTGGAAGTCCTAAGAAAGATTCACTGAAGAAACCTAGTCAGGGCTTGATTACAGAGTGATAACTCAATCAGCAAGTTTTCCAACTACAATGAAAGAAATCACTTCATATTTAGTTTCTCACCTGAAAAAGTGGATGGAACTTTCCAGAACACGCTTTCACAACCTCTTGGCCAACAATACCACCAAACATTGCAGCCATGGGATTTAGAACTGCCCTTGCACCAAATGCAAAAAGGCGCAAAAGTTTCTGGTCAATTTCCTCCAGCTTCCCATCTCCTGAGCCCAGATTAATGTCAATGGCCAAAGATATCAGCTTCTGAGCATCATCCTCCGACCCGGCGACAGGAAAGCACCCAGCCTCGCATACAAACTTATCTAGTGCTTGGAATGCCAAGTGTAGCAGAGGAGGACGATCAAACTTGGAGAAGTCACTCAGTAGAAAATCACCTGGGTCCTTGAGTGCTTCTCTCAATGTCTTGAAGTGCAACAACTTTGGCTGCTTTACCTGTGTGACGATACCACCTTTGGCATATGCACCATAATTTGTCGTGTCATCCACAAGGGTGAACGAGTACGGCCTTGCATTCTTAACCTTTCTTGGCTTCCCGTCATTCAATTCACTCATGCCCTCTACTTCAGAGAAGACAACAAGATCCCCATCCTGAAACTCAAGCCTTTCATCATCAACACAAGACACAAGGGCAGGGTTGTCATTGCTGATGGAAGCAATTATACCCGTATGTGGTTCCTCACCATCGACATCAATAACATTGAACTCAGGTCCAAAATCACAGAACACACTACCAAAAAGACCTCGGATGTCAGCCTTGATGAAGGAGATTGGAGGCTGATGATTATGGCAATACTCATCAAATACAATTGCTTTATCCAAGCAAATATCAGTAAAAATTACTGCCTGAAAAGACAAAATCAGCACATATTACTGTGGCAAAGAGTAACCAAGGAAGAAGGGGGAAGTGGGAGCACAAAGACATGCACAGATGCAAATTCCACTTTAACAGGAAGCCTATCAAATAGTGCAGATATCATTAATCATACAAACAAGACAGGAAGATCAGTTGGTGGACAGATCAATAACAAGTAAATAATCAACATTTTTCCCTCCTGAGAATGTAAATAGCATGCCCTCATTTGAAGGTGTAGCAGTCTTAGCAACGACAAGCAACATTCAACCCACCTGCAAGCAGTTCCAACTAAAGAGCCCAAAAAGTTAAAGACAAAGAGGGCCATTATCAGGGTAAAAAAATACAATATGAATGATGGAACCAGCAATCCTCATGTAGAACTAAGATTATTTCAAATGCCAGGTCTGACCACCACTGCAGTATCACCACCAAGCCTATGGTTAACTTCATCACTTTGGGTTGCACTTATTTCACCACAAGAGCTGCTACTCCATTGAAGAAGACACAAAGTAATCACTAGCCAAAATCGATGGGCTGTAGTAGCCCTCAAGAATAGAAAGTTAATGCTACCAAGTAGCTTACAACTTAAAAATATAACCTTCATATAAGATCTAAGTTGCCACAACATTAAAATAGAAACTTTTAAGTTGCTTAATGGCTTAGCAACTAAAATTAACACACACAAATAGAACCTATGACAAAATAGTAACCAACTAAATATCCTACAAATGTAGCAGCAACATGGGCCCACACAATCTGGCTACACTATCTCCTCCAAATCTGCTGGTTGGAGGCTACATATGGGGCACAATAAGGCTTGAAGATGGACGTAAGTGTACCAATATATGGTCCAAGTATGGGCCTGATTATAACTGAAGTCAATGGCCTATGTGGGTTGATTATAACTTTAAGCCATTGGAGCCTGATGACTCAAGTTATAACTTAAAAATAAAGCCTTAGAAGCAAGGGATGTACTGCATCAGGAACAGAATAAGGATGAAAAAGATACAAACAGGGGAACAATCTGAATCTTGACCAAAACACAGAATCCACCAGGCCTTAGAAGCATGGGGAGAAACCAATGCAGTATCAAGCTTTCAGCTGAGGAAAGAGCAGGAAAACAGCCTGAGGTTCAACCTGGCCCAGATTATAGCCAGCGGTTCTTAATTTGAACCAATTCTTTGGTTCAAGACTGGTTCTATGGATCAGATATGGTTCACAAAAATTGTGGGGCCAGTTGAGTATTAATTTCTTATTTTTATTTATAATTAAGAGTGTGTATTAGGCTGTATTAGAACTCTATTAATCCAGCATTGTTTAAATTGTCCTGATTACTTTATTCGGCACTTTAGTAGCAGTAGACTACCTCCATAGAGGCTATCAGCTGGAGGAATTTGGGATCTTCCTAGTTCGAGTCCTTTTTTTTTTTTTTTTTTTTAATTCCATAAAAAAAAATGTAAAGGCTAATGCCCTACCACACAAATTTAGTAATGAAGATGAAGCTTTGATCAATTATCTCTTGTGGATTTAGGTGTGAATGCTGTGGATTCAACAGGAGTACTGGTGGATTCCAGCCCCACATATCAATGTGGATTCCTGATCATATTTTTCCTTTTCTTCTATCACCCTATCAATTTCAAGGTCCGATCTCTCTCTCCCTCTCTACCTGTGCATGCTATTTTTCTTACACTTCGTAATTCTGTTTTGTGTCAATTAGATGCTGTCTGTTACTTAGTTTCTGCCATAAAAGATCTTCAGTTTTCAGTTCTAATATCCGCTTCTAGGTTCTAATTTAACTTCTGCTATAAAATTCAAAATTTCTATCGACTGTCAAAAATCCTACTTGCATTAAACTTCTTCAATTATTAATTATCTGGACCCGAATTCTAAAATCTGATTTCTGCTACTATTAAATGTTTCTCATCACTGATAAATCATTAAATAGAGCATAATTCGCTTACTGCAAAGACCCCACATCAAATTATTTTGCAGATTAAAAAAAAACCCCCAAACTTTACTAAAATTCAAATCTGACCCTACTTGAATCGGTGGCCAAAATTAGGCCTGGTTCTTCGGGGCCTGGGCTTCCCAACTGGGTCTTGTTTGTCCAGCCAGGCAAGTGCATCTGCATCAGAAAACCTGAACATATCTTATCAATTTAAGTTTCAGTCCAACATATCTGACCAAAGGAGGACAACCACGCATTTTTTCAGGGCACAACCACGACCTTCTAAATAAATAACATTAATCCACATTGTGCAATCACTGAAAGTAACTCACAATAACTACTTAATCCCATATAAAACTTAAACCCTAATATTTGGGCTCATAGAATTGAACCATTGCAATAGGAAAATTCAAAAAAAATTAAGGTCCTAGCCCATATAACCCATTGGACACTCAAAATTAAACATATTAGCTCATTCTTGGTCCAGTTTGATGGCCTGGTTTGCTGATGGCCTTCTTGTGTATTTGAACTGCATCACTATATCACTATATCACTAATCACATGCCATTGTCTTTGTTGAAGACAAGGTCTGGCTTTCGGTTACTCAACCAAGGAAAACAATGGAACCAAAAGCAAAATCAAGACAATAATTGGTGCAGCTAGGGAGCGCTGGGGGAAGATACAGACAAAAGACAAAACAAATACCATGTCTTGTCAGTTCAATAATCAGCAGCAAAATCATGAAAAAACCAGCTCCACACAGTCAGGCAGATCGCCTGCAACCTTGAAAGAAAATGTCTTATCATCAGATGGAAAATTGTTGTAATTTAAAGGTTTCTCTAATGATAAAAGTTCAACTAGGATATACATCGCTTCAAAAGAGGAGAGCTGTGGACAAAGACCACAATAGCTTTACTGCATCCCAACTACTTTAGCCCTTTCTTCTTACATAACTGGGTAGGGGTAAACAAAATCCACAATGAAACTACAGAAAAACAGCAGCCAAACCTTTTCCAGTAACCACACATATTTGAGCAATCTACATCAAATTTTCGCCTAAACTGTAGGCATCATGGTTGTCAAGACCTGGCCTAGGCTGGCTGCAAGGCCCTTCATCAAAAGGTTAGGCCTGCTCTCCCTTAGTTATTTACAACAGGTCTTGGTCACCAAGACCTTGCCTAGACATTTCCTTGGTTGCATCAGCCAGATTTTGACCTAGGCAGGTGCCATTTTGAGCTTATATCCATTTTAAACTCATGTATGGTTGTGTATTATTATGGTACACCATATTGCAATTCATCATACCTTAAAACTGGGGGAAAGTATAAATAAGCCCTAAATGGTAATTGGCTAAACGAATACTTCCTTGCTTGTTGTTGCTTGTCCTGATGAATTGTGAATGATCATTGATTAATTAGTGAATACCTAATGTATCTTCAGTTTTTTATTTAATTTACTGCAAAGTAGCCTATAATTTGGTTAGGATGATAATAACCAATAAGTACTAACGTGACCTGATAGGTCCTCAACTAACCATTTCATGCACACCTTGACCAATAAGACCATTCCTTCTTCAACCTGCGTACCTAGATTTTCTCTGATGCAATAGAGGGCCAAACCTGATTCTTACAAGCCCACCCAACCAACAAAAAACCAAGAATTAAAGGGAATGACAAATTTTTAAATAACCGGAACTTTAAAGGGTTACTACGGCAGATAAGGAAGGAAGGGGTAGGATAAGAATCACTAATTAAAGACTAAGGCCAAACTAGGCATTGATACTAAAAAATAAGGATAAAACAATTAAAGATAGACAAGGGTATTTTGGGAAACGAGAAAATATGGTGACAAATAACATAGTATCACCAGGCCTTCAAACTCCTCGTAAAACCAGAAACCAGATGTAGGAAGAGAACCCTTCAAATGAGTGATCTCTTCCTTATGAGATCCAATCGAATTAATACTTTAAAATTTAATTCCAATCATCAACTAGCAATTGAGTGGTGGACACTGAAGTCATAGATTGACAGTAAAACTATACACGCAGAGATACCAGACTAAGTTCTCTCAATAACAAGATTTCTAGGGCTGCATACATTATGACCTTCCCTAGACCATGTAGTGGCCGGAGCCTCGTGCACTAGGTATGCCCTACCAAGAATCAGATGAAGACCTTTAATATAGCAAAATCTAAACTCATCTAATACAGTAAAGGTTAAAAGCAGCCATCGGTTATGCCCCGGTAATGGCCTACAAGGGGCTAAAAACTGACGCCTGAAGGAATCAGTTCACTTTGAAGGTTTCAGAATTGAGAATCTAGCCTTTGCAGATAGAAAAATGCTTACCAACACCATAATGACTCATGCATGAAATACAGACTAGATCCACTACAGTGCTTCCAGAAACGTTGAGAACTACCAACAAGGGCAATTTAAAAATATATCCGCTTCAAGATTTAAGACTATAACAAAACCAGAGAATTCTAACAGTTAATTTTGAAAGCTTAAATTCATACAGGGTGTAGATGACTGGTTAATAGATAATGCATACACCACACCTTAACTAATAGCTTTTTATTCTCACTAAAGAGCAAGAAATACCTTGATTTGACACATTTAACAATGAACAAAAACAACATGAATAAAGCATATGATATGGTAAGCAAAGGCACCTGAAAATCAGAAAGTTTCTCCTTGGTCAATTCAGTGGTTAGGGTAGAAATGAGCACAGCATTGTTCAATTCTTGCAGCTTCTGGACAGAAGCTAGTGCACGGTTCTTCCCCACATCATCCCCAGAAAAAATGAAGTTACTGGACAAGTCCCACAACTCCACTGTCCCTTCATCATGCAAGGTCACTGATTTGACACCAGCAAGAATAAGATTCTTTGCTGCAAGATGTAGAGAAAACACAAGAACCATATTAGGCAACTGAGACAGAACAAGGAAGGGCGTAAATATCAGAAAAAATAAATAACATTTTTTTGAGAAGGTGAGAAAATAAGAGAGAATGGTATCAACATAGTCTCAAAATGTTATGGTGGAAATGAGTTACTCACCAATCATAAATCTCAATCGCTACTCCTATTCTATGCTAATGAACTTCTCAATATAATTGGACCAAAACCTACCTAAGCCAATAGCTACGTATAGTTAAACAATATTACACAAAGAGACTCCAGAGTCACCGCCAAACAATCTTGACGGAGAAGCACATGTTATAAAAAAAATAAAAAATAAAAAATAAATAAAAGATCTTTATTCATCCAATAAAAAAAAAACAGTTCTTTGAACTCGCTCAAGATACTCTTGGATCACAAAATTTAGGATAAAAAAGTGAAACAATAAAATGATCTGAGATCGGGGCCATAGATTATAGATCAGTAACTAAACCCTATATAACCATTACTACTACATCCATAAAGGAATCCAAAATCTAGCACATCGAAAAGAAAATGATCCTACCAAAAAAAGGAACAGAAAATGATATATTATAAACGCACCAATTTCACAACCGAGGCCTTGCATCCCTGAGATGAGGATGTTAGAGCCGAAGAGCCGTCGCATCGTCTCACGGCCATACACTGCGAGCTGCCGGCTGTGCAGATCCTCATCGATATCTGGTGGATTTCCATCACCCAAAGCCATGTTTGCCAGCCCAACGACGTCGCTACCGCTGTTGTTGTTGCTGCAGTTGTTCTGGCCGCTGCTGCCGATGTCTTTGTTGTCGTTCTCCGTAGCTGATGTGACTTTGACGGCCCCCGACGAAGAGATCAATGAATCAATCCGAGGTTTCTTAAGCAAAGCTTCCGTATTGTGACTGTCGTGATCTACTACCTCTCCTCCAACAGCTCTCTTTCTAGGAAGCATATAGTGCAATAAACTGCTCAAAACCCCGCCGCATCCCATTGCAAAGATCAATAACAGGAAAATATTTAAGAAACTGAGATCGAAAGAGGTCCCAAAGAGAAAAGCGAGAAGGACCGATGTCAGAACCGAAAACCCTAACCCTATCCCAAGCACTAATCTACCCTCCATCATCTCTAAATTTTTTTCAACGAAATCAGAAAATAGATAGCCGAAGCAAAGATGAATAATCGGTAGAGAGAGATAAAACAGAGACGAAAAGCAAAGAACGTACCGAATGAAACTTTGCTGCAGAAAAGAATTGGATTCCGACTGTAAGAAGAAGGAAGACGAAGGAAGCTTAAGATTAGCTTTTTCTCTGGTTAAAAATCTAGAGTCGATTTCGATTTCGATTTCGTTTTCTTCTCCTGTAATCTGTTCAAATGCGTCAGAGAAAAACTGATAATAATTATAGAATTTTTCTTCTTTTTCTTTTCCTCGAGGAGTTCGTATTTCTAGGGTTTTGAACTCAAACCTGAGACGGTACTGCGGAGTTGAGGTCGGCTCATCTCTCTCTTCTTGTAGATGAGAGAGGAGAGAGAGACTGTGGTGCGTTGCGTGGGCCGAAATGAAAGGAACTTATAAGCTTGAGGGAAATGGTTCTAATAAGTTTCTAGACTTCAGACATTTTACCAATTTTTAAGTGGGCCATACCCAAACTTTGGTTTTCTTTTCTCTGTCGATACCGTCGAATTTGACTGGGGATCTCTCGTCTACTGCTACTGTGTAAGCACAGTACATCTGTACATGATGAACCATGTGAGGTGTCATGATCTCTCGTTTCCTCACTTGGTGGGGAATTTGTTCTTCCGCCTTTCCTTTTTTTAGTTTTTTCTCTCAGTTGGTCCCTATTTCCCATAGAATAAAACTTTTCAAAAGGATTTATCTATAGGCTGTGTTTGGTTGGTAAGAGGAGAAAAGAAAAAATTATACTTTTTTCTTGATATAAGAATTTTTTTTGTGCTTGACATATCCTGGTCCAAGAGGATATTTAGTTTTTTAATTGCAAAATTTTTCTTGAGAATTATGAAATCTTTTATTGCTTCAAAAAAAAAAAAATCTTACCAAAAACACAAGAAAACATAAGAAAATACAAAAACTTTTCTTTTATTTTTTTTCTTCTTTTCTAATGGTAACCAAACAAACATATTATTTTTTTTTCTTACCATTTCATTTCTTTTCTTTTCTACCAAATATAGCCTAAGGAAAACCCCATGCCCACATACACACAAAGAAGTGTGCTTTTGCATAAAAATATCAATAGGAGTGAGATTTTCATTTTTTTGGTGATGGGTAGAGAGGTTATTTTGCCTCCTTTATGTTTTGGGCCACATTACTTTCAAGTTTCTTTTTTTCCCTAATCATTTTGTGGGGTTAAGTTGAACAAAGCATAGGGGGATTGCATCAATTTAAAAGGCCATGGAATAATTTCATAATTAAAAAGGGGTAATAAGGTTATTTCATAAGAAATTATTGTTGCGACCTGATGGTCAAGCGGTCGAAACAAGCTCTTAATATTCTCAAGGTAAGTTGTGTAGTTCTCACCCTCCATACCTCGTACATGCGGGAGCATCATGCACTGGATATGGCCATAAGAAGAAAAGAGAGAGAGAGAGAGATGGGCATTACCAGTATACCCTCTACCATGGCTTAGAAAACCTTTTTTCTTTTTCTTTTTCTTTTTCGTTTTTTTATTTTTTATTTTATTTGGAGAGAAAAGATTCACACAACGCTATTATATGCATCAGAAAACTAGCGTCGAATGAACCATCTCCCTTTTATATTTTATATTTTTATTAAGTGAGAAGATTCTTCTAAAAGAAACAATAATATTACTCCATTGCGACCCAATGGTCATTGATTCGAATAAGGAAACAACATCTCCATGAAATAGGGTAAAACTATAGACATTATGATCCCCCCAACTCTGCCATGGTGAGAGCCTTGTGCTCTAGATACCTTTAAAGATTTCTAAACAAGTGGTATAGAGGAACACACCAATGATACACGGCAAAACGATATCTTACATTCAAAGACTATGAGATCGATAATGATATATAACAAAGAGAGAGATAAGTACATAGATGCTAGCATACCCTACCATAGCATGGTTCAAAAAACCTTCTCTCTCTCTTTTCTTTTTATTTCTTTTTATAACTTGTGAGTGGTCCATGCAATCAAGCTCAATGAAAAATAAATGAAAACTTTATTATTTGGTCATCCTTTTTGGATCAACTATATATCAAAGTCCTTCACAAATAAATAATTATATATATATATATTAAATTCGAGTCTATTGTTTGTAATCGTCCTAGGAACACCTCAAGTTGTACTATTATTTTGTAAAATGATTGACCTTTTAATGTTTTTAAAATCTTTTATTTAATCGAATGATGAATTTTGTTACAGTTGAAGGTGCCACTTGCCACAATGGTGAGGACTTTGGAGTGTTTCTGGCTAGGTCTTGGAATTGAACAGCCTCCAGCCTTCTTCTTCCAATTCTTTAATCATACATTAAAAAAAAAAAAATGATACAATATTGGAGATTGTCACTTGAACAAAGAGTGGTATGGCTACATGCATTTACATTAAATTTGAATATCATCATAAATGTTTTTTCCTTTGATAAAGAGTGAAGATCATAAATGTGAGATTTTGTGAAGACATAAACTCACACCAAACTTGCCGTGTATGTCAGCAGAGCCTAAAAAGATAATAAGTGGTGGGTCATATCTTCCATAATGTATTTAATAATAAGAAAAACAAAAAAATAAAAAACAAAAAGAAAAAACGAGAGGGTTGTTATAGGGGGAGTGCATCAATGTAATATGACAAACGATATTGTACATAGGAACGCAAAGAGGTCATGAAAAAATTGAGTTGTTAGCATACTCCACCTTGCTCGCTCAAAAATTGTTTTTCTAATAAAAAAAAAATCAAGAGAGGAATCTAGCTCTATCTTCCCCAATAGGAGCAAAAATATCATTTCATACAAAAACATTTTTTCAAAAAATTATGTCATGAAGTTGCATTATTTTTTTTTCAAAATTTTGTCTAATTTAATCTAGAGACTAACATCTTGGGCAAATTGGAAAGCATACCCACCTCCAATGTTCTTAGTCTCCATTATATGAATAATGTAGTTATAATCATCATATTTCTTAAACAAGCTTTAAAATTTGTCTCCTTATGGTTCCCCCTGGTTGTAATCAAGGATAAGAATTTTGATCTCTAAGCAGGTTTTTGACCTAGCATGAAATCAAGATACGGGTCGAAAAGGTTGAAACTAGGTATTTTTTAGGCAAAATTCAACATATTATGGGCTGGTCAAAACTTTTGAAGTTAGTCGAGATAAATCGAAACTGGGTTAGTTAAAAGACTCAAAATCTGTTGAAACTTGGTATTTTTCAGTTAAAACAACTAAAATGGTCAAAACCAATAACAAATTGAATTCGCCTGTTGATTTCATCTTAGGCTAGCTCAAAACTAAGATATTTCAATCGAAACTCAACCGATATTTAGAACCATAGTTGTAACTAAGGGAAAAAAGCGAAATGAAATCAGGCTACAAATGAAAATGAAAAAAAAAAAAAAAAAAATCATTATTGTGTACTAACTTAACTTAAACTCCTATTAAATATGGTAATCATATTTTCCAAATGAAATATTTATTTATTTTCTTACACTAATAAATTTAATTAAAAATTAAAAAACTAAACTAATAATTAGATTAGATATATCTCAGTTGTATGTAATCATATTAGATACTTATTACAAAAGTTTCCATTTTAAGCTTATTTGGTTTCACTTCCCTTCCCTTCCCTTTCCTTTATTTCCATTGCAATCAGAAGAAGCCTCTATGATGGTGATATGCCAGTCAATCGGGTTCCATATTGATTCCATCAAATCCATCATAGTTATCATCGTTGTTGCTATCACCGAGAGCATATGTACTAACTTTTGTTTAGTCGTAAAGATAAGACATAAAATGGATACTTCTTTTATCTAAATATAAAATAATACAAAATGGACTAAGGAGCAAGCTTCTCTTCACGACTTCACCCACAATTAAGATAATCAAGAGACATCTTTCATCTTTCTACTCCCCACCCCCCCAGTGGAACTTGGCTACTGGCCGGGTTGCAACTACTTGCTAGGGGAATGAAATCTCAGAGGTAGGGGAAATTTCTGAAAAAGTGAAGCAATAAAATGAACATGGAAATTGATAAACGAGGATGTGAAGCAATGAGACTTGACCCATCGTATGAATAGTAACGAGTCATAGGCTAATGGGTGGAAAATCGAAAAATTGACATAACATTCTCCTATTCATTAACAAACAACAACAATAAACAAAGCTTTATTCCAACTTAATGAGGTCAGCTACATGGATCCAAACAATAAAAGAAATCTTTATTCGATCACATGACACTAAATGTTCACAAATGATAAAACGTAAACATATATATCCAGAGATCACAGACAACCCAACAAGCTCATCATCTCATTTCACTTCAGATAGACTTCAGATTACTAGATTTAATGTTTGACAGATTTTTCCTAATCTACTCTTCCATATGGATGATGCATCGAAGACCTTTTCCTTTAAGCATCAACTCGAAGGCCTTGTTGATATCTGAGAATGGGACTGAATGAGTTATGAACTTCTCCAGCTCAAGTTCCTGCACACCAGACACAACTAACTCCCACATTATGTTCTAATTTTTGGTCACTTGAACTAAGTATTATACTAGTTTTGTCCAGACAAATCTAGTTAAGAGTATTAAATAGACAACATTAGCTTGCTAACCTCATTCATGTATTTTTCAACAACAGATGGAAGATCTGAACGAGGCTTGTAGTTCCCAAAGAAGGTTCCCTTGAGAGTCCTTTCATTCAATAAATTCATTGGGTGGGTCTTGAAGACACCCTCTTTGTGTGGAACCCCAACAAGAAAAGCAACACCCCAACCCTGTTGATTGAGATGCAATCAATGGCACTTGATATTGTAAATTTAACACTTTACCAAGAGTAATGAATTGGGAAAGCGAATAAAATACAAAGAGGTGTAGGGGAATGTGATCAGAACATACATCATGAACACATTCAAATGCAGAGATCATGGCATCAATATTTCCAGTACACTTGAATACTCGATGCTCCGGTCGACTCCCCCATTGGTCATCTCAGCAAGAACCTAAACAGAATAATCAAGGACAGAGTTAATGTTGGATTCCATTTGGTGTGTGTGAATGTGCTAGAAGGTTAGAAACAGACCTCCTGAACTGGTTTGTCATAGTCTTTTGGGTTCACAAACTCGGTAACACCAAACTTCTTTGCTGTTGAGAGAAAAAATGACCAATCATGGATCAGTTATAAGAACAGCAATGAAAAACAGATTTTAGATCCCTACTAGTTTATATTGTGATGTGATGAGTTGGGAGAGGAAAGGATCAGTTACCTTCATTGAATCTGTTAGAGTTCAAATCGACACCAATAATCCTCGAAGCTCCGGCAATCCTGGCTCCTTCTGCAGCCTAATTACATGGCAACACCATAAGACAATTCATCATTAGATAAATGTGGGAAACATATATGACAACATCATCCACTGCAAAAGATGGAAACTCACAGCAAGGCCTACAGCTCCTAATCCAAAGACTGCCACTGTTGAACCCTTTGTCGGTTTTGCAACATTCAGGGTGGCACCAAGACCTAAAAAACACATACAAAATCCATTAATCTAATAAACAGGAAGGCTAAAAAGAAGTTACATTTGAGGTGGGACTGATTTTGTTGATTTACTAGTCCTCCTTTTTCTTCACTCACCAGTGGAGATTCCACAGCTGAGAACACAAACTTTGTCAACAGGAGCCAAAGGGTTGATCTTGGAGACAGACCCGACATGGCAGACGGTGTATTCGCTGAAGGTGGAAGTGCCCACGAAGTGGTAAATGGGCTTCCCATTGATGGAGAACCTCGACGTTCCATCACCGATCATCACACCCGTCTGTGTTGATCCTGAGGAGCCTGCACATCTTGCTCTCCTCTGATTTGCAGTGATCACACTCCTTGCACTCCCCTGTGAACACTGGTAGAACATGGTCTCCTCGTTGGAGGTCTGTCACTCCCTCTCTCACACTCTCTACAGTCCTAAAAATCAACAAATCAAACAAATCAAATCAGTTATATGGCTTTAACTATAGAATGAGATCAGACTCCTTGTAAAGACCAATTTCAATTCATCAAGAGGTTTAGCATGAACTTAAAACAGCTAATCGATTTATGAGTATTTCTTTTGAAATAGTTGAGTCCAGATGTTACATACCCTCCTGCCTCATGCCCATAAATGCGGGGAAACAGGGGATTTTGTCGCTGCAAAACATAACAGGAAACCCATTTCAGTTCCAGCGCTGGAATCTGGAACTCTCATTTCAGTAAAATCCAATTCAAAACAGATACGAAAAAAAGAAGAAGAATAGAATATCATCATTTCAATTCTCTCGTCAGATTGTTCGAGAAGTTGTTACCTTGGCCTCCCAGAAGTAGACATCAGTATGGCAGAGTGAGGTGTAGAGGATCTTCAAACGAACCTCCATTGCCTGTGGTGGCGCCACCTCCACTTCTTCGATCCCTACTGGCTCCCCTGCTTCCCATGCCACCGCAGCTGCTCAGAGAGAGAGAAAAACATGATCAATCTCTTCTCGATTCTAAATCCTTCCCAAATCAGAGATTAATAAGAAAACCCAGTTCAATAATTCATTAATGAGCAGTAAAGATTCCAGAAAAAAACTCAAGAAACTGTAATCCTGAATCTCCTGGATGAAACCCAGATCCCAAATGACACCCAAAAAAGCAAAATAAACAACAAAAATATAGACTTGCAGTATTAGAGAGTCGGTGAGTTCATACCTCTGCAATGTATAACCTTGCCAGCAGTACTCAAGACATATTTCTCTCTTCTCCTATCACTGAAAGTAAAAAGCTTCTGACTATGATGTTCCTGTTGAGACGGTGATGATCTGAAGACTAGGGTGTCAATCGGTCGGTTCGGCTCGGTTTCGGTCCGGGCTGAGTCGGTGTCGGTGTGGGAAAGCTGAAACCGAAACTGGATCAATAAGGAAATTCTGGTTTCGGTTTGGTTTTGGTTTCGATTTCGGTGCGATTTGGTTTTGGTTTTTCTTCGGTTTCTTAAATCGATTTGTAACCGGGTTGGTTTTGGTTTTTGGTCAAGTTTGGATTCGACTTTCCATACAAATGTATACAAAACTATACAAATTTTGATTTTTTTAATGAATTTTGGAGTGTTTCGGTTTCTTAGCGGTTTGGTTTCAGTTTTGGTTCGGGTTTTGAGCCGGTTTCGGGTTCATCCGGTTTTCGGTGCGATTCGGTTTGATTTTGGGGTTGCAATACTCCAAACCGAACCGAACCAATAAGGCTTCGGTTCGGTTCGATCCATGTTGTTATCAGTTTGGTCCGGCCGGTTTTACCGGTTTGGTTTAGGAATTGACACCCCTACTGAAGAGTATTTATGTGGGGGACGGACGAAGGAATAAAGCCTAACCCAAAAGCCCACCGTTTAGGATTCGCTCCAATTGCCTTCCAAGTTCTAACGTTTACTTGCCATTAAAAAAAGGGTAAGTTACGGCACCACCCTTTGGAGAATGTGACAATTATAAGAACAACCCCTTTGTTTCATCAAATTATACTCAGACCTCCTACCATCAGTCACTGTTAAAAAATATACCTTATATACTGATATTAACAACTATATTTTATTTTAAATACCATAATACCCTTATTTAATATAAAACACCTATATACGCTTGTAATAAATTAATATTTATTTCATCCAAATCGGTGGATTTGGACCCATTCCAAGACCTAATTTACTTTCTTCCAAATCTTAATTTTTGGACCACAGCTAATCGGACCTCACGGCGACCAGGCGAAACCCCTCTATGGTCAATCGTGTGTCTTCGTTTTTGAAACAACTATAGTTCTCGTCGTTCTGTCATCTCTCTTTTGTTATTCCATTCCTGAAATTCCGTTTCCGATTCTGACGGTGGCCCCTAACAACCTTTAAAGCCTCAAGATTTCTCCAGTCCAAACACAATTTCGGCATTTCCAGTCCAGGCACAAACACAAACCTATCGTCTAGACCTCTCAGTCGAGCTATTCGACTGCTTGAATGAGGCCAGCAGGAAAAACCTCGACCGCAGCTGGTGCTGTCCTGTACTGGCCGTGTGGTTGAAGTATGTGGGCAATGAGTCGGTTTTACCAACGTCTGGTTTTATAGTCCCTTTCTTATCTCTTTTCGAATCTCCACTTTAGACTGAAATGCTTCTGTTTGTTGTCTAAGGTTTGATTTAAATTCATTTCTCCCTTTGCTTCTATTCTTTCTCTTTAAATCTAAGCTAAAATCCAGTGATTCGTCAAGAGTTTGTCAAATTTGCTATGGAGCGTAAATAAATTTCTTGCTTCTGCAAGTCCTCTTCCTGTTCAGACAAAGTAGAAGGAAAGGGCAATGGTGGATAATGTAGAATGACGAAAGTGCCCTTTTTTGTTGTTGAAATGGTGACAGATAAAGAGAGATGGGAAGAATGGGGCAGGTGGAGGTGATTGGAGGGACGAAGATGTTCAGTAGGGAAGGTGAGCATAAGTAAGGGTGAAGAAGAATTGGGCTAAAATGAGTTTTAGTGTGAAAAGGGTATAGTGGTCATTTTAACTATTGACTTAACAGTGACTAACGGTAAGGGGTTTGAGTCTAATTTGGTGAAACATAGGGGGTATTCTTATAATAGTGGCATTCTCTAGGGGGTGGCGTTGTAAATTACCCTTAAAAAAATGGTTCTAATGTCTACGACTCTACAATAAAACTGTGATGTGCAAAACCAATTCCTTGGTTTCATTCCCTTGGATTTCTGTTTTTGGTTTTTGGATTTAGAGTACTTGAAGTCGATGTGGCGCTTTGTGGAGGAATCCATCATTCCAATCCAGTGTAAGTTTCCATAAACTGAGCCCCTCCTCGAGTTCTAAATCCCAATCCTATGGCTTTCATTAAGGCTCTCATATAAAGCAGGTTCTAAACCGTGGTTTTTGTAATTCTGCTGATTGGTTTTCTTGAGCTGAAACCATTAATGAGAACCAATGAATGGGTGGCTCCATTGTTAGTTAAAACGGGAACGACAAAAAAACAGAGACGTATGGTACGAGTTTTAAACAGATAAAAATGATGAACGGTACGGTAAAAAAAAAAAGAAACGTCAAACGGGACGAAAACGAAGGGTACGAGTATTAAACGTGTAGTTTTCAAAAAACAAAAAAAAACAAAAAAATGGCAGTATACTCATGTAATTTGAGAGATTATTACCTGTATACCTGCATCTAATGTTCTAAACTACATCAAAATCAAACATTCATGCATATATCATCCAAAATATAACATCCAATGTAAATTCCAAGTTAAAACTTAATACATCATATTAAAAAAGACATGTCCAAAATAAAATAAAATAAAATAAAATCCATCCATCCATATCATCCAAGATGTCTAAAGAACTCAGTATCATCATAACAGGTCCAAAGATCATTGATTAAAAAAAAAAAAAAAGATCAATAAGGAGGCATTAAACTATATGAAGTAGATCCTCCATCAGTTCCAATGTCAGATGGTTCAGGTTCCTCGTACATCTGCTCAAGCCTCTCAATTTCAAGCTCAAAGTCTACTATAGGTAAGTCACCAAGATTGTCTAAATCAATAGGCCTTGAATCTTTATGTAGTTGGCTTTCATAGTTCTCCCTCATCATAGAGTTCATCCTGATGTATATCAAATCTTCTAGCATCTTCGGGGCTAATCTATTTCTCTTTATTTATTTGTGTTACATCCCAAGCACTCCAATTGCTCACAAGGAGAGGGACGACAAGGCTGGCTCAAGATTCTACAAGCAATATTTTGATGCACAGGAAATGCACTACCAACAAATTGCCATAAAATCCCTACAAATCAACATAAATAAACAAATATAAGAATGCTATATTTAATTAAAAAAATACAATAATAAACTAATTAATTAAGTCACTTACTTGGATGGTTAGTTTTCATCATTGTCTGCCCTGTCATATTGAACAACGATAGACTTTTGATGCGATAATCAATGACTTCTTTCATGAATTGCTCACGATCTTCTAAAGGAACCATGATGTCCATAATAAATTATTGTGTATTCATAAATTTAGTTCCATCAATATCAAGTCGACCACCAAACATAATAGAAGAATTTAAAAGTGCACCAAAGACATCGACATGATGAATAATGTTCTTCTCTGACCTAAATTGAAACGAGTCCATTATGGCTAAATACTTCCCTCCATCATTCTCCACAAATTTCCTCAATGTTTCTTTTGCCCTTTCTGTTGCTTCATATAAGTAACCTGCAGTAGAACCATCTGAATCAACAAGGCGAAGAATACGAACAAGTGGCTCCATAAAAGCAACAACTTCCTTTGCCCCCTCCCAAAATGTATCTGATTGAATTATCCCAACAGTTCTCATTGACATTTCAGCTCTATTGAATTGAAAGACTCTCCACTCAAATGATGCAACAAAAAGCCTCAACTCATTCTCAACAACAATAAGAGACTGCAGCATAAAAAAATAAGTACCAAACCTTGTCTTTCAAGGCTACTTGATATCTCTATTGTTGGTGAATTTCCTCATTAATGCTACAATACCTATGTGCTTGTGAATATAATTCACTACAAGTTTTCCATCTTCTATAACTTCCCTCACCCATTTAACTCTTTTGTGAATATCTTTCAAAAGCAGATTAATCCCATGAGTAGCATAATTTGTTTTATATATATGACGCCATTTTTCAGGCAACATATCACCACGAAAACAAAATTTAGAACCACTATCTGAATTAAATTACACAACATTAAAACCATTATCTAAAATAAATTGCACAACATTGTTTGGTCCAACTTTTTCAATGACATCAGAAATTTCATTGAAAAGAAATGTTGAAGTTAATCTATTTATACCACACTCAATACATTTAAAAAACACAACACCTCCAGGAGAGTAAGCAATCACATTGATCCACGACCTATTCTTTATGACAGTCCAAGAATCGGACATAATCGTCCAACCTGTGATACCCCATGTCGCCTTTATTTTGCTAACATATTGCATGATTTCTATTTTTTTTCCAAGAATCAAACTGGTCCAAAGATTGCTATTAGATACAACATAACTTGTACCATATGCACATGCACCCCTTAGCATATCAATAAAAGAATTTGTCTGAATAACATTGAAGGAAATATTATTATTGACAAAAAAATCAGTTACCAACATGTCCAATGACTTCTTGTCTTGCTTAGCAGCCATCTCTACCATTGTGGGTTGATGTGTACTCCTAACCTGAGGCATGGAAGGTGTGCTACTTGTGGAACCCATTCCACTTTCAAGAGAATCACTCCTTCTTTTCTTAGCAGATCTACTCAAATTAAATTCTGCTAGGGCATCAGCTTGAATGTGTTCAGGAACTTGGATGCAAATTTGAACATCATGTCCAGATTGACAAGCGAAATGAGCCTTCACTTGTGAAACACTCCCAGAATAATTAAGTCCACAATAGTTACATGTGAAATGGCCCAGACCACGTTGCTCTATATGTTCCCAAAATTTATCCTTTGGTCTCACCATTTTGCTTACGCTCAAGTAGCTCAACTTTGAAATACCTACATAATATAATCAAACATCCTTTCTCATGTTAACAAATAGAATAATTAATGTATTATGAATGAATGATGAGTAAATTCCTTTCGGAAAAATTAAATCTTAGATTAGTAAATTAAAAAAAAAGGGATGTAAAATGTCAATATTTCAATCTGTTGGGTTCAAAACTATAGTACCTTGAAAGTACGTCAAAAGCATCAAAATTACTCCAAAGATATACAAATAGAATAAATGTGTCGTGCTCAAATAGACTGTTGATAGTTTTGAAACATCAATCAAAATCATGGTGTAAGGAATGCAGCTTGGTCCAACATTATGGTCTAATCTGATAGAAAATCAAATGGTATTGCGCATTATTGGTAGGTTATCGATTAACCAATCATGCTATTAGTTGATCAATCGAACCACAATTTGTAGTTTTTAGGGCATTAGGTTTGCACAAGCCATTAAAAGTTTGTATTGTATTCAGGTTCATCATTGGGTAGATGCTTAGAAAATAGTCGTATCAGTAACTCATTTCTAGAAATGCCCAATACTTGAACACTACCCTATCTGGTTAGGAATGAGTAAATTTAAAAAGAAAATAGGGAAATGTTCAATTAAATTTTAAGGGCAGAGGTTCCTTGTGCAACTCATAATAGATAAAACAGAAAACCACGGGACAGTAAACATAAAGAAACCTACATAACATCAAGTCAGTGATACTAGCAATGATAGACAGGAAGTAAACACAAAAGCAAAGGTCAGAATTCACCCATGGTAGGCCACAGTTGGACATATAAGCTAGATGGAATTTCTTTTGAATAGTGAAGGAAGAAGAAGAGGATATGTGACCAATAGGTATCCGTATCACACTATACCTATGGCAGAGTTCGCTACTCTGAGACTGCTGTCGATTGAGTGAGGACTGAGGACTGAGGACTGAGGACTGAGGAAGAGGTAGAAGAAGAGGGTTTCCTTCGATCGGCTGCTGTCGATGCCCGAGATCCGAAGACCTGCTACTGCTGCTATCGACGCATGAGTTTCATTCGATCGGCTGCTGTCGACACCCGAGATCTGACGACCTGCTACTGCTTCTATCGATGACTTGACGTCCGAGTTCCGATGACCTGCTACTGCTGCTGTCGATGCCCAAGTTTCGACTTCCGACGATCTGCTACTATGGTTGTCTACTTGTCTCTTCTTCTTCTTTTCTTTGAGTTTTCTTCGATTGACCAATGGAGAAGAAGGGTTCAGAGGAAAACTCGAATCCGGCTGACTGGGTGAGACCATGAGAGCAACACAGAGATGTGGATTTGGGAATTTGGGATTTGGGGAAAAAACCCTATCGAATGGTTTTGACATTTTCTTTTGTTTTGGATTTTTTTTTTCTAATTAGTATGAAAAAATTCATATTTTTCCCTTAAAAACACATACGTGTTTTAAACGTGCGTTTAAAATGCGTTTTAAATGTTTTATTCGGTCGTTCCCCTTTTTTTCCGCATTGTATAGAGGCATACGACAAAACACATTTTAAACGGCTGCAAATGGCAACCGAGTTTTAAACGTGTTTAAAGTGCATTTTAACTAACAGTTGGTGGCTCCATGTTTTCTCCTAGTGTCGATGACTTGGGAAGATTCTACTTAAAATATTTAAATTTGGGAATAATTTGTTATCACCAATTTGGCGAACTACTAAATATAATTTCTTCTTCTTCTTTTTTATTTTTATTTTTTTTAATCCTTGTCTTATTCTCTACAAAATTTAATGTAAGGACAAAGAGGATTTAAAAAAAAAAAAATGAAAATCATTTAATACAAATCCTATTTGAATTTTTATTATTTTTAGTCAATGAGTTAGTAGCCTAGTGTAAGTAAGCACTTGTCCCTCATCACCGCTTGAGTTGGCTAGTTGTAGATTTGAGTCGACACATCTCACTATAATTCGTTGGTCTTGCAGAAATGCTGCTTGCCGTATGTGGGCTTTGGCCTAGGGCTATATCACTATCATAGAGCACCTTTTTTAATTTACTAAAAAAATTAAAATAGAAATTACCTTTTACCTTTCAATTAGTTAGTGCGACAAATAACTTTGAAGAATAAAACATAGGACAAAAATGTAAAATTACAATCTTGTGTGTAAACTGTCTATTTTTTTTTTTGGTAGATTGTGTGTAACTGTCTACAACATATAATTCCCAATCAATACATTTTTGTTTTTTTTTAAATCTTGGCT
>NC_056565.1:13477673-13489840 GCF_013358625.1 Macadamia integrifolia
AAAAAAAAAAAAAAAGAATAAAAAATGAAGAGTTTTTTTTCTTAGACCTGATGAATCTTCATTAATGGCCATATTGCAATAGGATAGGGTGTATAGGTAACAATAGTTAAGGTATCACTCAGATAGTCCGCTTAGAATATGGAACTACGAGAGAGGAATCAGCCCGATCAGGAGTAGCATGTTGGCAAAAATAGGCTTCAATGTAGGACAAATATGCAACCTCTCCCTTAAACTTAGGGCAGTACCCTATTGCATTGGTGGCCACCACCATGCCAAGAGGCGCTTTCCTTTGTTCTGAATTTAAAAATTTTAAATCTTTGCAATAAAAAATAAATATATTTGTAGTGATAAATGATAGCATTTCCCTTGGCTTTGCAACTTTATTGGATTTTGATGGTCTTTGTTCATGCTCAGTAGGGGTATCAATTCCAACCCCACATTGGTAGGCCTGACCTAGACCGGCCTGATTAATAAACATGTCGGGCTTTATAACAGGTAGTATACGGTGCAGCCACCTAGCCCAACCGGCCCGACACATTTACAAGTCTGATTTGAACTGACTCCTTTAAGCCCGACCTAGCTTGATCCCTTTAATACTACTTGTATTTTTTTTAAATTTTTTTAATACTATTTGTATTTAGTGCTAAGGCTATGTGATAAATACAATTGAGATGGTGGTAAATGCTATATGAACATTCATATTTTTTATGCATAGTTTAATTGATTTGAATTTACTAAACTTGGATTTTGTAGATAGCTTAATTGATTTGAGTTTCGTGGGTTAAAGATCAAATACCTTAGTAATTTAGTTACTTTGCCCATCTTTGCCTCATTTTATTAGTATTCCTCTTCAAGCACATTTACGAGACCAATTTTAAAGAGGAAGCATTTGAAGCCCGTTTAAAGTTAAATAGGTTTATAGCCCGGTTAAGGCCCATTTATGGTAGCTTGATTAAAGCCCAAGGCCGACCGGCCCAATTATTAACTGTACCATGCTCGTGCTAGCTAAGCCTGTTTAACGAAATAGACATTCATGGTGCAGCCCCAGAAATTGGTCTAACCCAACTAGGCCCGACCGCTTGACACCCCTAATGCTTAGCTAGTTGGCTAGGCCTCCTTAATTTTAATCATAGATTTGAGCTTGAAGCCCATGAGAAAAACTCAGGCCCAAAGCTCAAACGAAAATTAAGTCAAGCCCATGAGAAAAACTCACAGGCTCAAAGCAGCAAGGAATTATGAAGTCAAGTCAAGTCAAGTCAAGTCGATGCTGTTTCCATCAAAACATGAGTGCCACGTTGGACGGTTGAAGCATGTGGGAGGTAGGACGGAGATGTCACCAACAGATGGGGCTCTTCTCCTTTTTCTCTTGTGCGAAAGTCAAAAGTCAATTTTCCATTTGTTTAAAATAAAAAAAATAAAAAAATAAAAAATAAATAAAAAAGAGAAAAAAGAGAAAAAAGAAAAAGAGAGAGAGAGAAAGAGAAAACTTCCCAATTATTGAATGTGTAAACACGCTTTGATCGACGGGGATAAAAAAATAGTTAAACACCCAAATCTTTGATGAAAAAAGTTTGAAGATACGAGCGAGATATGGTCATCATGTGTGCCTTGAAATATTGATGTAGGTATGTGCATGGGTTGTATATTCATCATTTCATAACATGGAAAAACTCAATCCCATAAATCGACTTACAAAGTGAGACCATATTAATCCACATCAATTCTCATAGGAAATCAATGTGAGATCAACCCCCATAAATTGATATGGGATCATAACATGGTACTCTATCATCATATGAAACACTTGCCTATAATATAATAAGACTATTAAACTGAATATGGAAATTACTAAAATTCTTACATTCCATTAGTTGATCATATCTTAATATTGTAATAAATAAATAAAAGATCACAGTACTACCACGTATGAAGAGTAGAAGAAAGTAAATGATACCATAATATTAATAAACCCTGAGTAGAACTGGATCGATCACATGAGACAGCAGTTATAAGTTGGGAAAGGTTCATAAATTGGTTCGTAAATGATACCATATCTTACGAACTGTGAAGGATAATAATATTGAAAACCTAATTGAGGTGAATTGGGTTCCCCCTCAGGTGGCGGTGGCGGTGGCGGTGGCGGCGGCGGCGGCGGCGGCTTTACTTCATCGACGCTTATGATGTAGGTGTGTCCAACCCTTCTCCGTAAACAATTGACCAAGCGAACGGAATCCACCCCATCCCCGATCACCACCACCTGGTCTTTATCTTCTCCTTCTAGCTTCATCTGTTCCACTCCTTCTGAGGAAGCAGCAATCTCACAAGCCTTGGTCCTGCACTTCTTGCACTTCATCTGCACCTTCATCACTATCTTTTGCTGCTTAAAAAAGAAAAAAAAGAAGCTAATTCAGACACACTTGATCAATATAATGTATATTATTAAAAGGGTAATGGGAGACATTTCTTATTACCTTCATATTCTAAACGGTAGAGAGAGAGAGAGAGAGAGAGAGAGAGAGAGAGAGAGAGAGAGAGAGAGAGAGAAGGGAGAAGGCTTTTCTTCCTTAAATACTAATGCATGAGGGAAACGAAATGAATAGTTGTTAGGGTATTTCGGCGACTTAAACGTAGGGGAAGGGTTTTCAATGAGTGAATGACTTTGAGAATTAGATCTTAGATGGGTGGAAGCGAAGCTCTTTACTTCTGGAACCTGTCACTATCACTTGTGGGCTTCGGCGGTTTGAACGATGAAAGTGTTAAATTACGAGGAAATTAGGAGAAGGAAGGAATTTTAGGAAAGCAGAAGAAACGAGGGAGTGTTTCTGATGCCCTTTTTGTTCTATAAGAATACAAAAATAGCATAAACGCGTTTGGCAATGTCTGTTCATTTTTGTATTTCAAATTTCAGTCGAGTTGAAAGCAAACCGGACACTTGAGATTGGAAACAGACAGCCGAAAAAATGTGTTTATATGGTAAATGAAGCTACAAAAAGGGGTTAGGAAAGTATTCCCATCAAAAGGGTGTCAACAAAAAAAAAAAAAAATAATAAAAAATAAAAAATCGACAGTTGGTTACCAAACAATTTTTTTATAAATACTTTTGAAGAATATAAATAGTTTAAAATTGTTTCACAGACAGAATCAATATAACGATTTAACGGAACAGAAATTTTGCCAAAGGTGCGTACGCCTTGGGAAGACTGTAACCCGTGGTTGTGGAAACTGGAGAGTGGACATTATGGAGTTTTGACTTTTTTTTTCTTTAGAAATTTGAACTTTGACCTAGAAACACAAACGGTAATTGTAACGAAGATGATATATTTGGAGATGAGATCATCATCGGTCATCATATGAATAGGCAAAATGATTCCTATGCTGACATTAGAATTGTGATTTCTTCTCCTATTTTCTCATACAATGAGAAGTGAGGTTTACTCACGGTGAAGAGATTCCCTATCTTAACATTTTTTCGAATCAGGCTTCCATTAGGATACTAACAACTTTGTATGATAGAAGGCCAATATACTTGACCATTAACTTCCTTTACTTTGAATGAAACAAACTTTCTACTAACTTCTACATCAATAGTTACCCCTTATTCATAATATGGCAATAATTAAATTACTTTTTTTCAATTAATTTTAGAGCTAAGTTTGACACTAAATCCGAAAAAGTAGGTGGACAATGCAACTTATGTGTCCTTAATTTACCATGAGGCATACCATGTGGACTATAGTTGAACTAGAAGAGGAGACCATTTATTGGTTGGGTGTAAAATGTTTAACCCTAATTCACGTTGTACGACCATATTGTTTTGCACATTTTTCTCCTTCTTATATTTCTTGTATTTTAAAGAGTTAAAAGTGTTAAAAAAATTGTGTTTTTCAATGTTATGCTTTGTTGCATTTTCGTTTAAGATTTTTTTAAACATAACCACAGGAGAGAAGACCAACTTTTCACTAGTCATTGGCCCACTTGACCTACTAAGTGGCACACATATATAGATGATCGTATTGCACGGGAATTGTACATGCTTCACTAATTTATAGTTATTAGGTACTTTATATACTTTCAGGACCCATATTTTTATCTTTCTTAATTATAATCTAAATGCATTTAGTTCTCCTCTACAAAATAACCTAAGATCATTAAGTGATCCCTCCCAAAATTAAAAGAGAAAAAAAGTCTATACTTGTATTCTTAATAGTTGTAAATTTTTTTTCAGTGGCCATTTTAGATTGGTTCCATAATGATTTTTTTCCTTATTATATATAAATAAATAAATATTTCTTTACATTAATAACATGATACAACATTAATATACAAACATTCATTATACAAATTTAATGGGTTAAAAAGAAACCCCTGTAAATGGGATAGAAAATAGGTACATTGATACTTGGAGAAAGGTTTCCTCCACCAGATTGAAATGTTCACTACTCCATCTCAGGGTTCATAAACCCTAGAAGGTTTTAGTATATTTATCAAAATACCCTTCCACTATGCCACCAAGAGGCACTAGGCCCATGAACAAATAAAGACAAAATAATAGGAATAAATCATCACTTTAGGCAAGCAAGCTTGGAACTTGAAGCATGATAATTCACTTATGTCCAGCTTTCTTAAAGTTTGCTTCTTGAAAAATGTCTTTCCCAAGAAAGTCATCAGACCCTCGTCTATCTGGCCAGGTATTAAAAAATTATGGTCTCTCATCTCTAGCGAAGAAAGATGGGTCATTGGCAATGGAAAAAAAATCCACCTATGGAATGATAAATGGCTTGGTGATTCTTCCATTATAGAGGCTTGTGATGCAGACCTCTCTCCTCTAAAAAACTCCTTGTCGACAGTCTCAGATAATATATTAAATTGCACTTGGAATATCCCTAAGATTCTCTCTGATGCTCTTGGGGATATATTCTCTGCGACCAAGACAACCAGACTCCCTCAGTTCGATAGGGAAGACCAATGTTTTTGGACTGGACTACATCTGGGATCTTCTCCACCTTCTCTGCCTGGAATGAAATAAGAAGACGGAATCCTAAGGTTCCATGGTTTACCCTTGTTTGGAACTCGTCCCTGCACCCACGTCAATCTGTTTTTGGCTGGCGTCTGATGCACAGGAAAATTCCCACAGATGATATTATCTCTCAGAAAGGTATTCCCCTAGTCTCAAAATGTAGTCTTTATGGCTTGGATGCAGAATCTTTTAGCCACATTTTCATAAGCTACACTTTCTCTGTTGATATTTGGTCACGATTCATAGAGTGTTTTGGAGTCTCGTGGCCTTACCCAAAATTATTTATTGCATTTGTCGCAATGGTGGATAGGAAAAAGAAGAATCTTGTCAGCCAAAGATCCTTGGACCATGGGTTTCATGGTAATAGCTGACAACATCTGGAGAGAAAGGAATGCAAGACACCATGATGGAGTTTTTCTCTCGATCTTCCATGTTTTTGAAAGAATCATGCAGGATGTGCAAGCTTGAAACTTAGGAATTCAGGGAGGTATCAGATTTGTTAATGATCTCCTTTGTTGCCATCGTCTTGGGATAACACCTATTCCAAATAATCCTCCATCGATGCTTGAAGTTTTCTGGTGCACTCCTCCCAGGGGTTGGTTTAAGTTAAATGTTAACGGCTCCTCCCTGGGCGAGCAGGAGCAGGGGGAATTCTAAGAGATCAAAGAGGCGACGTAGTTGGTTCTTTCAAGTGCTTCTTAGGCGTCCAGTCAAATTACTTTGCGGAATTCAAAGCTTTGTCAAAAGGTATCCTCCTTGCCAAGCAATTGAATGCGACTTGGTTGTGGATTGAATCAGATTCTTCTGCGGCTATTTTGGCTTTTCAGATTCACTCTATTCCATGGTATATCTGTGAGGATTGGATCTCATGTCTTAGCTTCCTTGAATCCATTAGCTGGAAAATAACCCATTGTTTTCGTGAAGCAAATGTGGTGGTTGATAACCTAGCTAGGGATGCGGCTAAGTCTGGAAATTCAAGCTGTCCTGCTTCTTTCCTAGCTCACATTAGCTCTGAAATTGGTTTTGATGCAAATTCTCTTCCCAAATTCTGCTTTATGTAATTTTGTGCTTTTTCTTCCCTTGCTGATGGCCATGCCGAAGGTGGGGGATTTAATTTCTTAGTCCTTGTAATTTCATCTTCTTTTTTTAATAAATTTTTTGAATTTTTAGAGAAAAAAAAAAATCATCACTTTACAGATGGCTGAAAAATTAAAATTGGATCATCCCAAAAAACATCAGTTTTTCCAATCAATTGAATGAAGAAAATAAAGGGCAAACCTAATACAATGACTTTTAATCTTACATTAAGTAAAAGACTGAATTGTACTAATGAAGCTCCTCCTTCCTTTTTTTTTTTTTTTCCTCTAGAGAGACCAACTAAAGAGATTATTAGGCTTTGCATTCAATGTACATTGAAGGAACCTAGAAGCAATTTCTTGTTTTTAAGTTTATTTTCCTTGTTCTTGGACGACATAGAGTTGTAACTACTTGTATCGGCTCCTTTATTTTAGGAATAGAAGCATGAAACTGAGGTGGCATACTAACCGCTGCCCGGTTTGCGACCAAGTAGCTACAAGCCTGCAACCCCTATTGACAACCAATGAATAGAATCTAGAAGGGTGTTTTTAAAATAATAAAAACCTAAGAGTGTATTGTGAACCCAAAGAAAAAAGGTGAATTATTTCATTTCATTTGCAGCCATCAACCAAATTTTTTCCGCATACCTTTCAATGTTTAGGTGGCTTGAATGAGATAAAATAGAACTCTTCATAGCCAACAGGCCCAACACCTCACCTAATTTTTCTCCTTAGGATTTGGCCTCCCTTCTAGAATAAGATTGGAAATTAATCCTCTACAAAGGACTTTTATTTTGGTCTAAGTTCAACCAAGAAAACACCACCCTTCTGGGGATCAGTTCAAACCATTCTAGGGTTCAAACATGAGAGTGGATTTCAGTGCCAACTAAAGAGTTGTGTTTGCGCTGTAATATTTGACTTCGATGTTTAAAGTCTTAGTTGACTTGTAGAAGGTTCTAGTCTCTTACGGTTCATTAATACTATAGGATTTTAGTATGTTCACAAAAACCCTCCAGATACCTCTAGTGCCCATTTGAACTGCCGTGATGAATGAATTCTCATTCACCATGGTCTTAGAAAAACTCGATCCATAGTATAATATATCATCAGGAGAGCCTTAAATTTAACAATTTCGTTCCCAAGGTTGAGGTTATGACGATCAATATATATACTTTGGTGGAGAATTGTCCTTTAGATATGATATGATCCACTCTGCTAGAAAAGGCAAAGCAAAAGGCAAAAACACGGTTGTGGAAATAGAATCTGAAATCGAACTCAGGCGATGCCCGCGAGTCAGCCGGAGGAACTGGTGGAGTTGAAGTAGAGATTGGTCTCACAGGTGCTAGCGTTCCACCTATCGTCGAAGGGATGGGCCTTGGTGGCTACATTGCTCAGGAATGGGCTCTCAACGCCCTTCAGGGTGGCAGACTGACTTTAGATGGAGTAGCAGTGGTGAACTGGTGGACGATTTTCTGAAGCTCCCTAGAGTTTTCTGTTGGAAGAGGAAATGGAAGACGGTGCATGCCATAGGGTTTTTGGTATGTTATGTACCATATGAAAATGTCACAACAACTTAACAAAGTCATAAACATAAAAAAGAGTTTTGGGTCATGGCTTGAGATTTCCATTTAGGCCCATTTCTTGTCTCGCAAATCTTAAATTTTGGAAGCCCATGTACTTGTCCCAGGCATAGCCCACTTCCACCTAAAACTTTTTTTTTTTTTTTTTAAGGCTCAATCTAATGAGGTTCCATAGGCCACTAGGTGGGCATTCATGGGGGCGGCCCGAGGTGGGGGGTGTTGGTTCAAGGGCCACACGACAAAAGAGCATTCGTTTTTCTTTTTATTTATATTTCAATTTTGAGACTAGTTTTTATCTTCTTTCTTAGAACTCATCTTGTACCTTTTTTAGCTCTCCAATCATGTATGTACTTTCAAAGTTCATCCATTTTAATATATATTCATGCCAATAGGTTACTATAAAAATTTCTTGACAAATTAATCATGTGTCATTATAGTAGTAGGTCACAATATATATAGTTTATTTTATATCCGTTTTATCTTCACTATCATTTAGTTCTTTAATAATGTAAACTATTATTTTCAAGCAGCCTCTTATGATTGTCATTACCCGATTCTATTCAAGCACCTTTTTCT
The DNA here is from genome assembly GCF_013358625.1 of Macadamia integrifolia. Lineage (NCBI taxonomy): Eukaryota > Viridiplantae > Streptophyta > Magnoliopsida > Proteales > Proteaceae > Macadamia > Macadamia integrifolia. The sequence goes on from NC_056565.1 coordinate 13,485,923, forward strand.
ATACAAATAATCAGAGCTATAGATGTTATAAAATACCATATATGATCTTATGTTCCATGTTCGATGTCATCTCTTAGGCCACTTTTTTCTTGCTTGTTCTTCATATAATTTTTATTTTTATTTTTATTTTTATTTTTTTAAATCACAATTAGCATGTGAACATAGTAGGTTGTTTCAAAATTTTCCACGTTCAAGGTGTAATAAATAAATAAAATGTATTTATCTTCTAGTATTGCATGTAGATCTACATGCATGGATGTGTACTCACAATTATTTTAAATTTGTTTCATGCATTATCTTATATTCTATTATAGGTGTACTAACAATGTGTGGTTTTTGTGCAAGGAGCCTTCCCTAAATAAAAGATGAGAATATTTTTTCTTTCATTCTTTTATATTCTTTCTTTTGCATTTATTTTGTATATTTAGCAACATTAAATAAGTTACTACTAAATGTTGTATATACCAATACTCTCTGTATAACACCATTAATTCATTTTTGTGCAAGGAACCTTGTCAGGCTAGTGTTCCCATGCCCAGACATAATTGAGCATGAAAATATTCAGGTGTGACAGGTCAGTTGGATCTTTTCGCACACCCAATTGTGTTTGGGAGTAAAGAACACTAGTTTGATAGAGTTCTTTTCTCCTTCATCTTTTGTTGTTTATACCCCAATAGTATACACTATACACACATCTAATGCCACTTCAAAATAATTCCACATTTAAAAGGCTAAAGTATCACCATTAAATCAATCAATTGACTCCTCGGCTTTCATACTAGCGTATACGCAACCAAAAACAAGAAGATCCCTAACATCTTGATATTCACAGATTGTTTACGCAAGGTTTCTTTGAAGGATTGTGAAGATTCTCTTATCTTAGTTTTTATAGTATAAACTTGACAAGAATAAAGTGATGAATCTCATTAGTTTTATGTTCCTTTAAGAATATATGGTAATGAATAAGTCGATGGCTTCCTCAAGAAGAGCAAGAAAAATGAATAAAGACGACAGAAGATTTTGTATGGACTAAATGGATTAGCTTAAATCATGGTTAGTTAAAACAGAAACGCAACGGAAGAAACTTTATATAGACCATTGAAAGCATTTTCCCTAAATCAAATTGTATGAAGTAGAGGAATAGACAAATAAATCTCATTAGCTTTACGCTATTCAAAAAATAAGTGGGGGAAGTGGTGGGGAAAGTGGGAAAGTGGGAAACCAAGGTAAAAGACAAATTAAGGTGCGAGAATAAATTAAGAAGGGAGAAGGGCCTGAAAGGAGTGAACAGTTTAGGCTTTGTTTTATTTCATTTTTTAAATAAAGTGTGGCGTTTGGTTCAAACAATTTGAGTTCCATTGCAAGTGCCTTAATCGGAGACATCTTACTTCCCCACCTTAAAAAAAATATTCGTAGACACATACAACTGTCATGTCCACTTGTCCAGGAGAGGGGAAGGGTTAAAAAGTAATGTATTAATCTTAAATTATGAAGGGATAAATAGAGGTGAAAGTTCAGGTTTTATGAAAATCCAGAAAACAAAAATTCTGGTAGCAGAGTTTCATAAATCAACCCTTTATGAAAATGGAAATGGGTTTTTGACACAAGTTTGAACAATTTCTCCAAGATTATCTTCTTTCTTTTTAGGGGGAGAAAGGTGGTTACGTGTTCATCGAGCCAACACTCTAGTGGGATTGTATGTCATTTCACAACACCCTATGTCTGGGCATAGAGGGCGCAATTGGATAATGTTCTTCCCCCCTTCCCCTCTCTTGTTTAAATCAAGAGTGTGAATGAGGACAAAATTAGGATTCAACCTCAGTCCCAAAATGACAATCAACTAGTGGAGCAAGCTATCTATCTTTTGCCGGTTAATTATTGACTTTGATCATTTCCCTTTTGTATGGAAAGGAAATTAATTCATAGGATTTATAGTTTTTAATTTTAATAATCAATCTCAATAGTATGACCTACCAGATATTAGGTATTTTCACTTTTCACTTTTTTTTTTTTTTCAACTATCCATTTCTCCAAACTGTCTGAGTCAGATTTTTTTTTTCACAAATTATATTGACAAGGATGATGAAGCAGCACACGACAATGACTTTATAAACTAATCTTGATGTTCCATATTTTATATGCTAATTGGGTAGATTTCTCTAGTTATGCCCAACCATAGGATCAAATGTTCTACCTTTGAATTAGCCATTTGTCAATTTTTCAGAATGTTTTGATTATACAGACCATCATGTTAAGATCTTTACTCTTATAATTTCAAAGTTTTAAATTTAAGTTGTCAAAATTGAATTTCCAACCAAAATTCTTAAGTTTATATCTCCAAGAGTTAAAATTATTGATTATGGTTGGAACTAATATGCAAACCACATAGTCTATAAAGTTGTTGTTTTTTTTGTTTTTGTTTTTGTTTTTGTTTTTGTTTTTGTTTTTAAGGTGATAATGCAAACAACACATTCACGAAATTTTAGCATCTATAGAATTTATGCATGGCCCATGTATGGGTCACCCAAACAAAATTGTCAAATTGACCCATGAGGTGATCCTTTTTTATATTGACAAATTAGAAAATAGAGGAATTCTTATTGGATTGGAACGTGAGTAATTATAAAATGATGATGTTTGCAACAAATCAATTCTTTTTTGGCAAAACTAAACAGCCACGTAAGGTTGATCACACGCTAGATAACACTTGTCTGTAAAAATCTAAAATAATGAATAAGGGAAAGAATTTGAGCATTCATAAAACCAATTGAATAAAAATTCATTCTAAAATCCCGCTTCGATAAACTTATCAAAGTGACCTGGCCTATCCTCGTGTCATATGAAATGATGTGACAGTTCTAACCATTGGATAAATAGTGTATAACCTAGAATTTTTAAGTGTCAAAATCTAATCAAAATCCTATTTGAGTATTGGCATGCATTCTCAGGCATTTCTACGGTGTTCTAACTTTACTATGCACTTGCCCATAGTCTTGAATTTTAAGGCTCAATTTACCACTTGGCAAACTTTGTTTAGATTAAATTTTACATGTGAGAGATACCCATTGGAAAAATTTGGGACCCATCTATCAAAGTCCAATCTATCTATGGAATAGATTAGATTGTTGATAGAATTTGATATACGTAGATGTAAAATGAAACTGAATTTATTGATCATTACATAAAATGTAATTAAGATATTATAGGAAAGTATCATTCCTTCTATTCTCATTTCAGAATTGAAGGATTTTTGATTGGGCGAGCCATTTTTATAAGCTTATCAAAAACAATCTATGGTGGAAGGTTTTGCAATAAGTCATTAACAGGTGAACCAAGAAGGAATCAAGAGAAGAAAAGATCAAAGGCCAATTTTTAATTTGTTAGGCTTGCTTCTTATTGGTAACAAAAGGAAAAGACAACTTTCATTGAGAATGACTACTCACCCGCAATTAGAGGTATCCAAACCGCGTTGACTTGCTAGTTTGGTCATCAACATACCATGGATTGCGCACTGATTGCAAAGTTGCCATTCTCTGTTCTTTTAAGTGCTTCCCAGTTGCAATCTCAATAAAAAACAACACATACTTCACAGAAACCCACAAAAAGCAAGGATAACACTCATTTGGAGCTTCTCAGCCCCAATAATTGGAACTTTAACTAGTGAGGATAGAATGAGTTCCCACTTGATTCATACATAACACGAGTGACTCTACTCTAGGTTGGAAGTGGGCTGGTTGAAATTTGACTATTTTAGCAATAATTTTGCATGGTATAGGAAAGGAGTCATCATATTAAAAAAAAAAAAAAAAAAAGGTAATCGAGTTGGTAAGGGATTTTCATCTCAAAAAACGTTTGATTTTGAGTTTAATTCTTTTTACCTCTTTAGAACCACTCACATAGGGTATTTAGTCCTTAGTA
>NC_056565.1:13489930-13507750 GCF_013358625.1 Macadamia integrifolia
AGGAAAAGGAGTAATTTTATTCCATCATTATTTTCTTCGTTTTGTCGATCAAAAAATTTGATGCGAGTTTCTTGTTACTCTTTTTTTGGGACGAGCTAGTTTTTATTCTCTGGAATTCCTAGGGTTCATGTTTTGATCCTTTTGTGTTTTTTTTTTATTTGTCCTTGGCCTAATGCCTCTTGGGGGATCTTGTTTTATAATTTATTATTTTCTTCTTCTTTAAGGGTTTTTAATATATTTTTTTATTCACCAATTTTTATTCTTTTTTCTATTTGTGTATTAAATTGTAGTCTTGAAATGCCTAAAACAAGAGATTATGGGTCAGAGGAGCATCTGATTGAAATAGATCAGTTTTGATCTGTTTGGTTCGATAGAAATAGCTTGCACCAATAACTTGTCCTCAAATATTAGTCAATTATTTCTCAGTTGTATTTCACTTTCTTAAGAAAATGGCTTCCCGGCCCCCTTCCCTCTTGTTTCATGAATGAGAGAGAGAGAGAGAGAGAGAGTTGCTTTTTTCCAACCATGCATGGGTTCATACGATGACACTGCTCGATCTGCCTAACTCAATAATTAATCAGGTCACGTAATATAATTTTTTTTTTGTTTTTGGGTGAAACGTAATATAATGTGAAATCATACCGGAAAAGAAAGATCGTTTGGTGGTTGATTACTACCACCCATTAGTGAAATGCTACTGTTATTTTCCACTTGGCCCCACATACAAGATGATAAAAAAGCAACTTTCATTGATATAATGGTTGCTCCATCATAATTAATCCACACACACACCCACACGCATACACACACACACATATATATATATATATATTAATCCGTTAAATATATGATAATGGACCTTATTTGCATTATATTATGTCATGATCCTATCCTTCTTGTGACGTGGTTTATTATCTGTATGGTTTGTGTGTGTCCATGTCAAAAAACCAGTGAAATAGGAGAATCCTCCATCACATATGTTAGATTTCCATCTAAAAAAACCAGCCATCTTTTAAATGGAGATATTATCAGGTATATGAATGAGATGGGCATCCCACTCACAGCTAATATGTGCATTTAGGTGGTCATACGATCCATCATAGACGTAGATGAAGGGATACATGTGAACATGCTTTGATACCATGTTATATTTCCATATCGTAATGATTGCATGATATAAGAGCGGGTTTTCTCCAATCCTATTGCATGTGTACGCAGTTCTGGAAGTACTGTTAGGAAAATAATTGATCCCACATTACTTACCCTTAAGACCTTAGGGGAGTGCTTGTAGAATAAATTCCACATCAATTACCCTAGAAACCTTTTGTCCCATCGTATACGAAAGTTCGATGTGCTATCTGTTTCTGTGGCCATTGTGTCAACACATAGTAGCACGAAGGCATCTAGGCAAGGACAATGCTGTCTTTTCGTGCCCGCATACTTATAGGAGTAGACACACTCTCCTTAGAACATAGGACACATCCAAACTTGATATGCAAAAAATGTCGAAGTTATGTGAAATGAAAGATAATTATTCTTCTTGAAAATGTGATTGGATGGAATCCACATAGGATCACAATAAGACAACCCCAATAGAAGATTCTTTCTTCAACTAACTGGATGTGGGACTGATTTGTTGTGACATGGAATCTGCATTTATCCAGTTCTTTGGGTATGAAACCATTAGCAAAACCAAGCTCTGTGCAAGGTCTAAAGAGGGTGACTCCACAAAGTTAGCAAAATCACTTTTGTCTTCCCTTTCCCTTTCAGTACCAGCCTGTGAAAGCACCTAAATAATGAATTATTATTCACTATTTCTTGTGGGGACAAACTCTTTTTTCCGTATATTGATGATAATAATATGCATTACACCAGCTGAAGAAGAGTCTTCGTACAGAGAAGGGTTTTTGTTGCTTGAAAGGGTTGTTGCTTCAAATTTTCCATAAAATAAAAAAGTTGATGTTGATCCTTTCCCTTTATATATAGACTTTGAATGTTGGGTTGCTAGTACCCATAAGTGAAATAATTAGTTAGAGAGAGTAAACCCAATACCCTCATCCATGGCAACCCTTAACTACTCCTCCACATTCCTTTTCCTTCTCCTTTCTACTGTTCTTCATGTGCTTCTCCTTGGTTGTTCAGGGAAGGTGGAGGCCTATCGATTCGAAGAAATGACGGCGAATCTTCAACGCCGGAGTCATGTTGTTTCACTCAGCTCCTTGATACCAACCGGAGTTTGTTCTACTCCAGCCCAAGGTGATTTCTCTTATCTTTATGTTTGTGTTTGTTTGGGTGGAATTCACTACTCTTTAGGGGAAAGGGCAAGGTTTCAATCTCTTTTCAATCCTATTAAGTCTTTGTCATGTGGATCAGATAGTAGCTTTCCAACAGAAAATTATTTTCTTATCCATAATTGGTTATTGCTAGACTTCCATAGGATCATTTCACTCTCACTTTACTTTCCATTAACTAACAACCAGGGAATTACTAATAATTTGGATGGTTTGGATCTGTAACTTTTATCTTCCAAAGCTATTTAGTGGCTCCAAAGCTTTGTTCCTTTACAGGAAGTACATGAGTCTTTTGGTTGGAATTCCTTCTTTCTGTGTTTGTTTCAAAAGTAAGATGGAGAATGGAAGATTTAAAGTTAGCCCACTACTGAGGAACACAATAAGCTAAGTTATCTGAGTAATTCACAAATAGGTCTCCCAAAAGGGTGGTTTGGTGGTTTAACACACAAAAAAGTCAATAATGGACTTTCTTGGTTGATGCCAGGGAAATTAATATAATAGCATATGAAGTGGGTTGATAACGAAAAAAAAAAAAGGTGTATGAAGTGGGTTAGGCTTAGGCATCAGTTACCCTTTTTTCTTCCACTCATGAGCAAATGAAATTGCAGAGCTGGTAAGCAGTAGTAAAGAATACTTGAGCTTGTGTCCTTACATCAATACCATTTATTTTAAATTCTCATTCTCAATGATTGCTAGGGACCCTTAGGCTACAAAGCAAAACCCTTTGCATCTCTATGATATAAATATATATTTTATAAATAAACCAGATAAATTGAAATTTATTTACCTTAAGTGTTCCTGCAATTTATAATATTTTTATAAACAAAAACACAAGTAAACATATAAATTTTTAATTTATAAGGTATTGAATCGAGTTTTCTTTCACCCATGATCATGGGCATTGATATGATCGAATGTTCATAAAAAAAGAATGTAATTTTGATCCCTAAATAATGAGTAAGAGTTATTGATCAAATGTTTACATCACCAATGGGGTGAGAGGATTTTAACGTTTATTGATGAAGGAAAATTTTCGCTTTATTAAAAAAACTGCAAGGCATGGTGCACTGATTTCTTTTTTGTTTTTGTTTGCGGGTGGGGAGAGCTCTTGGTAGGAAGGTGGTTGGTGGATTCTTCTTGCCCCAACTTTTCTAGGTCGTTGGCTTGTTATTTCATTTTTCTCTCAAGTGGAAGTGGAAGTGGGAGTAAAGACTTTTTTGTTAACCAAGTGGGACAGACTCAACCCACTTAGACATGATAGGTGCAATAGGTGGACTCAAGTGATCCAGTTATTAATTTTTGAGCCTTCGATTTGACACGGTTGGTGATAGGGCATGCACTGATCATATGACTCCGAATCCAGTCCACCAAATACGAACCATTTAATTTATAAAATATTTTGATGGTCCAATAAAAGATTTAGAAACGATTTAACTTTGACTATTAAAAACAATTTCAATTCAACCTAAAAATTTCACATGTTTGATTCATGGTGCTTCCCATAATAGCTAGTCTAATCTAACAAATCCTCACATGGCAGATGCTAGGTGGTTTTTTTTTGAGGCTATTGACCATTAAAAAAAATCTTTTGCCCCTTATATTATTGATATAGTCTAAAATATAATAGGGTGAAAAATTTCCACGCAGTGTGAAAATATTTTCTCTTGTTCTCTCACATCTTGATCATGTGGATCCTATATTAATACTCTTTCATCTCTTAGCATGTATACCTCTTTTATTCAATCATTTTCACGTCATAATTAGCGTATGGGAGATTCCCTCACCCCCACCAAAAAAAAAAAAAAATGATGTACGTAACCCTCTCCCAATATAATAAAAGAGAAGTTAATTTCAAGGGAAAAAAACATTCCTTGGTCAAGCGACCCTTATGCTAGACTCGCAGAGGGCGACTAAATGATGCCCATACATGTGAAACTCAAAAAACCAACTCCTATTAATACCCATGTGTGCCCCCTCATTGGCCTTGCTCTAACGAAGAGGCCATGAATAGGAAGTGTTCATTTCCCGTTAATTTTAACCTCCTCCCCCCCCCCCACTCTAAAATTCCCTTTCTCCTTTCCGATTTCCCCTTTCCGAGCTCCTCTTTCTCAAACAATTAATTGTTGTATTAACAAAGGCCACCTTCTATGCTTTCAGGTGCCAAAACCTCAAGCGGGCTACTGCAAGTAGCTCACAAAAATGGGCCTTGCTCACCACTGAAGGAAGGGAATGCAAAACTTCATGATTTTCGCCAGCTTCTCATTGATGACCAAGCCCGAGTCAAGTCCATCCACTCCAAAATCTCGAACAAAGACCCATTGGAAGATTCTGCAGTAAAAGTTCCAGCCACCTCCGGGCAATCCTTAGGGACTGGAAACTTTGTTGTCACTATTGGACTTGGAACACCAAAGAAACCTTGCACACTAGTCTTTGATACAGGTAGTGATCTCACTTGGATCCAATGCCAACCATGCGTTGGCCAATGCTATTCTCAACAAGATCCCATCTTCAACCCTTCTGCATCTTCCACCTATTCCAACATCTCATGTAACTCTGCTTCCTGTAACCAACTCCAATCAGCCACAGGCAACTCGAGACCATGTGGTTCCACATGCATTTACCAGGTTCAATATGGTGATGGATCCTACTCTGTAGGGTATTTTGCAGCCGATACACTTACACTATCTTCCTCTGATGTCTTTCCCAAATTCAAATTCGGCTGTGGTGAGAACAACCAAGGCCTATTTGGTACTGCAGATGGGTTACTCGGCCTCGGCCGTGATCCAGTCTCTACTGTATCACAGACTTCTCAAAAGTATGGAAAGCTTTTCTCCTATTGTCTTCCATCCTCAACCAGCTCCACTGGTTTTCTTGCATTTGGTAGCCAAGTGGGTACCTCTTCTAAAGCTCAATACACTCCACTACTAACAGATTCCAACAACCCCTCCTTCTATTTCTTAACCATAACTGGTATAAGTGTTGGAGGGAAAAGTCTATCAATCTCACAATCAGTTTTTACAACTTCAGAAACCATTATAGACTCTGGAACTGTCATCACTAGGTTGCCACCAGCAGCCTATTCAGCACTTAGGACAGCATTTCGTCAAGCAATGTCTAAGTATCCTACCGCATCAGCTTATTCACTATTGGACACTTGCTATAATTTGAATGGTTACAGTACAGTATCAATACCAACCATAGTGTTACATTTTAGTGGAGGTGCAAACTTGAATGTGGATCAGTCTGGGATTCTAGTTCAAGCAAGTTCAACTCAGTATTGCTTGGCTTTTGCTGGGAATAGTGCTGCTACTGATGTGGCTATCCTTGGAAATATGCAACAGCAGACACATGAAGTGGTTTATAATGTGGCAGGAGGAAAGCTGGGATTTGGTGCTGGAGCTTGTAGCTAATCATGAATGATTTTTATGTTGTAACTACTTTTATAGTATATTTGTTGGGCTTTGGCTTTTGGGGTTAAACCCTTCTTGTACTTTATTGAACCCAACTACTAGTTTTTTACTGAATGAAAGAAATAGTTTGAACAAATTGTCCTTGTAATTTGTATTCATTTGAGAGAGAGAGAGAGAGAGAGAGAGAGAGAGAGAGAGATCATAATTCTAGACTTGGGGAACATTTTTGGTTGGAGTTCTCTAATGGTTGCTCTTTAACCTCTAAAAGAATAGGCGACAATTAGTGAGTTCTGAATTAGTTACACAAGCGTACAGGTAATGACTAAACAAGTTTTTTATTTTTTATTAATTTCATATATCCCTTTGCTAAGCTTCCAATCAGATGTTGTCAAAGTGAACCTTTTAAACTATGAACAGTTTATTTTAGAATATTAGGGAGACATTGGGAAATTTTTAAGGAATGATGTTTTGTATTTGTAGTTTGGGTTGTAGGCTGTCTTCGTAGGGCCTTTAAAAGCTCATAGGGCTTCAGGTATGGAGGAGTCGACCTACCTTGCTATTTTTCTTTGTTTTTTAAGGTTTGTGGGAAGGCAATCTCAGAAATTTTATCTTTTTGTTTTTGCTTTAAATTGTTAGCTAGGGGGTTATTAGGGTTACAAGAAATCTTTGTAAACATAGATAGGTATGAGGAAAAGAAATTGTAACCCATTTCTCCATAGTTAGTAAAACTGATCTCATATCTATGTGGACGTAAGCACCTTGATAAACCATGTACATCCTTACATTTTTTTTTTTTTTTAATACATTGTGGCTGTTTAATTGTTCTTTTTGTTTATTTCATTTTATTTCTTGCATTGTATATGGATTTCCGTTCCTACCAAAATACTCTTAGGTTTTTTTTTTATTTTTTATTTTTTTATTTATTATTTATTATTATTATTATTATTATTATTGGGTAGAGAAAGACCCTTATTCAAGCATTATGGCAGGAGTAGAATAAAACTTCTGAATTTATGGATCAAAGTTGGGCTAAACTATAGTACACGATACCAATAGGACCCTCATAATCAGAGAGTTAGTCAAGCTGTTAACCTCTCTTGAAATTAAGAAGAACTTATATTTAATTTAAAGGAGGATAATAATGAAAGAATATCCTCTAAAATAAATTTGATATGTAAAGAAGAAGAATTAAAAACCATTTTTCAGCGCTTTGTTTTCTTATTTGAGAAACTTTAATTGAATCGAAAACAAAGCTTTGAAAAATGGAGGTCGCTAATTAATTCAGTGAGAGTGAGTGTACATGGTTTTAGGTATTGATATCAGATTTACCATATTAGTCGCATCATATTGGTATCAATTGAGCTCAATCCCAATACTTAACTGAGTTAGGATTGGGTATCGATATCAAAACAAAGGTAAAATCATAAATAAAAAATCCTTATTTATTTTTTTATTTATGAAAAGTAATTATAAAATTAATAGATTCAATTAATACAAGCCGATATAATCAGTATCGTATATCAGTATTGGCCAAGAATGACACCAAACCGATACCAATAACTTTGTGGTGTAGTGAGAAGTGGTAGAATTAAATACCATTAAAACAAGAGTATGCCCACCCATAGATGAAGAGAAGAAGAAATGGTTGGTGAATTGGCTTTTTTTTGGGGGGTTTAAAATGTCAAGTATTTTTCATAGTTAAAATGGGAACGACAGATAAACCCCTAAATTTAATTCTTTCTTTGATGGGGGTACTGCATTCGTTGTCAATAAATACAGGTTTTTCGGTCCTCTGTCTATCCTAGTTTAAGTTCTCTTTGGTTTGATTTCTATTTGTATTTGTTTGACTTATTTCTATTTTTACAAGTGTTTGGTATAATTTATAGCATTTATTTTCATCTATAATAAATTAGAATAAATCACAAATTACAAAGTACTTTCAAGCTATTTGTGATTTAATTTGTGATTTGTGACGACAAATCATTTATGTTGATTTTTTCTATCTTAAATGATCACGTGTGCTAAACTACTCAAAATCAATGGAAAATAGGTCACTTCAATATGTTTAATATTTTTCCAATAAAAAACCCAAAATCCTATCATCTTTCTCACTCAAAGCTCAAAGCTGAAAGCTGAAGGTGAAAATTGAAACATATTTTCTCATGGTATAATCTATTTTATAAATAGTAACCAAATGAATACTATTTGTGGTCCAAAATTTATTGTCACAAATATTTTCTAAAAAATATAGAAATCATACCAAAGAAAGCCTAGTGTTGTTTGATAGATCTCACTATTGAAATACTCTAAAAGGGAGGAAGAGAGAGGGAGAGAAACCTTGAGTTCCCATAGTTTGTATTGTAGGTGCTCATCCATGGTGTATGTATGCCTTTTCCTACTCTAATTTTTATTTGTGATTCAAGGTTTGCATAGACTAGATCCTATTGTTTATGATTTTATAGGGATTAAAAATCTCACGCATGATAACAGAGCCATTGGTTATGCCTGTTGTGCTCTTGAAATTTCATAATAGAATACGTTAGTGCTTCTCTCTCTTCCACCCATGTATGATAGCAAGCCAAAGCCACTCGGATGCCCCCTTTTTCTGTCCAACCAAGGCATTAACCCTAAAGCTTTACATAGTTTTTGTTATAGACATGAGTCTAATTAAGATTTAATGTATTTTATCATTTATATCTACCGCAATATATGGAAGGTTTGAGAGACCCCATCCCCTCCTTTCCCTCCCCTCTTTTGAGTGGCCTAGATGGGCCAAGGGGCATTAGGGAAACTCGATCCAATAAAATATTAGGTTTGGATCAATTTGACTCCAAGACTTCGTATCAAAGACTATATATTTTCTATTTATGTGTGGGTTTGGGAGGACTGTTAGTGCTGTGACTATGGAAAGACTCAAAAGAAGTATCCTAACCCCCTCCACAACCCCCCCACCCCAAAAAAAAGGAAAAAAAGAGAACTATGGAAAGAAGTATATAAGTGTGTGTGTGTATATAATGATATAATATGATGTATAAATGCTATGGTCGGCATTGACAGTTTTATTTAGACAAGGTAGTATGATTGTGTATGGATGTAAATGGGTCCATGTGGTAGAGGTCGAATTGGTACCTTTCTGCCGAGTTAAATTTGACTGTAAACATTAAGCATTTGAAGTGGTTGAACATAAGTTTAAGTTTCATGAAACAAGAAGAATGCGATGCAACTGAGAAATCTAGGTTTGGGAGGTTCTGCCAAGATTCTCTATTGAAGAAATTGATTGGAATGCCACTGAAACACCTAGATTTTGATTCTCGTGAAACCTGGTTCTTAGTATTGGTTTCCTTATCTGCTTAATGGCCATGCCGAAAATGGATTAAGAATCTGAGTTGTTTCTTTTTGCTATTTTTTCGAGCTTTAGCCTTGTGATTATTCCTTATAAAAATAAAATATAAAAATTGACCATTGCCATCTTTAAGTATTGCAACTTTCAATTATACTTGAAGGCCCTTTCCTTTATTGTTTTGATCTAAAAATTGACCATTGACATAGGTGGAGTCCTCCATCACATATGAGAATTTGATATTTGCAATTGGAAATTCATAATGGATATTGCAAAAAAGTCACAAAGTATGTGTAATTAACATAATTATTCTTCTTAAAAATGTGGATGGAATCCATTTAAGATTCCAATAAGATAACTTAGCCTTTCCTTCTCCAACCAATTGGAAAAAACCATATTTGTTGTGACATTCACTGTAGATATGAGACCATTAGCAAAGCCAATTAAGTTCTCTATAAGTCTCAGTGGAAGATCCACAAAGTTAGCAAAACCACTCGTGTCTTCCATTTCAGTACCAGTGATTTAAAGCACCCAAATAACCCATTAATATTCACTCTCATTTTCCATTTTGATGATCATAATATGCATTACAACAGCTAGAGGAAGACTTAGACTAATGAGTCAGTCTTCCTAGACAAAAGGGTTCATAAAACAAAAAGATAGAGATCCTTCCCTCTATATATAGACCTTGAATGTTGGGTTTTAGCCATAAGGTTGTGAGGAAATGAAATAGTTGGTGAGATAGAGAACCCAATACCCTCATCCATGGCAACCATTAACTCCTTCCTTTTCCTTCTTCTTTCTTCTGTTCTTCATTTGCTTCTCTTTGGTTGTTCAGAGAAGGTGGAGGCCTATAGATTCGAAGAAATGACGGCGAATCTTCGACTCCAGAGTCATGTTGTTTCTCTCAGCTCCTTCATGCCGGCCGGAGTTTGTTCTACTCCAGCCCAAGGTGACGATTTCTCTTATCTTTAGGTGCTGGTTTTTCTGTTAATCTTACTGAAAGGGACAGGTTTCAAACTCTTTTCAGTTCTTTTAGGTATTTGCCATGTGGATTAGAGAGTACCTTTCCAACAGGAAATCTTGTCTATTAGTTTGGTTGTTAGAATTTTTTTTTTTGTGTGTGTGTGTGTGTGAATAAAGAAATATATTAAACCCAAATGGGAGAGAAAAGAAAAGAACATTGCAAGGGAAAGATGCCAATCAAAATTGGTACAACAACCCAAAGATACAAAAATCCCAAGATTTCTAAGGATAAGATATGTTTAAAGTATCTTTTAGGCATGTTCGAGATATTAGGTTTTCCAATCGCCTGAGCGAAGAAAATAAGGGGCAAACCTAATAAGATGACTCTTCAACCTACGCTAAGCAGAGACTTGAGTGTAGGGGTGTCAAAACCTAGCCCGAACCGATAAAACCAACCAAAATCGACCGAATTAAAACCAGAATCAAACCAAACCGATCCATACTGGATGGGTTTTGGACTGAGGTATGTTGGGACTAGCTGAAAATCGATCCAAACAAAACCGACCAATAACCAAACCGAATGAAACTCATAAAAAAATAAATGATTATGAGATTATAAATTGGTGAATTGACTATCTTTTTTTCATAATATTAGTGAGAAATTTTTTTATTGTAAGGGGAATTGTTACAAATCATTGAATATTAGGTTATGAATAGAGAAATTGATTTGTAAATTGTAACAATGCTTCCATTGATTTCTTTGTTCGCTGTACAAAATTAGTTGGATAGTTAAATGAATGATTGGATAATAGGGTTCATTTTGTGATTTCAATATTAGTTATCTTCTTAGTAATTTGTTATCCATTGGTTTCAATATTAATTATGTTTCCTTACAATGATAAACCATGATTTAATCATAAATTTAAAGTTTTTTTTTTTTTTTGTCAAAACTTGTCACTATAAGTTACGAATGTAAGATTTCATTATGGTTCGAACCCAATAATAAACTGATCTACACCGGTATCAACCTGATATTGAAAAATCGAAACCAAACCGGACCGAAATCGAAACCGACCAAAAACCAAAGTTCCTTAACGAATTGGTTTTGTCTCCCTCATTTCTAGAACGAAACCAATTCAACCTAACCAAAACCAAACCGAACCGACTGATTGACACCCCTACTTGAGTGTCTTCCCAAAGAAGCTCCTTCTCTTTTTTATTCAAATCTGACACTTCCTTTATATTGCCAACATGTTGGATCACCTCCTCTATCCCTTCCTCCTTAGACTCTTATGAGAGATTAACTAAAAAGATTGCATGATAGTCTAAAATTTGAGAAAATTATGTTTATTTCACTCTCACTTTACTTTCCACGATACCAAACACTTAACTCTATACAACTTGATTTTATTTTCCTTTTTCACTTCATGGTACTTCCCATGTAATTCTTAAGGAGGAGGCAGGGAATTGATACCAACAAGGAATACATCAGTTAAGTTGGTTTTGGGTTCTTATTGGTTTGATTTTGATTTCGGTCATATATATATATATATATATAAGGTTTTTTTATGAATTTCAGGTTATGGGTTTGGCTTCAGTTTCGGGTTAAATCGGTTTCAACTGCTATATCCCAGCCCAAAATCAATCCAATAAAGATTGATTTGATTTGGTTTGTATCGGTTTAACCGATTTGGATCAGGTTTTGACACCCTAGAAAATATGATGGAGAATATAAGATTTAAAGTTGACCCACTGCTGAAGAATCTAGTAAGCTAATTATTTGATTCTCAAAAGAGTGGGTGGTGGTTTAATACGGAAAAAAATCGTCTGCAATTCCGATCTCGTACAATTCCGTGCAATACCACCTTCAGGCTGTGACATGTGTATTGATACCAATATAATGGCTCAGATCTGATTTAAATGCATTTCCACTGATTTAATGTTTTATTAGTTGTACTAGATCTTGGCCATTGTATTGGTATCAATACACGTGTCACCGCCTAAAGGTGGTATTGCACGGAATTGTACGAGATCGGAATTGCAGACGATTTCAACCCGATCCTGAAAAATTCAATGGACTTCCTTGATTGATGCCATGGAAATTATTAATATCATAGAGTATGAAGTGGGTGGTGGTTTTATCCTTTTTTGTGTAAAGAACTATCCCATCCCATGCCATGATTGGTTTGATATGGGAGATCCCCCTACCCAACCCAACAGTCTGAATGAGGAACCCCCTCTCCCAATATAATCTTGTCAAATAACTGTTACATTAACAAAGGCTACCTTCTATGCTTTCAGGTACCAAAACCTCAAGTAGGCTACTGCAAGTAGCTCACAAACATGGGCCTTGCTCACCACTGAAGGAAGGGAAAGCAAAAGTTCCTAGTTTTCACGAGATCCTCATTGACGACCAAGCCCGAGTCAAGTCCATCCATTCCAAAATCTCCAATAACGCAGACCCACCAGCAGTAGATTCTTTAGCAAAAATTCCGGCCACCTCCGGGCAATCCTTAGGGACTGGAAACTTTGTTGTCACTATTGGAATTGGAACACCAAAGCAACCTTTCACAGTAATCTTTGATACAGGTAGTGATCTCACTTGGATCCAATGCCAACCATGCGCTGGCCAATGCTATTCTCAACAAGATCCCATCTTCAAACCTTCTGCATCTTCCACCTATTCCAACATCTCATGTAACTCTGCTTCCTGTAACCAACTCCAATCAGCCACAGGAAACTCGAGACCATGTGGTTCCACATGCATTTACCAGATTCAATATGGTGATGGATCCTACTCTTTAGGGTATTTTGCAGCTGATACACTTGCACTATCTTCCTCTGATGTCTTCCCCAAATTCAAATTCGGGTGTGGTGAGAACAATCAAGGCCTATTTGGTTCTGCAGATGGATTACTAGGCCTCGGCCGTGATCAAGTCTCTATGGTATCACAGACAGCTAAAAAGTATAAAAAGCTTTTCTCCTATTGTCTTCCACCCACAAGCAGCTCCACTGGTTTTCTTGCATTCGGTAGCCAAGCAGGTGCCTCTTCTAGTGCTCGATACACTCCACTAATAAAAGATTCCAACAACCCATCGTTCTATTTCATAACCATAACAGGAATAAGTGTTGGAGGGAAGAATTTATCTATCCCACAATCAGTTTTTACAACTTCAGGCGCTGTGATAGACTCTGGAACTGTCATCACTCGGTTGCCACCAGCAGCCTATTCAGCACTTAGGACAGCATTTCGTCAAGGAATGACCAAGTATCCCACTGCGCCGGCGATTTCAATACTAGACACATGCTATAACTTGAATGGATACAGTAAGGTAACAACACCAACCATAGTGTTGCATTTTGGTGGAGGTACAGACTTGAATGTTGATCCATCTGGGATTCTTGTTCGAGCAACCTCAACTCAATATTGCTTGGCTTTTGCTGGAAACAGTGCTGCTACTGACGTTGCAATCCTTGGAAATATGCAACAGCAGACATTTGAGGTGATTTATAATGTGGCAGGAGGAAAGCTGGGATTTGGTGCTGGAGCTTGTAGCTAATGAATGATCAAAACAAGAAAAACAGGAAAATAAATTGTAATAATCCAGTATTCCCACTAAATTATAAATAAAGAGGCAACTTCTTAATGGTATATTAAGAAGGAAAATATAATCTATGGAATGCGCTACCTGCAATTTGTGTGAGCACAAGCTCCATTCCAGTCACAATAGGGACAGAGCAATCAAGATTTCAATAAGAAATATAGTTTTCAGTTGAATTGTCCCATTTTGCTGCATAAAAAAGGTAAATTTATAAAATACTAGACAGTTCAATGTCAGAGATTCCAAAATAAATCTGACTTTGATAGGCTTTGGATCAAAAGAGAGCACAACACCAGCAATCTCTGTAACTCTGTGTTCAAGAAGCAAGCAATTATTAAACAGAACCAATCATTCCTTAGAACTTACAGGATCAATTAAAATTTTGAATCCTAACAATACATAAGGACTGGTATTTGTTATAAAGTTAACAGGAGAGTAGATAGATACAATTAGAGAAGATCCAAGGATTAATGGATTTCTTTAATCCATGGAAAAAGGAAACTAAGCAAATAAAACAAACTTGTCCACACTTCAATTCTCCTTCTCCTTCCCCCCTCTCAAGGATCGAAACTGAAAATATTTTCAGATAGTTTGGGAACATTCCGGGATTCATTATTGAGATTAAAGATGGAACTGAAACGCTCTTTGAGCAACAAGTGTTGACTTCATTACTAGAACAGTCAAACTAGAATGCATGAACAATATTATAAGAACTCAATATGATTTCAGGAACAGTGGTTTGGTAACCAACACTAAGAAGTCTAAGCAGTCAACTGCATAGCTGCCTTAAACCCTACAAGAACTTAAACCCCCTTCTGAGAAAACATAGAATAATTAATCAGTACAATAGGATATTCAAATAATCAAAGCAGTCACTAAACTGCCTGAATATTTTCATTTCATACCTGATCAATATGAGCTTGCAGGAGCTGGGTTCCCCTGCTTTGGTGTTCATGCCATACTAGCAGTTTCCCTCGGACCACTCAGGAAGGCCCCATTCATGGCTGCAAGGAACTATTTAGTTGTGGCCTCCCCTAAAAAGAAGCCCTAATTTGTAATTTCTGTAAGAACCCATAAACAGAGCAAAAACTATACTAAATCAAGCCATTGCATTAAGAGGAGAAGAAAGAAAAGCCAAACTTCGTAAACTATCAAGACCTTTTTGTTTGGCGGACAAAAAAGAGTAAGAACTGTTCATAAAAAAAAAAAGAGTAAGAACTGGGAAAATGAAAGTTGGGGATAGCACATGAAACGGGGTCAAAGATTAGTAAAGACAAAGAAAAAGAAATGGCGCTAAAAATGATGTGGAATAATAATATAATTCATAACTCCATATTTCCCACAAATTTTTTTTTTTTAAAAGGATGAAATTGGAGAATTTTCTTACCACATAAACAGACAAAGCATAGATGTTTCAATTCAGGACAACTTTGGGAGAGAGAGAGTAAAAAATGACTGCATTAGAAATAAGTTGGGGATTATATTAATCCAAGACGAGTTCTGCGAGACAACGTTGAGATTGTATGACTATGTGCAATAGAGTTCTATAGATATCCTAGTAAGGAAGAGTGATCAGATTCATTTGGAGGGAACCAGAAGAGGTAAAGGTAAGCTTAAAATAACTATTGATGAAAGTGATAAAAACAGATACACAAATATGGTGGGGCTCGATTATAATATGGTCGTAGATAGAGTTTTGTGGAGGATAAGGACCCAGGTAGCCAACCCCTTGTAGGAGATGTTTTGTGATGTTTTTTTTTTCCACCCCACTTATTTTCTACAAATAACTATAGTTTTCGATGATGTACAAGTAGAGGATATGCATATCTCCTTTTATCATAGTTGCAGAGAATCACCAAAAAATGATTAATTACAAATCTATTAGCAAAGAAATAATGATACCTCAAATTGTCTCTCTTCCCATATCATTGTGAATCTTGTGTAAACTAGGAGAGGATAATGATACGAGATCTGGTTTTTTGTCCAGTCTCCTAAACTTGCAAAGAACCGTTGTATTGATCTTTCTCTTTTAAAAAAAAACCATTGTGTTCTCTTCGTGAACAAATCAATCGACCAAAACACGACATTTATAAGAGAATATGTTATAATTGGGGGAGTGCATCAATGATGAGTGATGGAACAATTCCATAAATAGAAATAGTGAGAGAGATCATATGTGATGATGAGAGAGAGAGAGAGAGAGAAAGAGAGAGAGAGAGACTATACCACCAAACACTTAGTGGCTCAAGGAAACTTTCTCGTAAAAAAACAGAGATTAGGGAAAAAAGTTTTATGGTTTACCGATTAGGTAATTGGCACTATTTAATGAATTGTCAATAATACCTTCTCTTGTGCTTTTCTTTTTCTTATTTTTTCCCTAGAGATTATCGGTAAGGAGAAGGTTTTCCTTCACTTTCCTTCCCCAACAAGTGAAGGAAAAGTGAAAAACCAACAAGTCCACATCATTATCATGCCCCTATTTGTTGGAGGTCCGAAATATCTCTCTTCATTTTCTAGATTTATCCAAATGCAATGATGTCAATGGATGAAAAATTCCTCTTTCGTTATGGTTCGAGAAAACTCCATTTTACAATTAATACTCTATTGGCCAAGCTTATGCAAACCTTGGTATCTAACAAGTGAAAAATCCCAAAAAACAAGTTCATTCATATGTAAAGAAATTATTTTTCACTTCCTGCTCCCTCCTACCTTATTATATTTTTTTTGGATAGAAATATTTGAAATTTCAAGATGCTAACTGCCATACATCCTGTATGATGTGATGTGTTCATATAGGGAAGTGGAAGTGAGATTAGCAAAGTCCTAATGGCTACCACAAGAGAGAATACTACCATCATCTGATATTTATTAATTTAAAAAAAAAAAAAAGCAAAAGTTTCTTCCACCAAACATCTAGTTAATTTTTTTATAATTAATATTATTCACCTTCTATTGTACGAATTCGATAATACCTCTCACTATTTCAATGCCCTCTGCATGAATTTTCACTAAATAGGGGGAAGGAAAACTCAGGATCCCCCAAAAAGAAAAAAATGATAAATAATTCACCTCATCTTGAAAGAGTTGGGATCCTTTTCCCAATTGGGCACCCTACTGCAGGACCCACACCCCATAGACATTGTGAGATCCAGGGGTAGGCTACACATGGGGAGAGGAATTAGAGACATCTACTTCATGTATCCAAACGATAATTAGAATGGAATTTCCTCTTGGTCTGGTGTAACATACGATAATTTACAAAACTAACCATACAAAGTTTTTGTTAACAAAAATACCCAAAATCAGGTTTTGATTCCCAAAATTATCACACAAAATTTCAATCAATAAAAATAACAGATTGTATATAGATAAAGATGAATCACTTTTTTGGATAGTTTCATAAACCCAAACCTGATTTTGGGTATTTTTGTTAGCTGATACTTTGGGTGGATGTAAATCCAAACTTGACTTTTGAGTATTTTTATCAACTGAACCTATAAGCGGATAATTTTATAAAGAGAAAAAAAAAAGGATAATCATGTAATTTTCTCAATAAAAATCATACATTGGCAATTTGGCACTGATAGCAATCATCAATTCCATTGCTTTATGACCAATGCATTAACCATGGATGGACCCCAGTCCAGCTCTGCATAGTACACTTCTATGGGCCCAGGACTTGATCCTGGATCTTCACGTCCAGCCCGTTTCTTCGTCTAAAGGGCATCAATACGTTAGGAAAAGCCGGAAAATGTATACCCTCACAACAGACAAACAAACAAAAGGGTCCGTCCAACCAATATCTTCTCTCCCTTCTCCTTTCTAAATATATATATATATATATATATACCTGTTACCTAGTCACTCCTGCCTCCAGTGCCCTACTATCACAAGATTCCAAACACTAACTCTCTCTCTCTCTCTCTGTAGTTACTTAAATTCCCTTTACCAATAAGTTACTTCAATCGCCATTAACAGAGCTTAACGGTGAGAGAAAGAAAGGAGCTGATACGAAAATAGATAACAAAAGATGAAAAGGATATATTCATATTGATTCCTAGCATAGCAAGGATATGCAATATGTAATCTACACTTGGGCACAGCAACACTGTGGTTAAGGGCAATTTTACCTTCTCTTTTTCTCAACTTTTTGTACACAAACATCCTCCACCCCCTTATTTACCTTTTTCAATCACGGATTAGCTTCCAGC
>NC_056565.1:13513025-13516049 GCF_013358625.1 Macadamia integrifolia
GACAATTTTTTTTTTTTTTGGTAAATAAATGTATTAAATAAAGGGGGAGGGATGTTACAACCCTGAAAGGGGAAACAAACCCGAAAAGGTAACTAGAGCTTCAAGGCTTAGATGTATCACAAAAATCCCAAATGGGCTAAAAACAAAGCTAGGAAGCCCATCAAGCAAGTCAAATCCAATTAGGGTTTGAGAAACCCTAACAAACATCTCCTCTCCATCTATCCAGCGGCCAAGGGAGCTTCGCCGACGAGAGGACTATCGCTTTGGAGGTCGCTGGCCTTGCGGAGGGCCAAGACCAAACTTGCAACTGACCTAGCGGGGGTGACAGCCACGACTAAGCATCGGCCTTGCAGAGGCAACGGCAAAGCAGTTACCGGTCAAGCATAGTTGGAAGCCAAAAGTTGCTTGCCATGCAACTGGCAACAAAACTGCAGAAGCTGAGCAAGCCAGGCGAGGGTGGCTAGCCAAGTAGGGTTGGTAGCGAACGATTGCAAACCAAGTGGGCTGGCAGGAGGCGACAGAACAGACCAGCAGAGCAAAATGGCATATGAAGCTAGAGCAGACAAATGAGATTTGAGGTGATCAGGTAGCTAGCCGAGTGAGGATCTAAACGAGCATAAGATCCTATAGGGATGGTGATCTATAGGGCAGGCGGCCAAGATGAGATAGCTAGCGAGCGGGAATCCAAACGAGCATGAGATCCAACAGAGATGGTGACCTACAATGCTGGTGGCCAAGATATGTTAGAATTTATATTTATTTTATTATAATTAAGTTTAAATATGAGGTTTTTCTTTTATGTGTTTTATGACTTGTAATGGTGTGAGACCCTTAGGGTCAAGGTAGTGGAAAATGATCAATAACACCCTTTGTGTGTCCTAAATTCCATTCATGGCCATTACCATAAGTGGAGAGGTGTGCAAAGAGAATTGATTGGGATTAATTTCATGCCATGGGTTATTGCCAAATTGAGGTAAATGATCAATGTCATTATGTGGGTGCCCTAAAGTCCATTCATGGTCACTATCATGAGTGGGGAGGTGGGCTAGAAGATGGTCAATAACACCCTATGAGATTTCTAAATTTCATTCATGGCCATTATCATGAGTGGGGGGGGCTAAGGAATTGATTGGGATTAATTCAATTTATTGAATTGATTAGGATTAATTCAATTTATTGAATTAATTTCCAATTCATGTCCATATGATATTATTCTCCAATCAATTTGCCATTAGTTGGAGGTTACTCTTTGGGAATCCAAGAGGGTGCAAGGGTTGGTTTTGGGTCTATATAAATCCAACCAAATACCTTGCAGAGACACACATTCATACATTGACACTCCATCTATTTATACTATTTGCAACCATACAAGTCTTTCTCTTTCCTCTGTTTTCTCTAAGTCTTGTGTAAGGTTAGAGGGGGCTGCTATGCTGTAGTTTTTTGCTTCTAGAAGGGACTAGAAGAACTGTCTCATCTTCTAGTGGAAGATTGTTTTATATTGGAGGTAGAGATGTAGAACAACTCTTGGCAGTAGAGGGCATCAATTACTTTAAAGGCAGCACTACAAGTGTAACTCAACCTCAGTTCTGATCGAAGCTTATTCAGTTGTTGTGGTGGTGATTCAACATCTATTTGAAGTCTATCCCATCTCATTTCAGCCAAGGATCAATACTACAACATCATAGTAGTTTCTACTGCAAACGCTTTGTATTGCAATTTGTTTTATTTTTGTAAGAAATCGTAATACAAATTACCCAACAAGACATGACTTCAATTGAGCAGAAGCTCCATCAAAGAATGAAGAAACAGAAAAAGGAAGGAGAGAGAGAGGAAAGGAGCAAGGGAGGGGACGAGAGAAAGAGAAGGGAGGAAGAGAGACGGGGGGAGCAGCATGGACATGAGGCCAAGCTGCTCCAAGTAAGGGTGTCAATTGGTCAGTTTGACTTGGTTTTGGTTTAGGAATGAAAGAGAACAAAACCAATCCGTTAAGGAACTTCGGTTTCAATCTGATTTGGTTTCAATTAATTTTGATTTTTCAATATCGGTTTATTGTCAGACTTGGACCATAATGAAATTACATTCATAATCTATAACGACAAAAGATTTGGTGACAATACTTTAAATTTGTGACGAAATCATGGTTTATCATTGTTAGGAAAATATAACTAATATTAAAACCAATGGATAATTAATTACTAAGAAGATAACTAATATGGAAATCGCAAAATGAACCCCACTGTCCAATCATTCATTTAATTATCCGACAAATTTTGTATAGCGAACAATGAGATCAATGGAAGCATTGTTAGAATCTACAAATCAATTTCCCTATTCATAATCTCATTTTCATTGATTTGTATCAATAACCCTTACAATAAAAAAAAATTCACAAATATCGTAAAAAAATGGATAATCAATTCACCTATTTATAACTTCATAATCTCTTTTTATTTTATCGGTTTCATTCGGTTTGGTTGTAATTTGGTTATTGGTCTATTTGGTTTGATCCAGTTTTTAGCCGGTTTCAACATACCTCATTATAAAAACCAATCCAATAAAGATCGGTTTGATTTGATCTAAGTTTTTTGATTAATTATATGGTTCAAGATAGATTTTGACACCCCTAACCCTAAGGAGGCGGGCCAAAAGGGGGCGTTTGGTTCGAATTATCCATCGGACCAGATCCCAGGGATTCTGGATTTTGGATCTAACTCATATGAATGAGTTTCTTTGGAATAATTTCAACTCGGTAAAAAAACTGTTTGGTTACCCTGATTCTATCACTTGGTTCTAAGTGGAAAACTGTTTGGTTACCCTGATTCTGTCACTTGATTCTGAGTGAAAACTGTTTGGTTACCCTGATTCTGGCCATTGATTCCGAGTGTAAAACTGTTTGGTTACCTTTGAGTCTTTGAACCCATGTTCTGTTGGAAAAAAAAAATCCCACAAACAAAACCAAAAACTACAATTTGTTCCACACATGTACTTTATTTTTAATTTTTTTCCTTTTCTTTTTTTATGGTA